>NC_061511.1:191859412-192030278 GCF_022539505.1 Lolium rigidum | reverse complement strand
GCGTTGATTTCGTCCGATTCGAGAATATTTCGTTACTAGGATTTCGGAAACCAAAAACAGCGAGAAAACAGGAAGCGGCACTTCGGCATCTTGTTAATAGGTTAGTTCCAGAAAATGCACGAATATGACATAAAGTGTGCATAAAACATGTAGATAACATCAATAATGTGGCATGGAACACAAGAAATTATCGATACGTTGGAGACGTATCAGGCGTCTTGATCTATCTCTATAAATCTTGATGCCTAATATATACGATGCTTCACCAAGGTCTTTCATTGAAAAACTATTATTCAAGTAACCTTTAACACTGCTTAATAGTTCTATATCATTCCCAATCAACAATATGTCATCTACATATAATATCAGGAATGCTACAGAGCTCCCACTCACTTTCTTGTAAATACGAGCCTCTCCATGACATCGTATAAACCCGAAGTCTTTGATCACCTTATCAAAGCGTCGGTTCCAACTTCTCGATGCTTGCTTCGATCCATAGATTGAACGTCGAAGTTTGCATACTTTGTCAGCATTTTTAGGATCGACAAAACCTTTGGGTTGTACCATATACAACTCTTCCTCAATGTCTCCATTAAGGAACGCCGTTTTGACATCCATCTGCCAAATCTCATAATCGAAAAATGCAGCTATTGCTAACAAAATCCTCACAGATTTTAGCTTCGCTACAGGTGAGAAAGTCTCATCGTAGTCAACTCCTTGAATTTGTCGGAAACCCTTTGCGACAAGTCGAGCTTTATAGACGGTAATATTACCATCAGCATCTGTTTTTCTCTTGAAGATCCATTTATTTTCAACAGCCTTGCGGCTATCGGGTAAGTCTACCAAAGTCCATACTTTGTTATCATACATGGATCCCATTTCAGATTTCATGGCTTCTTGCCATTTGTTGGAATCTGGGCTCACCATTGCTTCTTCATACGTCGCGGGGTCCTCATCATTGTTATCCACAATCATGACATTTAGACAAGGATCAAACCAATCGGGAGTGGTACGTTCCCTTGTCGATCTGCGAGGTTCGATAGTTTCCTCGTTCGAAGTTTCATGATCATTATCATTAGCTTCCTCTGTTGCCGGTGTAGGCGGTACGAGTACAACTTCGATCTTGCGCTACTGTGATCAACGAGTATAGATTCATCAATCTCATCGAGTTCTACTTTTCTTCCAGTCACTTCTTTAGTGAGAAATTCTTTCTCAAGAAAGGTTCCGTTCTTAGCAACAAATATTTTGCCTTCGGATTTGTGATAGAAAGTATACCCTATAGTTTCCTTAGGGCATCCTATGAAGACGCATTTCTCCGCTTTGGGTTCTAGCTTGTCCGGTTGTAACTTCTTTACATAGGCTTCGCAACCCCAAACTTTCGAGAACGACGACTTAGGTTTCTTATTAAACCATAATTCATACGGTGTCGTTTCGATTGATGGTGCTCTATTTAAAGTGAATGCGGTTGTCTCTAATGCATAACTCCAAAATGATAACGGCAAATCGATAAGAGACATCATAGAACGAACCATATCTAAGAGAGTTCGATTACGACGTTCGGACACACCGTTTCGTTGTGGTGTTCCCGGCGGTGTCAATTGTGAAAGTATTCCGCATTTCTTTAAATGCATGCCAAACTCATAACTCAGATATTCACCTCCACGATCGGATCGTAGAAATTTGATCTTCTTGTTACGTTGATTTTCTACTTCACTTTGGAATTCCTTAAACTTCTCGAAAGTTTCGGATTTATGTTTCATGAAATAGATATACCCATATCTACTCGAGATCATCTCGTGAAGGTTAGAACATAACGATAACCACCGCGCGATGCTACGCTCATTGGTCCGCACACATCGGTATGTATGATTTCCAATAAGTCGATAGCTCGCTCCATCATACCGAGAAAATGGAGTCTTACTCATTTTTCCCATCGGACATGCTTCGCATCTATCAAGTGACTCAAAGTCAAGTGATTCAAGTAATCCATCGGTATGGAGTTTCTTCATGCGTTTCACTCCAATATGACCAAGACGACGAGTGCCACATATAAGTAGAATTATCATTCAATTTAATTCGCTTAGCATCAATGTTATGTATATGCGTATCACTACTATCGAGATCTAACAGAAATAAGCCATTCTTTTGTGGTGCTCGACCATAAAAGATATTATTCATAAAAAATAGAACAACCATTATTCTCAGACTTGAATGAATAACCGTCTTGCATTAAACAAGATCCAGATATAATGTTCATGCTCAACGCGGGTACAAAATAACAATTATTTAGGCTTAAAACTAATCCCGAAGGTAGATGTAGAGGAAGTGTGCCGACAACGATCACATCGACTTTGGATCCATTTCCAACACGCATCGTCACTTCATCTTTCGAGTAGTCTTCGTTTATTCTTTAGTTCCTGTTTCGAGTTACGGATATGAGCAACCGAACCGGTATCAAATACCCGGGTACTAGAACGAGAACCGAGTGAGATAAACATCTATAACATGTATATCGGATATACCTTCTTTCTTCTTCTTGACAAGGCCGTTCTTCGGATCAGCCGGATACTTGGAGCAATTACGCTTCCGGTGTCCCTTCTCCTTGCGGTAATAGCACTCAGCATCGGGCTTAGGGCCGTTCTTAGGTTTCATAGGAGGCGTGGCAGCTTTCTTGCCACCCTTCTTGAATTTTCCCTTAGACTTGCCCTGTTTCTTGAAGCTGGTGGTCTTGTTGACCATCAACACTTGGTGCTCTTTCTTGATATCAATCTCAGCAGATTTTAGCATGCCAAAGATTTCAGGTAACTCCTTGTTCATGTTCTGCATATTGTAGTTCATCACAAAGTTCTTGTAACTTGGTGGCAGTGATTGAAGGACACGATTAATCCCCAGTCTGTTAGGAATCACTATTCCCAAGTCACTGAGTTTCTTCGCATGCCCGATCATGGCGAGCATGTGCTCACTAACGGAGCTACCTTCTTCCATCATGCAGCTGAAAAATTGTTTCGATGCTTCATAGCATTCCACGGCCGCATGAGTCTCAAAAATAGTCTTCAAATCTTTCATCAACTCATGAGGATCATGGTGCTCAAAACGTTTTTGAAGATCGGATTCCAGACTGCATAAGATGGCACACTGAACTTGAGAGTACCGAGTTTTCCGAGTCGCGTAAACAGCTTTTACTTCATCGGTTTCAGTTTCTGCAGGAGGGTCACCTAGCGGTGCATCAAGCACATATTGCGGATTTCCGCCGAGAGAGGAAGATCCTCACATGACGGAACCAGATCGGTGAAGTTGCTACCGTTGCTCTTAAGCTTTTCTTTCTCTAGGAAGCTGGTTAAAATTGATTGGGGACGCCATCTCTACAACATATATTTGCAATAGTTTAGACTAAGTTTATGACAAATTGAGTTCAAATTTTAATTCAACATAATTAAAAATCTAGGTGAACTCCCACTCAAAACAATATCCCTCGCATTGTCTTAGTGATCACACGAACCAAATCCACCACACCATAGTCCGGTCATCACGAGACAAGGTGTGATTTCAATGGCGAACACTCAAAGTGTTCCTCATATCAACCATATGATTCATGCTCTACCTTTCGGTATCACGTGTTCCGAGACCATGTCTGTACATGCTAGGCTTGTCAAGGCCACCTTAGTATCCGCATGTGCAAAACTGTCTTGCACCCGTTGTATGCACTTGTTGATTCTATCACACCCGATCATCACGAGATGCTTCGAAACGACAAGTCTTGGCAACGGTGCTACTAAGGATGAACACTTTATTATCTTGAGATTTTAGTGAGGGATCATCTTATAATGCTACCGTCGCGATCTAAGCAAAATAAGATGCATAAAAGGATTAACATCACATGCAGTTCATATGTGATATGATATGGCCCTTTTTGTCTTGCGCCTTTGATCTTCATCTCCAAAGCACGGACATGATCTCCATCATCTTCGAGCATGATCTCCATCATCATCGGCGTAGCGTCAAGGTCAATGGCGCCGTCTTCATGATTGTCCTCCATGTAGCAACTATTACAACTACTTTGAAATACTACTCAACATGAAATATAAAGACAACCATAAGGCTCCTACCGGTTGCCACAATACAATAATGATCATCTCATACATATTCATCATCACATTATGGCCATATCACATCACCAAACCCTGCAAAAACAAGTTAGACGCTCTCTAATTTGGTTTGCATATTTTACGTGGTTTAGGGTTTTCGATATAGATCTAATCTACCTACGAACATGAACCACAACGTTGATACTAATGTTGTCAATAGAAGAGTAAGTTGAATCTTTACTATAGTAGGAGAGACGAGACACCCGCAAAGCCTCTTATGCAATACAAGTTGCATGTCGAACGAGGAACAAGTCTCATGAACGCGGTCATGTAAAGTTAGTCCGAGCCGCTTCATCCCACTATGCCATAAAGATGCAAAGTACTCAACTAAAGATAACCAGAGCATCAACGCCCACAAAACCATTGTGTTCTACTCGTGCAACCATCTATGCATAGACACGGCTCTGATACCACTGTAGGATAACGTTGCATAGAAAACAAAAAATTTCCTACCACAAACACGCAATCCAAGCCAAGATGCAATCTAGAAGACGGTAGCAACGAGGGGGTATCGAGTCTCACCCTTGAAGAGATTCCAAAGCCTACAAGATGAGGCTCTTGTTGCTGCGGTAGACGTTCACTTGCCGCTTGCAAAAGCGCGTAGAAGATCTTGATCACGATCGGTTCCGGCGCCACGAACGGGCAACACCTCCGTACTCGGTCGCACGTTCGGTTGTTGATGAAGACAACGTCCACCTCCCGTTCCAGCGGGCAGCAGAAGTAGTAGCTCCTCTTGAATCCGACAGCAAGACGGCGTGGTGTCGGTGGCGGTGGAGAACTCCGGCGGAGCTTCGCTAAAGCACGCGGGAGCTATGGAGGAGAGGGGGCGGCTAGGGTTTGGGAGGGGGTGGCCGGCCACTCAAGGGGGCGGCCGGGTTGTGGCTTTGGTGTGTACGGCCCCTCCCCTATGCCCCTCATTATATAGGTGGATCCCCAAGAGTTGGTCTCCAAGTCTTCGAATAAGACCCGAACCAAAAACCTTCCATAGGGAGGGGAAACCTAGCCTAGCTAGGACTCCCACCAAGGTGGGAGTTCCACCTCCCATATGGGGGTGGCCGGCCCCCTAAGGGGGAGTCCACTTGGGACTCCTCCCCCACTAGGGTTGGCCGGCCATGGAGGTGGAGTCCCATGTGGACTCCACCTTCCTTGGTGGTTTCTTCCGGACTTTTCTAGAACCTTCTAGAACCTTCCATAGAACCTTCCGCGACATTTTATTCACATAAAATGACATCCTATATATGAATCTTATTCTCCGGACCATTCCGGAACTCCTCGTGATGTCCGGGATCTTATCCGGGACTCCGAACAAATATTCCAACTCCATTCCATATTCAAGTACTACCATTTCAACATCTAACTTTAAGTGTGTCACCCTACGGTTCGTGAACTATGCGGACATGGTTGAGTACTCACTCCGACCAATAACCAATAGCGGGATCTGGAGATCCATAATGGCTCCCACATATTCAACGATGACTTAGTGATCGAATGAACCATTCACATACGATACCAATTCCTTTTGTCACGCGATATTTTACTTGTCCGAGGTTTGATCTTCGGTATCACTCCATACCTTGTTCAACCTCGTCTCCTGACAAGTACTCTTTACTCGTACCATGGTATGTGGTCTCTTATGAACTCATTCATATGCTTGCAAGACATTAGACGACATTCCACCGAGAGGGCCCAGAGTATATCTATCCGTTATCGGGATGGACAAATCCCATCGTTGATCCATATGCTTCAACTCATACTTTCCGGATACTTAATCCCACCTTTATAGCCACCCATTTACGCAGTGGTGTTTGGTGTAATCAAAGTACCTTTCCGGTATAAGTGATTTACATGATCTCATGGTCATAAGGACTAGGTAACTATGTATTGAAAGCTTATAGCAAATGACTTAATGACGAGATCTTATGCTACGCTTAATTGGGTGTGTCCATTACATCATTCATATAATGATATAACCTTGTTATTAACAACATCCAATGTTCATGATTATGAAATTAATCATCCATTAATCAACAAGCTAGTTTAAGAGGCATACTAGGGACTTCTTGTTGTCTACATATCACACATGTACTAATGTTTCAGTTAATACAATTATAGCATGACATATAAACATTTATCATAAACATAGAGATATAAATAATAACTACTTTATTATTGCCTCTAGGGCATATCTCCTTCAAGGTTATCCTGTGAATCGGCTCGAAGAGCCGATCCACCCATGATTCGTACAAGGTGTCCGAATATATGGTGGTCCTGCTTGATCAAGATAAAGCTAATGCGATCTACGACGATTTGGGGTTTTCACCGCATAATCGGATCATCCTACTCACGATTGGGCCTCACGCTCGCGTACGGTGATCGTAAGCCGATCCTAGACAGTGGCCTAAAAACCAACACGAGGTTGATCCCGGAACATCCTGTCTAGGGCCAGCAAACTACACCCTACACGCCGCTGGATCCTCCAACCCTTTGTAAGGCCTAACTACTGCGGATATTAAACTAATCCTTGAAGAACAAGGAGCAACCGTAACGGATCGGATCTACTAAACAATGATCAAGCGGGGTGCCGCCCCTACACCTGAGATAGGCGTAAGAACGGCTAGATGCATAAGGGTTGCACTACGACAGCATATTATACGAAGAACAATGCTAACCCTAACACATCTAAGATAACTACGTTGCTCGCCATCAAAAAGGCTTCAGTACGAGCAACGCATGAACAACGTAATAAGCTTATGCTGCCTAGATTGCAAGATGCGATCTAGGCAGCATGGTGCTTACCGGAGAAACCCTCGAGACGAAGGAGTTGGCGATGCGCCGAGATTGATTGTGTTGAACGTTGGTTGTTTATTCCATAAACCCTAGATACATATTTATAGTCCAGGGGACTTTCTAATTTAGGCGTGCACCAAACCGTGCACGGGTCAAACTCTAACTTCTAAACTAAGATGCGATCTAATATGTTACAGATACACAGGCAATTTAGCCCAACTCGATAGAAAAAGGCCGATTCATGTACTTCTTTCATGTATATTCTTCAAGTCCATCTTCAATCGCGGCCCACGTCTGATCCGGTCAAATTCTGGTGATAACACATGCCCCCCTGGTTTTCGAAATGAGATTTCCAAAATCATTACGCCTTTCTTTCGTCAGTTCACGTCGTGGTAGAGCAGAACCACTGCAGTATCCTTCATCATGATGCCTTGCCCTCTACGCATGATTCGACAATTCTTTGGCACCATTCCCTTGGAAGCTGTTGTAGCATTAATTCTCTTCAATATCCATTATTTAACCGTGTTGAGCAATTCGCCCCTTCACCCTCCTGTTCCGTACCAGTCATCGGCAAAACCCCCATTCTGCCGATTGCTCGGGGAAGGCAGAGGATGACGATGATGACTCCCTCGAAAGTTATCCACCGGCGAAGGACCTCCGCGCCTGGTGGGACAACGTCAGTGATGACGACGATGAGGAAGACGAGGGCAGCAACGGCCCTTAGATTAGGGAGTGGTAGTAGTAGTCGGCTCTTGCCCTTCCTTCCCTAAGCAATCGACAGAAGTTTGGGCCCGCAAGGCAGAGAGAGAGCAGTTCTCGCGTTTTCCCGATGCAGCGGTCGTGGCTATCGTCAGCAATGATGTCACCTTGGCAAGAGAAAAAATCGCCTAAGCAGCTTCATAATAATGGCGACAACAGAAGATTGTTGATTATTTCGAGAGCCTTTGGTCAAATACAAGTTTTTGACCAAATGCTCGGGGGCTACTTTGAAACAATGAAAACCTCGAGAGTGACAAAATAGAAATGGCGAAAGCCTATGATCAAATACAAGCATTTGTTCAAAGCCTCGGGGGCTACTCCCATCGGGAGCGCTGGTCGCGCACCCGATAGATATGAAAACTTCGAGAAAAAAGGAAAATATAGCAACATAAGGCGTTGAGCCTACACCCAAGCACAAGTCCTTGGCTGTAGCCTCGGGGGCTACTCCCATCGGGAACGCTGTTCGCGTGCCCGATGAAATCATAATACAAAGGAGAGAGAAGGAAGAACAAGTGAGCATATTTCGAGTTATGTAAATAACTCTACATATACTCCCATCGGGAAGGCAATATAAGTCATCCGTTGACTCAATAAAATGTGCTATTCCAGCAGCCGAAAAAGCACTCGACGATATATTCTCAGAACGCCGAAGTTGCGAACAATTTCTGAATGCCGCAAAACTTTGCGAAGGTAAGACCCTAGATCCGTTCTGTGTGGCGTGGCGCCGTCTCTGACGTCGGTTTGCAACTTTTTTCCGTATCAACAGATACGAAGAAAAATCCTGACGGACGCATTAGGTACCCGATAAAATATGACTGAGACTCGACAGAATGGTAAGACCTTAAGCAACACCTGTCGAAGTTTACACCAGTATCCCGAGATCATGTCCAGGGACGTGATCTTGAAGTAGGTTTTTGCGGATTGCCACTAGAGCAGTTAACTAGTACCTGATCCGTCAGATGAACTAGCCCCAACTACCATTATCCATGTACAATATATAATTTTGTATCCAAAGATATATGATAAAGTTCAGAGCTATTGAACGAATATAAAGTTGGAGATTTTCCCTGACTCTGCGATTCAAGCAAAATCTCGGGGGCTACTGACATAGGCATCCCCAATGGGCCTGCCGAAGATGGTACCCGGGGTTTAATGAAGGCCCATGACTCGAAGGATAAAGAGAATCGGAAGCCCAAATTACTATTAAGGAAAGCTAGAGTTGTATTAGGAAATAATACTTGTAATCTTGCGGGATGGGTTGGAAACCCTCCCGGACTCTGTAACTTGTGTATTACGAATCCCTCGGCTCCGCCTCCTATATAAGGGGAGTCGAGGGACAAAGAAGGCATCCATTCATTGTCTCACGCAACCCTAGTTTTTACATCGTCGAGTACTTTTCGGCTGAAACCTTCGAGATCTACTTGCCCTCTACTTCCGACTAAAACCCTAGTATACGATCTGTAGGCATTGATAAGTTAATCCCTTGTCACTTGTGATGAATGTCAAAGAGTTAGTAATATCTCTAGACGCAATGAGATGCCTATGAATTATACTCTTGTTATTGAACCATTTGATTGTTGGGGATTTGACTTCATGGGTCCTTTCCCTTCTTCAGAAGGCAACACTCATATACTTGTTGCTGTTGATTATGTTACTAAATGGGTGGAAGCCATACCCACAAAAAGTGTTTATGGTGAGACCTCTTTAAGAATGCTTTTAGATATTATTTTTCCGAGGTTTGGAGTACCTAGATATCTTATGACTTATGGAGGTTCTCATTTTATTCATGGTGGTTTTAGAAAAACTCTTGCTAAATATGGTATTAATCATAGGATTGCTTCCGCTTATCATCCTCAAACTAGTGGGCAAGTAGAATTATCAAACAGAGAAATTAAATCTATCTTGCAAAAGATTGTTAATAAATCTAGAAAAAATTGGGCTAGTAAGTTGAAGGAAGCACTATGGGCTTATAGAACTGCTTATAAAAATCCTATGGGTATGTCTCCTTATAAAATGGTTTATGAAAAAGCTTGTCATTTACCTTTAGAACTAGAGCACAAAGCTTATTGGGCTGTAAGAGAACTTAATAAAGATCCTAAACTTGCCGGTAAGAAAAGGATGGTACAATTGAGTTCTCTAGATGAGTGGAGAAGTGAAGCTTATAAAAATGCTAAACTTTTTAAGGAGAAAGTTAAGAAATGGCATGATAGAAGAATTATTAAAAGAGAATTCAATGTTGGAGATAAAGTCCTATTGTATCGGTCTTGTCTCAGATTTTTTGCAGGGAAATTACTCTCAAAATGGGAAGGACCATATGTCATTGTGGAGGTGTATCGTTCAGGGGCAATAAAAATTGGTTCTCTGAAAGCTGATGTGATACGTCCCAAACGTATCTATAATTTCTTATGTTCCATGCTACTTTTATGATGATACTCACATGTTTTATACACATTATATGTCATTATTATGCATTTTCCGGCACTAACCTATTGACGAGATGCCGAAGAGCCAGTTGTTGTTTTCTGCTGTTTTTGGTTTCAGAAATCCTAGTAAGAAAATATTCTCGGAATTGGACGAAATCAACGCCCATGGTCCTATTTTCCACGAAGCTTCCAGAAGTCCGAAGAGGAAACGAAGTGGGGCCACGAGGTGGCCACACACTAGGGCAGCGCGGCCCAAGCCCTGGCCGCGCCGGCCTGTTGTGTGGGCCCCTCGTGACGCCCCTTGACCTGCCCTTCCGCCTACTTAAAGTCTTCGTCGCGAAACCCCTAGTACCGAGAGCCACGATACGGAAAACCTTCCAGAGACGCCGCCGCTGCCAATCCCATCTCGGGGGATTCAGTAGATCGCCTCCAGCACCCTGCCGGAGAGGGGAATCATCTCCCGGAGGTCTCTTCATCGCCATGATCGCCTTCGGATCGATGTGTGAGTAGTCCACCCCTGGACTATGGGTCCATAGCAGTAGCTAGATGGTTGTCTTCTCCTCATTGTGCTATCATGTTAGATCTTGTGAGCTGCCTATCATGATCAAGATCATCTATTTGTAATGCTACATGTTGTGTTTGTTGGGATCCGATGAATATTGAATACTATGTCAAGTTGATTATCAATCTATCATATATGTTATTTATGTTCTTGCATGCTCTCCGTTGCTAGTAGAGGCTCGGCCAAGTTGATACTTGTGACTCCAAGAGGGAGTATTTATGCTCGATAGTGGGTTCATGCCTCCATTAAATGCGGGACGATGTGATGAAAGTTATAAGGTTGTGGATGTGTTGTTGCCACTAGGGATAAAACATCGATGCTTTGTCTAAGGATATTTGTGTTGATTACATTACGCACCATACTTAATGCAATTGTCTATTGTTTGCAACTTAATACTGGAAGGGGTTCGGATGATAACCTGAAGGTGGACTTTTTAGGCATAGATGCATGCTGGATAGCGGTCTATGTACTTTGTCGTAATGCCCTGATTAAATCTCATAGTACTCATCATGATTTATGTATGTGCATTGTTATGCATTCTTTATTTGTCAATTTCCCAACTATAATTTGTTCACCCAACATCTGCTTATCTTATGGGAGAGACACCACTAGTGAACCGTGGACCCCGGTCCAATTCTTTACATTTGAAATACAATCTACTGCAATAATTGTTCTTTACTGTTCTTCGCAAACAATCATCATCTTCCACATAATATGTTTAATCCTTTGTTTACAACAAGCCGGTGAGATTGACAACCTCACTGTTACGTTGGGGCAAAGTACTGTGATTGTATTGTGCAGGTTCCACGTTGGCGCCGGAATCCCTGGTGTTGCGCCGCACTACACTCCGCCACCAACAACCTTCAACGTGCTTCTTGACTCCTACTGGTTCGATAAACCTTGGTTTCTTACTGAGGGAAACTTGTTGCTGTGTGCATCACACCTTCCTCTTGGGGTTCCCAACGGACGTGTCAACTACACGCATCAAGCAAATTTTTGGCGCCGTTGCGGGGGAGATCAAGACACGCTGCAAGGGGAGTCTTCCACACCCAATCACTTTACTTTGTTTTTGTCTTGCTTTACTTTACTTTATTTACTGCTTTGTTTGCTCTTATATCAAAAACACAAAAAAATTAGTTGCTAGTTTTACTTTATTTACTGTCTTGTTCTCCATATTGAAAACACAAAAAATTAGTTTCTTGCATTTACTTTATTTAGTTTGCTTTATTTACTACTGCTAAAATGGGTACTCCTGAAAATACTAAGTTGTGTGACTTCACTAGCACAAATAATAATGATTTCTTATGCACACATATTGCTCCACCTGCTACTACAACAGAATTCTTTGAAATTAAACCTGCTTTACTAAATCTTGTTATGAGAGAGCAATTTTCCGGTGTTAGTTCCGATGATACTCGCTGCCCATCTTAATAATTTTGTTGAACTATGTGAAATGCAAAAGTATAAGGATGTAGATGGTGACATTATAAAATTAAAATTGTTTCCTTTCTCCTTAAGAGGAAGAGCTAAAGATTGGTTGCTATCTCTCGCCTAGAGATAGTATTGATTCATGGACTAAATGTAAAGATGCTTTTATTGGTAGATATTATCCTCCCGCTAAAATTATATCTTTGAGAAGTAGCATAATGAATTTCAAGCAATTAGATAATGAACATGTTGCTCAAGCATGGGAGAGAATGAAATCTTTGGTAAAGAATTGCCCTACCCATGGACTAACTACTTGGATGATCATCCAAACCTTTTATGCAGGACTGAATTTTTCTTCGCGGAACCTATTGGATTCACCTGCTTGAGGTACCTTTATGTCCATTACTTTGGGGGCGACAACAAAGCTTCTCGATGATATGATGATAAATTACTCTGAATGGCACACGGAAAGAGCTCCACAAGGTAAGAAGGTAAATTCTGTTGAAGAAACCTCCTCCTTGAGTGATAAGATTGATACTATTATGTCTATGCTTGTGAATGGTAGATCTAATGTTGATCCTAATAATGTTCCTTTAGCTTCATTGGTTGCCCAAGAAGAACATGTTGATGTGAATTTCATTAAAAGTAATAATTTCAACAACAATGCTTATAGGAATAATTCGGTAACAACTATAAGCCATATCCTTCGCTAATGGTAATAGTTATGGTAATTCTTATGGGAATTCTTACAACAATAATAGGAGTGTACCCCTGGTATTGAAGCCATGCTTAAAGAATTTATTAGTACACAAACTGCTTTTAACAAATCTGTTGAGGAAAAGCTTGATAAAATTGATATTCTTGCTTCTAAGGTTGATAGTCTTGCCTCTCGATGTTGATCTTTTAAAATTAAAAGTTATGCCTAATAAGGATATTGATAATAAAATTGTTACTACAGCAAATGCCATCCAAGTTCGAATTAATGAGAATATTAGATTGATGGCTGAATTGCATGCTAGGTGGGAAAGAGAAGAAAACGCAAAACTAGCTAAAGAGAATAATGTAGCTAAAGTTTGGACTATTACCACCACTAGTAATGTTAATGATTCTCATATTTCTACACCTCCTACTAGCAATGGTAAAATAATTGGTGTTGGCAATGTTACTACTCCTAGTGCAAAGCGTGCAAAATTGCCTGAAACTGCTAAAACTGCTGAAATTGATAAAACTGCTGAAATTTTTCAAAATATCGGGGATAATGATCCCATTGCTGTAGATCATAATGGTTTAGACTTTGATGATTGTCACATCTCTGAAGTTATAAAGTTCTTACAAAAGCTTGCTAAAAGTCCCAATGCTAGTGCTGTAAATTTGGCCTTTACAAAACATATTACAAATGCTCTCATAAAAGCTAGAGAGGAGAAACTAAAACTTGAAACTTCTATTCCTAGGAAGTTAGAAGATGGTTGGGAGCCCATCATTAAGATGAGTGTCAATGATTTTTATTGTAATGCTTTATGTGATCTTGGTGCAAGTATTTCTGTTGTGCCTAAGAAAATCTATGATATGCTTGACTTGCCACCATTGAAAAATTGTTATTTGGACGTTAATCTCGCTGATAATACTATAAAGAAACCTTTGGGGAGGATTGATAATGTTCGTATTATGGTTAACAATAACCTTGTCCCCGTTGATTTTTTTGTATTGGATATTGAATGCAATGCATCTTGTCCCATTATATTGGGAAGACCTTTTCTTCGAACTGTTGGTGCTACTATTGATATGAAGGAAGGTAATATTAAATATCAATTTCCTCTCAAGAAAGGTATGGAACACTTCCCTAGAAAGAGAATGAAATTACCTTATGATTCTATTATTAGAACAAATTATGATGTTGATGCTTCGTCTCTTGACAGTACTTGATACACACTTTCTGCGCCTAGCTGAAAGGCGTTAAAGAAAAGCGCTTATGGGAGACAACCCATTATTTTACTTCTGCACTTTATTTTTGGAAGTTGTTATTACTGTAGCAACCTCTCCTTATCTTTATTTTATTGCATTTCTGTGCCAAGTAAAGTCTTTGATAGTAAAGTCAATACTAGATTTGGATTACTGCGCAGGAACAGATTTCTTGCTGTCACGAATTTGATCAGTAGTCTCTGTAGAAAATTTATAAAAATCTGCCAATTTACGTGCGTGATCCTCAGATATGTACGCAACTCTCATTCAATTTGGGAATTTTCATCTGAGCAAGTCCGGTGCCTCTTTAAAATTCGTCTTTACGTGATCTGTTCTATTTTGACAGATTCTCGCCTTTTATTTCGCATTGCCTATTTTGCTATGTTTGATGGATTTCTTTGTTCCATTAACTTTCGGTAGCTTTGTGCAAGGTCCGAAGTGTTAAGAATGATTATGTCACCTCTGAATATATGAATTATGCATCGACCCTCTAATGAGTTTGTTTCGAGTTTGGTGTGGAGGAAGTTTTCAAGGGTCAAGAGAGGAGGATGATACAATATGATCAAGAAGAGTGAAAAGTCTAAGTTTGGGGATGCCCCCGTGGTTCATCCCTGCATATTTTAAGAAGACCCAAGCGTCTAAGCTTGGGGATGCCCAAGGCATCCCTTCTTCATCGACAACTTATCAGGTTCCTCTAGTGAAACTATATTTTTATTTCGTCACATCTTATGTGCTTTACTTGGAGCGTCTGTTTGTTTTTGTTTTTGTTTTTGTTTGAATAAATTCGGATCCTAGCATTATTTGTTTGGGAGAGAGACACGCTCCGCTGTTTCGTATGAACACATGTGTTCTTAGCTTTATCTTTAATGTTCATTGCGAAAGTTGAACTACTTCATTCATTGTTATATGGTTGGAAACGGAAAATGCCGCATGTGGTAAATGGTATAATGTCTTGAATAATTTGATACTTGGCAATTGTTGTGCTCATATAGATCATGTTTAAGCTCTTGCATCATGTACCTTGTGCCCATTAATGAATAACTACATAGAGCTTGTTAAAATTTGGTTTGCATGATTGATCTCTACGAGTCTAGATATTTTCTCGGTTGAGGTGTTTGAACAACAAGGAGACAATGTAAAGTCTTATAATAGTTACAATATGTTCATATGTGAGCTTTGCTGCACCTTTTATACTTGAGTTTGCTTCAAACAACCTTGCTAGCCTAGCCTTGTATTGAGAGGAATTCTTCTCGTGCATCCAAATCCTTGAGCCAATAACCATGCCATTTGTGTCCACCATACCTACCTACCACATGGTATTTCCCTCCCATTCCAAAGTACATTACTTGAGTGCTACCTTTAAAATTCTATTCTTTGTCTTTGCAGTATATAGCTCATGGAAAAATAGCTTAAAAACTATTGTGGTGAAGAATATGTACTTATGTGTCTTATTTCTTAATAAGTTGCTTGTTGAGCGGTAACCATGTTTCTGGGGACGCCATCAACTTTTACCTTTGTTGAATATCATGTGAGTTGCTATGCATGTTCGTCTTGTCCGAAGTAAGGGCGATTTTCATGATCAAATGGTTTGAGTATGCATACCGTTAGAGAAGAACATTGGGCCGCTAACTAAAGCCATGATTCATGGTGGAAGTTTCAGCTTTGGACAATTAATCCCCAATCTCTTATGAGAATATTAATCTGTTGTTGAATGCTTATGCATTAAAGAGGAGTCCATTATCTGTTGTCTATGTTGTCCCGGTATGGATGTCTAAGTTGAGAATAATCAAAAGCGAGAAATCCAATGCGAACATTCTCCTTAGACCTTTGTACAGGCGGCATAGAGGTACCCCTTTGTGATACTTGGTTGAAACATATGCTATGCAATGATAATCCAAGCTAATTAGGACAAGGTGCGAGAACTATTGGTATACTATGCATGAGGCTTGCAACTTATAGGATATCTTATACATAACACATATGCTTTATTACTACAGTTGACAAAATTTTTTCTTATAGTAATCAATGCTTCCCTCTGCGAAGGTGATGAGGGATCGCCTCGCCAAGGCCTACGTATTGTAGACTTGGGTTTCGGGAGAGAGCTACGATGGAGATTCCGGGAGCGAGATTAGGCACACGACGTACCCAGCTTCGGGTCCCCTCGGTGGAGGATCCCTACGTGCTGCTAGCAATCCAGTATATGATCATAGATGTGTTTACAGGGTACCGTCGTAGGCGGAGCTATGCTGTCTATTTGTTGTCTATCTTCTGTCTATCTCTTGGTCTCATCTATCGGGTGCCCTGGCTGGCTTTATATATGCAACCAGCCTAGGGTTTTACAAGAGTCATAGTCGATTACTTCTTCGGGTTGCCTTGTTGGGCCTTCTCCATATTTGGTCTTCTCCATATTGGGCCGAGCTAGGTATACTAATAATGGGTACACGAAGGGTATGCCCATGTCAGTAGCCCCCGAGTTTATAGGGAAGTCGAAGACTTGCGTAGAAACTCCAAGCATAACCATCTCCGAAGTCGAAAAAATACAAGGCGAGGTCCATGTCGTAGATCATGTGTAGCGTAGATGATGTCGACGATTCTTGAAATTATCGGGTGCGCGGCAGCGCTCTCGATGGGAGTAGCCCCCGAGTCTATGGGCAAGTGCTTGCACTTAGGCATAGACTCAAGTTGTAATACTCGATGAAGAACTTAACTATATTTCTGGAAGACTTGATGAAATCCATGTGCTCCCGATGGGAGTAGGCTCCACTCGAGTCGTAGAATCGAGTTGAGTCTACAAACCTTAATTGTCGTAGATGCTGTCGAAGTTATCTTTCTATCGGGCGCGACCAGCGCTCCCGATGGGAGTAGCCCCCAGGCTACGGCCAAGTGTTTGCACTTGGGTGTAGGCTCAACTTGCTTTTAATCGACACCACAATTTTTCCTCTTTCTTGTATCTTATCGGGAGGGTGAACAATACTCTCGATAAGAGTAGCCCCGAGCCTATGGGCGGGTGCTTGCACATAGGCATAGGCTCAAGTTGTACTACTCGATAAAGAACTTGACTATATTTCGGGCGCAGCCCCTCTTTTTATCGACTCCAGGCCGTTGCTATTTTTATTTGACATCCATATCTATATTGTACAGGGATAATGGTAATTGGGGCTAGTTCATCTGACGGATCAGGTACTAGTTAACTGCTCTAGTGGCAATTGATACGTCTCCGACGTATCGATAATTTCTTATGTTCCATGCCACATTATTGATGATATCTACATGTTATATGCACATTTTATGTCATATTTATGCATTTTCTGGAACTAACCTATTAACAAGATGTCGAAGTGCCAGTTCCTATTTTCTGCTGTTTTTGGTTTCAGAAATCCTAGTAACGAAATATTCTCGGAATCGGACGAAATCAACGCCCAGGTTCCTATTTTTCCCGGAACCATCCAGAACACCCGAGAGCCGCCGGAGGGAAGCCACGGGGGCCCCACACCACACCCCGGCGCGGCCGGAGGGGGGTCGCGCCGCCCTATGGTGTGGTGGCCCCGAGCCCCCTCCGAGGCTGCCCTTCCGCCTATTTAAAGCCTCCGTCGCGAAAACCCTATTACGAAGGACGAAACCCACGTAAACCTTCCGAGCTGCCACCATCGCGAAGCCAAGATGCGGGGGACAGGAGTCTCCTGTTCCGGCACCCTGCCGAAGCGGGGAAGTGCCCCGGAAGGCTTCTCCATCGACACCGCTGCCATCTCCACCGCCATCTTCATCACCGCTATCGCTCCCATGAGGAGGGAGTAGTTCTCCATCGAGGCTCGGGGCCGTACCGGTAGCTATGTGGTTCATCTCTCTCCTATGTACTTCAATACAATAATCTCATGAGCTGCCTTACATGATTGAGATTCATATGATGATGCTTGTAATCTAGATGTCATTGTGCTAGTCAAGTGAGTTTTACTTATGTGATCTTCGGAGACTCCTTGTCCCACGTGTGTAAAGGTGACGAGTGTGTGCACCGTGTGGGTCTCTTAGGCTATATTTCACAGAATACTTACTCCCTGTTATGAATGGCGTAGTGAAGTGCTTATTTATATCTCTTTATGATTGCAATGTGTTTTGTATCACAATTTATCTATGTGCTACTCTAGCAATGTTATTAAAGTAGTTTTATTCCTCCCGCACGGTGTAATGGTGACAGTGTGTGCATCCGTGTTAGTACTTGGCGTATGCTATGATCATGATCTCTTGTAGATTGTGAAGTTAACTATTGCTATGATAGTATTGATGTGATCTATTCCTCCTACATAGTGTGAAGGTGACGAGTGTGCATGCTGTGTTAGTACTTGGTTTAGTCGTGTTGATCTTTCTTGCACTCTAAGGTTATTTAAATATGAACATTGAATTGTGGAGCTTGTTAACTCCGGCATTGAGGGTTCGTGTAATCCTACGCAATGTGTTCATCATCCAACAAGAGTGTAGAGTATGCATTTATCTATTCTGTTATGTGATCAAAGTTGAGAGTGTCCACTAGTGAAAGTCTATTCCCTAGGCCTTGTTCCTAAATACTGCTATCACTGCTTGTTTACTGTTTTACTGCGTTACTACTGCTACCATATTACCACCATCAACTACACGCCGTTACTACTGCTCATATTCATTCATACCACCTGTATTTCACTATCTCTTCGCCGAACTAGTGCACCTATTAGGTGTGTTGGGGACACAAGAGACTTCTTGCTTTGTGGTTGCAGGGTTGCATGAGAGGGATATCTTTGACCTCTTCCTCCCTGAGATCGATAAACCTTGGGTGATCCACTTAAGGGAAACTTGCTGCTGTTCTACAAACCTCTGCTCTTGGAGGCCCAACACTGTCTACAAGAATAGAAGCACCCGTAGACATCAGCAATCCGCAAAAACCTACTTCAAGATCACATCCCTGGACATGATCCCGGGATACTGGTGTTAACTCGACAGGTGCCGCTTAAGGTCTTACCATTCTGTCGAGTCCCAGTCATGTTTTATCGGGTACCTAACGCGTCCGTTAGGATTTTTCTTCACATCAGTTGATTTGGAAAAAAGTAGCAGAGCGCAGTCTTTGGCGATGCCACGCCACACAGGACGGACCCGGGGTCTTACCTTCGCAGAGTTTTGCGGCATTCAGAGATTATTCGCGACTTTGGCGCTCTAAGAATATTTTGTCAAGTGCCTTGTTCGGCTGATGCAATGACCCATTTTGCGGGTTCTTCTATATTTTTCTCCGGCGTGATGAGAAAGCCGAATATATTGGGTTCTTCTATATTGTCGTCAGGCACATCACCGATGCTCTTGCTCGGAACAAATGACGAGTCAATGGACCCGAAGATTTGTCCATCCTCTTTTTTTTCCCTTTTTTTTTGGGGTTCCTCCTTGATGAAAATTTCGTCGAGTTCCTCCTTGAAGAAAATTTCTTCGGGTCCTCCTTGAGGACAATTCTTCGGGTCCTCCCTGAGGACAATTCTTCGGGTTCTCCTTGAGGATAATTCTTCGGGTTCCTCGCTGAAGAAGATTTTGTCGAGTTCCTTCCTGAAGAAAATTTCGTCGAGTTCTCTTTTGAAGACAGTTTCGTCGGGTTCGTCCTTTAAGATTTTTTTGTAGACACGGTTCTTCTTTGGTCAACCTGAGATGTATAGTGAAGAAGTATGGCGCAGCCCCCGAGTGTCGGGTGCGGCGAAAGTAAATGATAATCAACTTTATGCAAATCAAAGGAACACTTAGCTTATTGGGCACGACGGAGTCGGCGCGATGAAGTCTTCGAGTGCGGAGAAAAAGTTGAGCCGAAGTAGAAACCACCGAATTAACGAAAGTGGATACCACCAAATTGTTGATGAAGAGATAGCCGAGCCCCCGAGCATTGCTGGGGTGATGTCATGATTGTTGTTTAGACGCCGTGTCACAGTTGTTACTCGGGGCGAAGTTGTTGTCGAGCCCCCGAGTATTATCCGTGTCGCCGAAAGAAGGACATTAAGGATGAAATACTGAAGATGAAGTCCGAGATGAAGTACTTGAGATGAATTCATATTAAAGATTACACCATCAAATATGAATCATATATTGAAGATGAATTCGTCGATATCATAGAAGATGAATCCATTGACCCGAAGAATCCAGAAATAACCATAGAAAATGAATCCGCTGATATCATAAAGTATGAATCCATTGATCCGAAGTAAATAGTTCCAGTAATAACCATAAAAGATGAATCTGCTGATATCATAGAGGATGGATCCATTGATCGAAGAAAATAGTTCCAGTAATAACCATAAAAGATGAACCATTGACCCGGAAACGCATCGGGTAATATTGTATAAGTGAACCAATAATAATCCAAAGAAAACCAATCCAGTAATCCGAAGAAAATAAATTCACTGAGCCGAAGAAGATAACGCCACTAAGTCGAAGAAAATAATTCCACCGAGCCGAAGAAAATAATTTCACTGAGCCTGAGAAGATATATCCAGAGCCGAGGAAAAGAAATTCACCAAGTAACCGAGTATATTTGTGGTAACGAAGTAATGGCGTAGCCCCAAATGTCAGGTGAATTTTCTATAATGATGCAATGTTGCAGCCCCCGGGTTTTCCGGTGTGGCGAAAATGAATAATAATTGACTTCTTGAAAAGGAATCACTTAGCTTTTTACCGACTGCGGCGGCGCCTGACCGGAAGTAGTTGATGTAGTCGTGCGGCGCCTAGTCAGAAGTAGTCGATGAAGAGGATGTAACCGATGTAGCGGATCCACAACAGGCGAGCCCCCGAGTATGTTGAGTTGGCGGTGTCGGGTTCATGACGGCGAGCCCCCAAGTGCGACGAGTGCGCAACCTCGGGTGCGGTCGACCGAGCAGAGTAGTCGAAGCTTTGTTTCCATCTGCAGTTATATTGTAGTGCGCAAACTCGGCGCAATTAATAGCACGAGCCGAAAGTATTTTAGCGAAATAAATTTGCATAATTGGGAACATAGCACCTGATGATTTTTCTTCGAATAACAAGTTCACGATTGGGTGAGTCCGCCAGAGATGAGCCCCGAGCACTGCGGACGTGGAAGTTAAGTTGCACCGTCGTCGAGTGAGGCTGAGGCCAAAACCACTGGCTCTGTTATCTGGTAATTTTTGTATGCCTGAAAGAGTTTGAAATAGACAAACTTGTGCACAACCAATAATGCAGCCATATATACTTTTTTTTCTCCTTCTTTTCTAGAATCAGTACTAGAAGTATGATAAATTTGAGTAGATAGCAATATAGATTGGATACGTAGCACCTGGTAATTTCTTGTGTCGCATGGCGAATTTTCTCTTTGAACACAAATGTGTCGGTTTAACCGGATCAAACGCCAACTGATGAGTAACGCCAACTGATGAGTTTGAGATGTGGATTCACGGCGAAAGTATGACGTCGAGTGCTCTGTTGCAAGGATCAACAGCTGTACGAGCTAGGTTTCCAAATTTGTGCATACAAGTTCCCGTCGGGTCGTGCTAGCTTTCGTCGAGTCACCTGGTTACTTCCCAAGTAATAAGCAGAAGATACATGCACAGGTTGGTTAGATCTGAATAAAATACTAGTGTACGGGTAATTAACAAGAGAGAGAGGGAATCATAGCCATGATTCTCGTATGCCACTACCATGCACGCACGCGAGCCTTTTCCCTTTGGATTTGGACCGTGGCTGTCTCTGCTTGTGATGTAAGCATGTACATATGCTTCCCTTGATTGCGGGCGTGGTTGCCCAGGTTCATACGGATCGTCGTTGTGAAGTCACCGATGAAATTGATCGTATCGAAGAAGATCAGTAAACCAGATGCGAACTGGTTGTCGATGTAGATGAGAGATCTCGCCCGGATAACGAAATCCAGTCGTCGCGATCCCCACGGTCGGCGCCAATTGACGAGGGATCGCCTCGCCAATGCCTACGTATTGTAGACTTGGGTTTCGGGAGAGAGCGACGATGGAGATTCCGGGAGCGAGATTAGGCACACGACGTACCCAGCTTCGGGTCCCCTCGGTGGAGGATCCCTACATGCTGCTAGCAATTCAGTATATGATCATAGATGTGTTTACAGGGTACCGCCGTAGGCGGAGCTATGCTGTCTATTTGTTGTCTATCTTCTGTCTATCTCTTGGTCTCATCTATCGGGTGCCCTGGCTGGCTTTATATATGCAACCAGCCTAGGGTTTACAAGAGTCATAGTCGATTACTTCTTCGGGTTGCCTTGTTGGGCCTTCTCCATATTTGGTCTTCTCCATATTGGGCCGAGCCAGGTATACTAATAATGGGTACCCAAAGGGTATGCCCATGTCAGAAGGGCCTATCTTCTACTTTATTGTTGAGTCAGTTTGCCTATTCTTTCTATCCCAGAAGCAAACACTTGTATCAACTGTGTGCATTGATTCTTACATGTTTACTTATTGCACTTGTTATATTACTTTGTGTTGACAATTATCCATGAGATATATATGTTGAAGTTGAAAGCAACCGCTGAAACTTATATCTTCCTTTGTGTTGCTTCAATGTCTTTACTTAGAATTTATTGCTTTATGAGTAACTCTTATGCAAGTCTTATTGATGCTTGTCTTGAAAGTATTATTCATAAAAAGTCTCTGCTGTATGATTCATTTGTTTACTCATTATCTTCTTCATTGCTTCGAATCGCTGCATTCATCTCATATGCTTACAATAGTATGATCAAGATTATGATAGCATGTCACTTCAGAAATTATCTTTGTTATCGTTTACCTACTCGAGGGCGAGTAGGAACTATTGGGGATGCTTGATACGTCCCAAACGTATCTATAATTTCTTATGTTCCATGCTACTTTTATGATGATACTCACATGTTTTATACACATTATATGTTATTATTATGCATTTTCCGGCACTAACCTATTGACGAGATGCCGAAGAGCCGATTCTTTGTTTTCTGCTGTTTTTGGTTTCAGAAATCCTAGTAAGGAAATATTCTCGGAATTGGACGAAATCAACGCCCATGGTCCTATTTTTTCACGAAGCTTTCAGAAGTCCGAAGAGGAAACGAAGTGGGGCCACGAGGTGGCCACACACTAGGGCGGCGCGGCCCAAGCCCTGGCCGCGCCGGCCTGTTGTGTGGGCCCCTCGTGACGCCCCTTGACCTGCCCTTCCGCCTACTTAAAGTCTTCGTCGCGAAACCCCCGATGCCGAGAGCCACGATACGGAAAACCTTCCGGAGACGCCGCCACCGCCAATCCCATCTCGGGGATTCGGGAGATCGCCTCCGGCACCCTGCCGGAGAGTGGAATCATCTCCCGGAGGTCTCTTCATCGCCATGATCGCCTCCGGATCGATGTGTGAGTAGTCCACCCCTGGACTATGGGTCCATAGCAGTAGCTAGATGGTTGTCTTCTCCTCATTGTGCTATCATGTTAGATCTTGTGAGCTGCCTATCATGATCAAGATCATCTATTTGTAATTCCACATGTTGTGTTTGTTGGGATCCGATGAATATTGAATACTATGTCAAGTTTATTATCAATCTATCATATATGTTAATTATGTTCTTGCATGCTCTCCGTTGCTAGTAGAGGCTCTGGCCAAGTTGATACTTGTGACTCCAAGAGGGAGTATTTATGCTCGATAGTGGGTTCATGCCTCCATTAAATGCGGGACGAGTGACGGAAAGTTCTAAGGTTGTGGATGTGCTGTTGCCACTAGGGATAAAACATCAATGCTTTGTCTAAGGATATTTGTGTTGATTACATTACGCACCATACTTAATGCAATTGTCTGTTGTTTGCAACTTAATACTGGAAGGGGTTCGGATGATAACCTGAAGGTGGACTTTTTAGGCATAGATGCATGGTGGATAGCGGTCTATGTACTTTGTCGTAATGCCCTGATTAAATCTCATAGTACTCATCATGATTTATGTATGTGCATTGTTATGCCTTCTTTATTTGTCAATTGCCCAACTGTAATTTGTTCACCCAACATCTGCTTATCTTATGGGAGAGACACCCCTAGTGAACTGTGGACCCCGGTCCAATTCTTTACATCTGAAATACAATCTACTACAATAATTGTTCTTTACTTTCTTCGCAAACAACCATCTTCCACACAATACGTTTAATCCTTTGTTTACAGCAAGCCGGTGAGATTGACAACGTCACTGTTACGTTGGGGCAAAGTACTGTGATTGTATTGTGCAGGTTCCACGTTGGCGCCGGAATCCCTGGTGTTGCGCCGCACTACACTCCACCACCAACAACCTTCAACGTGCTTCTTGACTCCTACTGGTTCGATAAACCTTGGTTTCTTACTGAGGGAAACTTGCTGTTGTGCGCATCACACCTTCCTCTTGGGGTTCCCAACGGACGTGTCAACTACACGCATCATGATGCCACACAAGTGGTGAATGGACAAAGACTAAAGCATTATATTTCTGGAGATTCTTATAATGAAGATGTTGATGTTATTCGAGTGGTGACTGCTGTCCACAACTGGCGCGTGGTTGACGTGGGAGGTTTGATGGCGATTGACGGGCTTGATGGAGTGTCTTGATTCGTTCCCCGGCAACGGCGCCAGAAAATAGCTTGCTATCCACAACTGGCGCGTGGTTGACGAGGGAGGAAATGGTGTAGCTTTCCTTCGTTCCCCGGCAACGGCGCCAGAAAATAGCTTGATGTCTACGGGAGCTTCTATTCTTGTAGACAGTGTTGGGCCTCCAAGAGCAGAGTTTTGTAGAACAGCAGCAAGTTTCCCTTAAGTGGATCACCCAAGGTTTATCGAACTCAGGGAGGAAGAGGTCAAAGATATCCCTCTCAAGCAACCCTGCAACCACAAAGCAAGAAGTCTCTTGTGTCCCCAGCACACCTAATACACTTGCCAGATGTATAGGTGCACTAGTTCGGCGAAGAGATAGTGAAATACAAGTAATATGGATGGATATGAGTGGTAATAACAATCTGAATGAAATATGGCAGCGAGTAAACATGCAACAAAACAGTAAACAAACGGTGATTCGATGCTTGGAAGCAAGGCCCAGGGATCCTGCTTTCACTAGTGGACACTCTCAACTTTGATCACATGACAGAATAGATAAATGCATACTCTACACTCTCTTGTTGGATGATGAACACCACTAATTGCGTAGGATTACACGAACCCTCAATGCCGGAGTTAACAAGCTCCACAATATTCAATGTTCATATTTAAATAACCTTAGAGTGCATGACAGATCAACACAACTAAACCAAGTACTAACATAGCGCACACACTCGTCCACATTACACTATGAAGGAGGAATAGATCACATCAATACTATCATAATGATAATTAACTCCACAATCTACAAGAGATCATGATCATAGCCTACGACAAGAACCACACGGTGCACACACTAGTCACCTTTACACCATGCAGGAGGAATAGACTACTTTAATAACATCACATGAGTAGCACACAACTAGTAGCGATACAAAGCTCATCATATGGATCTCAATCATGTGAAGCAGCTCATGAGATCATTGTATTGAAGTACATAGGAGAGAGATTAACCACATAGCTACCGGTACAGCCCCGAGCCTCGATGGAGAACTAATCCCTCCTCATGGGAGACAGCAGCGTTGATGGAGATGGCGGTGGTGTCAATGGAGAAGCCTTCCGGGGGCACTTCCCCGTCCCGGCGGCGTGCCGGAACAGAGACTCATGTCCCCCAGATCTTGGCTTCGCGATGGCGGCGGCTCTGGAAGGTTTCTCGTACCGTGGCTTTTCCGTCTCGAGGTTTTAGGTCTGGGACCTTTATATAGGCGAAGAGGCGGCGTCGGAAGGTCGAAGGGGCGACGACACCATAGGGCCGCGCGGCCGGGGGTGGGCCGCGCCACCCTATCATCCGGGGGCCCCGTGGCCCCCTCCAGCGGCTCTCGGGTGTTCCGGATGCTTCCGGTGAAAATAGGAACCTTTGCGTTGATTTCGTCCAATTCCGAGAATATTTCGTTACTAGGATTTCCGAAACCAAAAACAGCAGAAAACAGAGACCGGCACTTCGGCATCTTGTTAATAGGTTAGTTTCGGAAAATGCACGAATATGACATAAAGTGTGCATAAAACATGTAGATATCATCAATAATGTGGCATGGAACATAAGAAATTATCGATACGTCGGAGACGTATCAGCATCCCCAAGCTTAGTTTCTGCTCGTCCCGAGCAGGTAAACGATAACAAAGATAATTTCTGGAGTGACATGCCATCATAAACTTGATCATATTGTAAACATATGTAATGAATGCAACGATCAAAACAATGGTAATGACATGAGTAAACAACTGAATCATAAAGCAATGACTTTTCATGAATAGCACTTTCAAGACAGGCATCAATAAGTCTTGCATAAGAGTTAACTCATAAAGCAACAATTTAAAGTAAAGACATTGAAGCAACACAATGGAAGATTAAGTTTCAGCGGTTGCTTTCAACTTATAACATGTATATCTCATGGATAGTTGTCAATGCAAAGTAATATAACAAGTGCAATATGCAAGTATGTAGGAATCAATGCACAGTTCACACAAGTGTTTGCTTCTTGAGGTGGAGAGAAATAGGTGAACTGACTCAACATAAAAGTAAAAGAAAGGTCCTTCAAAGAGGAAAGCATCGATTTGCTAGAGCTTTGGTTTTGAAAACATGAAACAATTTTGTCAACGGTAGTAATAAAGCATGTGAGTTATGTAAATTATATCTTACAAGTTGCAAGCCTCATGCATAGTATACTAATAGTGCCCGCACCTTGTCGTAATTAGCTTGGACTACCGGATCATCACATGTTTTAACCAAGTGTCACAATGGGGTACCTCCATGCCGCCTGTACAAAGGTCTAAGGAGAAAGCTCGCATTTTGGATTTCTCGCTTTTGATTATTCTCAACTTAGACATCCATACCGGGACAACATGGACAACGAGATAATGGACTCCTCTTTAATGCATAAGCATGTGGCAACAATTAGTGTTCTCATATGAGATTGAGGATATATGTCCAAGACCGAAACTTCCACCATGATTCATGGCTTTAGTTAGCGGCCCAATGTTCTTCTCTAACAATATGTATGCTCCAACCATTAAGGTGGTAGATCTCTCTTACTTCAGACAAGACGGACATGCATAGCAACTCACATGATATTCAACAAAGAGTTGATGGCGTCCCCAGGAACATGGTTATCGCACAACAAACAACTTAATAAGAGATAAAGTGCATAAGTACATATTCAATACCACAATAGTTTTTAAGGCTATTTTGTCCCATGAGCTATATATTGCAAAGGCGAATGATGGAAATTTAAAGATAGCACTCAAGCAATTTACTTTGGAATGGCGGAGAAATACCATGTAGTAGGTAGGTATGGTGGACACAAATGGCATAGTGGTTGGCTCAAGGATTTTGGATGCATGAGAAGTATTCCCTCTCGATACAAGGTTTAGGCTAGCAAGGTTATTTGAAACAAACACAAGGATAAACCGGTGCAGAAAAACTCACATAAAAGACACATTGTAAACATTATAAGACTCTACACCGTCTTCCTTGTTGTTCAAACTCTTTACTAGAAATTATCTAGACTTTAGAGAGACCAAATATGCAAACCAAATTTTAGCAAGCTCTAGGTGTTTCTTAATTAATAGGTGCAAAGTATATGATGCAAGAGCTTAAACATGAGCACAACAATTGCCAAGTATCACATTATCCAAGACATTTTACCAATTACTACATGTAGCATTTTCTGTTTCCAACCATATAAAAATGAACGAAGCAGTTTTAACCTTCGCCATGAACATTAAAAGCTAAGAACACATGTGTTCATATGAACCAGCGGAGCGTGTCTCTCTCCCACACAAGCATTTATTCAAACAAAAACAAAACAAAAACAAACATACGCTCCAAGTAAAGTACATAAGATGTGGCCGAATAAAAATATAGTTTCAAGAGAAGGAACCTGATAATTTGTCGATGAAGAAGGGGATGCCTTGGGCATCCCCAAGCTTAGATGCTTGAGTCTTCTTGAAATATGCAGGGGTGAACCACCGGGGCATCCCCAAGCTTAGACTTTTCACTCTTCTTGATCATAGTTTATCATCCTCCTCTCTTGACCCTTGAAAACTTCCTCCACACCAAACTCGAAACAAACTCATTAGAGGGTTAGTGCATAATCAAAATCTCACATGTTCAGAGGTGACACAATCATTCTTAACACTTCTGGACATTGCTCAAAGCTACTGGAAGGTAATGGAACAAAGAAATCCACCCAACACAACGAAAGAAGCAATGCGAAATAAAAGGCAGAATCTGTCAAAACAGAACAATCCGTAAAGACGAATTTTAAAATGGCACCATACTTGCTCAGATGAAAATGCTCAAATTGAATGAAAGTTGCGTACATATCTGAGGATCACTCACGTAAATTGGCATAATTTTCTGAGTTACCTACAGAGAATTAGGCTCAGATTCGTGACAGAAAAGAAATCTGTTTCTGCGCAGTAATCCAAATCTAGTATGAACCTTACTATCAAAGACTTTACTTGGCACAACAAAACACAAAACTAAGATAAGGAGAGGTTGCTACAGTACTAAACAACTTCCAAGACACAAATATAAAACAAAGTACTGTAGCAAAATAACACATGGGTTATCTCCCAAGAAGTTCTTTCTTTATAGCCATTAAGATGGGCTCAGCAGTTTTAATGTTGCACTCGCAAGAAATAGTAGTTGAAGCAAAAGAGAGCATCAAGAGGCAAATTCAAAACAAATTTAAGTCTAACATGCTTCCTATGCATAGGAATCTTGTAAATAAACAAGTTCATGAAGAGCAAAGTAACAAGCATAGGTAGATAAAACAAGTGTAGCTTCAAAAATTTCAGCACATAGAGAGGCATTTTAGTAACATGAAAATTTCTACAACCATATTTTCCTCTCTCATAATAACTTTCAGTAGCATCATGAGCAAACTCAACAATATAACTATCACATAAAACATTCTTATCATGAGTCTCATGCATAAAATTATTACTCTCCACATAAGCATAATCAATTTTATTAGTTATAGTGGGAGCAAATTCAACAAAGTAGCTATCCTTATTATTCTCATCAAGTGTAGGAGGCATAGTATAATCACAACAAAATTTACTCTCCATAGTAGGTGGCACCAAAAGACCACTATCATTATAATCATCATAAATAGGAGGCAAAGTATCATCAAAGAAAATTTTCTCCTCAATGCTTGGGGGACTAAAAAGATCATGAAAACCAGCTTCCCCAAGCTTAGAACTTTCTATATCATTATCAACAATGGTGTTCAAAGCGTTCATACTAATATTACTACCGAACATGCAAATAAGATTTCATAGGTTTTTTAATTTTTGCATCAAACAATCCATGTTTTAAATCAGGAAATAGAATAAGAAGCTCATTCTTGTCCATTATGCCAAACTAGTGTAAACAAGAAACAAAAAGATGCAATTGCAGGATCTAAAGGAAATAGCTTCGAGTACTTACAACAGCGAAAATAGCTTAGTAGCCGAGATCCGGAGTGTGAGTACCTTTTACCTTTCCTCCCCGGCAACGGCGCCAGAAAATAGCTTGCTGTCCACAACTGGCGCGTGGTTGACGTGGGAGGTTTGATGGCGATTGACGGGCTTGATGGAGTGTCTTGATTCGTTCCCCGGCAACGGCGCCAGAAAATAGCTTGCTGTCCACAACTGGCGCGTGGTTGACGAGGGAGGAAATGGTGTAGCTTTCCTTCGTTCCCCGGCAACGGCGCCAGAAAATAGCTTGATGTCTACGGGAGCTTCTATTCTTGTAGACGAGTGTTGGGCCTCCAAGAGCGAGAGGTTT
This sequence comes from Lolium rigidum, assembly GCF_022539505.1. Lineage (NCBI taxonomy): Eukaryota > Viridiplantae > Streptophyta > Magnoliopsida > Poales > Poaceae > Lolium > Lolium rigidum. The sequence goes on along the minus strand of NC_061511.1, from coordinate 192,000,344 downwards.
GTAGAACAGCAAGCAAGTTTCCCTTAAGTGGATCACCCAAGGTTTATCGAACTCGGGGAGGAAGAGGTCAAAGATATCCCTCTCAAGCAACCCCGCAACCACAAAGCAAGAAGTCTCTTGTGTCCCCAACACACCTAATACACTTGTCAGATGTATAGGTGCACTAGTTCGGCGAAGAGATAGTGAAATACAAGTAATATGGATGGATATGAGTGGTAATAGCAATCTGAATGAAATATGGCAGCGAGTAAACATGCAACAAAACAGTAAACAAACGGTGATTGGATGCTTGGAAGCAAGGCCCAGGGATCCTGCTTTCACTAGTGGACACTCTCAACTTTGATCACATGACAGAATAGATAAATGCATACTCTACACTCTCTTGTTGGATGATGAACACCACTAATTGCGTAGGATTACACGAACCCTCAATGCCGGAGTTAACAAGCTCCACAATATTCAATGTTCATATTTAAATAACCTTAGAGTGCATGACGGATCAACACAACTAAACCAAGTACTAACATAGCGCATACACTGTCCACATTACACTATGAAGGAGGAATAGATCACATCAATACTAACATAATGATAATTAACTCCACAATCTACAAGAGATCATGATCATAGCCTACGACAAGAACCACACGGTGCACACACTAGTCACCTTTACACCATGCAGGGAGGAATAGACTACTTTAATAACATCACATGAGTAGCACACAACTAGTAGCGATACAAAGCTCATCATATGGATCTCAATCATGTAAAGCAGCTCATGAGATCATTGTATTGAAGTACATAGGAGAGAGATTAACCACATAGCTACCGGTACAGCCCCGAGCCTCGATGGAGAACTACTCCCTCCTCATGGGAGACAACAGCGTTGATGGAGATGGCGGTGGTGTCGATGGAGAAGCCTTCCTGGGGCACTTCCCCGTCCCGGCGGCGTGCCGGAACGAGAGACTCCTGTCCCCCGGATCTTGGCTTCGCGATGGCGGCGGCTCCGGAAGGTTTCTCGTACCGTGGCTTTTTCCGTCTCGAGGTTTTAGGTCCGGGACCTTTATATAGGCGAAGAGGCGGCGTCGAAGGTCGAAGGGGCGACGACACCATAGGGCCGCGCGGCCGGGGGTGGGCCGCGCCACCCTATCATCCGGGGGCCCCGTGGCCCCCTCCGGCGGCTCTCGGGTGTTCCGGATGCTTCCGGTGAAAATAGGAACCCGGGCGTTGATTTCGTCCAATTCCGAGAATATTTCGTTACTAGGATTTCGAAACCAAAAACAGCAGAAAACGAGAACCGGCACTTCGGCATCTTGTTAATAGGTTAGTTTCAGAAAATGCACGAATATGACATAAAGTGTGCATAAAACATGTAGATATCATCAATAATGTGGCATGGAACATAAGAAATTATCGATACGTCGGAGACGTATCAGTGACTCCGGAAACTTTCATCAAAAATCAAATTGATAGTTCTGCAGAGTTTGACTTCAAATAGGTAACGGTTTTGGTAATAAAAAGTCCACGTTTAACTTTCCGAACAATTTTTTTGCTATTTTTAGAAAAGATGAAAAATTACGAGATCGAATCGGAGCGGAGGATACGCACGAGGGCGCGTCCCCACGTGGTGGCGCGGGCCCCACCCTGGCCGCGCCGCCATAGGGGGACGGCTCCTCGGAGTCCCTCTTCCACTCTGGTTCGACCTGGTAGTTTCCTTCTGTCGTGAATTTTTTTGCTATATAATCCCCCGGACCCCCCGAGGTCCGTATATCGTTTTCTCGTCGTGTTTAGTTTCGAGCTGTTTTCTGCCAGGATCTGTTTTTGATCTAGAAGCACCATGGTCTCTAACAACAATGGCAAGGAGCCTTTTGAGGAAGATATTCAAGACCTCGAGTTGAAAGAAGAATTCGAGAGTGAAGATGAAGGAGAAGTGGAGGAAGACCCGCATGTATACCCGCGTGCCACCATCGCAAGTATCGGGGTGGTGGCGAATCCGTTCAACCCCAAGAGAAGCGCACACATTAGCACCAGAGGAAATGTCCCGCGTCGTTTCCTAGCTCCAAGGACATCTCCTCCAGGCATCGACAACCCCTTCCACACTCTGATTCATAAATAGTCAAATTGAAAGGATTCCCAAGGCAGTATTGCCTAGTAGTTGGGATATGGATCGTTCTAACACTGCAGGAAGGATGAAACCTGAAGCTGAGGAGTGGGGAAACAACTCTAAGAGTTGGGACTCACCGTCTGACATACTTCTTAACCGCGTCGAGCACAACTCGGAGCTGATCCGCAACCTCACTTACGAGATTGATGAGCTAAAGGAGCTTGTTAAGAAGCATATCAAGAATTCACCATCACCACCGAAGGAGTAATTTATCATTGATATTGGCACCCCCTTGGTTTGTTCCAAACTTGGGGGAAGTGCCGCGGTATCACATCATCACTATCTTTTACCTTTTTACTGTCAAGTAGTGTCATATCATGAGTAGGGAAGTTATCATATAAGATGGTTTGCAGTGTGGAAGTATCTCTCTTTTAGTTGGTTATCTATGTATCCCTTGGCGTGAGTTATCGTTATGGAATATTGATGAGAAGTTTTATCATTTATGTTTTGCACACCTTATTTTAGTTTGCAATTTCCATTATATGATTGATCTTGTTGTTAGTATTGGTATCACTTTGGGAGCATCAAGTAAATATATTTGGTTTTGGAAAACTTAGCATTGGTCAATAGCAACAATACTTTGAGGCTTAAGTAGAAAAGAGGGAAATACATGTAGATATATTATTTCATTATCTTTCTTTCTTGTTAGCTAATGAGCTTAGTATTCTGAAGTTAAAATTGTTTGTGCTTACAAGGAAGATCCATGCTTGTTTCTATCACATGTATATTTGTTTGTTTCCCTCAACTTTTATGCTTGCTAATCAACCTTGCTAGCCAAAGCCTTGCACTGAGAGGGAATGCTTCTCGTGCATCCAAAACCTTAAACCAAACCTATGCCATTTGTGTCCACCATAACTACCTACTATGTGGTATTTCTCTTCCATTCCAAGTAAATACTTCATGTGCTACCTTTAAACAATTCAAAAAGTTAGTATCTCTTATTCGTGTCAATGTTTTATAGCTCATGAGGAAGTGTGTGGTGTTTTATCTTTCAATCTTGTTGGTCAGACTTTCGCCAATGGACTAGTGGCACATCCGCTTATCCGATAATTTTGCAAAAAGAGCTGGCAACGGGGTTCCCAGCCCCAATTAATTAACTTTCATTAATAATTCTCTTCACATGTTTTGCCCTGATTCATCAGTAAGCAACTAAATTTTGCAATAGACACTCCTCCATGGTATGTGAAATGTTGGAAGGCACCCGAGGATTCGGTTAGCCATGGCTTGTGTAAGCAAAGGTTGGGAGGAGTGTCATCCATAAATAAAACTAAAGTACATGTGTAAACAAAAGAGAAGAGGGATGATCTACCTTGTCTGGTAGAGATAACGTCCTTCATGGGAGCCGCTCTTTGAAAGTCTGTTTGACAAGGGGGTTAGAGTGCCCACTACCATTCGTTGACAACAACAAACACCTCTCAAAACTATACTTTTATGCCCTCTATATGATTTCAAAACTTAAAAAGCTCTAGCACATGATTTAATCCCTGCTTCCCTCTGCGAAGGGCATATCTTTTACTTTATGTTGAGTCAGTAAACCTATTTCCCTCTATCTTAAGCAAGCAATTGAGTTGTTGTGATCCAACCATTTATATTGTGATTAATCATGTCTTTTATTCTTCCTTGTTTAGTACAAATTTTATCTGAATGAATATGACTTTGAAGGTTATCAATGATTATGAGGAGATTGTTATGATTGAGCATATAAGATCTGCCATATAAGCTCTAATATAAAGGCTCTGCTCGAAAGATAAGTACAATCTGTTAATTGTTCTTTGACCAAAAACAAAGTTTGCCATCACCAATTATGATTTCCTATGCACCTTTATTTGTGGTTTCCCTTTACTTGTTTCAAGTTGAGTTATATGAGGAAGTTGTTCACTAGAATGTCTTGTGTGAATTAATGTGATGCTTCTTGTCCGTATTTCATTTATCGACTCTTCACTCCATAAACATGTGGTCTTGTTTACTGAGTTCAGTCTCGCTTGGGGACAAGCAAGGTCTAAGCTTGGGGGAGTTGATATGTCCATTTTGCATCACTATTTTATATCATAATTTACTGTTATTCATTGATATATTTCATATTTAGAGATGATACTTATGTTATTTCACCTATTTTGCATGTTTCATGATTATTAGAGAATTACTCATCGGAGTCATCTCCACCGCTGCACCTCGTCTCCGCTGTAACATCTAGGGTTTAATCTTGATTATTTCATAGGGGAAACTCTCCCGGTATTGATTACTCCTTGTTATTGATGCTATTGAGTGAAACCGTTGAATTAAGGTTTATGTTCAGATTGTTATCCATCATCATATCACCTCTGATCATGTACCATATGATGTCTTGTGAGTAGTTCGTTTAGTTCTTGAGGACATGGGCGAAGTCTAAATGTTAGTAGTGAACTATGTTGAGTAATATTTAATGGTTTGATATTTAAGTTGCGGTGTTATTCTTCTAGTGGTGTCATGTGAACGTCGACTACATGATACTTCACCTTTATGGGCCTAGGGGAATGCATCTTGTATTCGTTTGCTAATTGTGGGGTTGCCAGAGTGACAGCAACCTGAACCCCCTTTGGTATATCGATGCATGAGGGATATCAGGATCTCAGAGTTTAAGGTTGTGGTTAGATTTATCTTAATTACTTTCTTGTATTTGTAGATGCTTGCAAGGGGTTTAATCACAAGTATGCATTAGTCATAGGAAGGGCGGTGCATTAGCATAGGTTCACCCACACAACACTTAACAAAACAATGAAGATTAATCAACTATATGAAGCGAAAGCACTAGACTAAATTCCCGTGTGTCCTCAAGAACGTTTGGTCATCATAAGTAAATAAACCGGCTTGTCCTTTGTGCTAAGAAGGACTGGGCCACTTGCTGCCATTATTATTCCCGCATTTTACTTACTTGTATTTTATTTACCTGCTATATCAAACCCCCCTGAAAACTTGTCTGTGAGCATTTACAGTGAATCCTTCATCGAAACTGCTTGTCAACACCTTCTGCTCCTCGTTGGGTTCGACACTCTTATTTATCGAAAGTACTACGATACACCCCCTATACTTGTGGGTCATCAGGAAGCACCGTGCATACTTCACCCCCACCTCTCCAACCATAGCCACCACCACGAAGAAGAGAAGATTTGGGTCTTGAAGGCACGCCGATCTACATCAACACTATTAGCATCTCAGACTCCTTCATAGATCCCTACATTCATACTTTTGTAACTCCAAGCCCTAGATTAGATCTACATGTGTACTCGTTTAATCTTCATCCACCTTTCATATTATTATGATGATGGTTTTTGCCTTCATATGCGAGCAGTTCTCTTTGTTCTTGGGGATATGGAGAAACCCTAACACTTATATGATTTGAAATAAAGATTTATTTTGTTTAGTTGCAATATGTGACAGTGGTTGTTGTCTTCGATGATATTATATGTTGTGCACCATGCAATTTTTGCCATTAGGGACACTGAAGGCAATCATCATTAAGTGTTGTTGGAGGTACATGGGCGTATATGTGACAACAATCCACCGCCTATTTTAACCATGTCTTAACAAGGAGTAAGAGGTACTAGAGCTTATGACCACAACCATGAGGAGATCCTTAATTACTGACCCGCACGTCATACGATGGGATAATGTATTGGTTATGAGGGGTGTGGAATAGTGCTTCTGGAAGCACCTTTATTCAAGCCTATCCTCACTTCACACACATGTAGAAACAAACATATTAAATCATAATCAACTTAGCAACCATGCTAGTGGCAAAACGACAGCTCTCCAAGAACGTTTCACTCCCATTGACGTTCAAGTACTATATAGATAACCGTTCTCTCGTTTCTCTTTACAGTTTTATTTACTATGAAGTTGTTACCCTTTTCAAGTCACCTTTATTTACCTTGCCTAGAACTAAGAATAGCTCTTAAGTACTCTTAGTGAAGATAACAAGAAGCAATAAAATCATTACCAATCAACACCACCGTGGTTCGACACTCTTGCTTTCGAAAACTAGCTACATATACCATCTGTTCTTGTAGACATCAATGATCTTATTGGGATAATAGATGGAGGTTTAGTTTTGATCTTAATAATGTCTTCACCAAAAATAGGTAGATCTAGGCATGCGGACGACCGAGAGGGTGAATTGATGTTTTAAAAATGTTTTTCAGGATTTTGTTGAATAAATGTGGAAATAAGCTAAATTCTATTTGTAAAGCACATAACCTAAATAAATTATGCTCAACAAAGTACACCAACAACTAAGGCTAAGCAATATGAGCACAATAGCATCTCACAGACACAGGTGATAAACAAGATATATAAACTTCACTTTCAACGTTTGTCACAAGAACATAAACTAGGGTATAGAGATAACTAAGGCACGCAAGGACTAATATTTTATTGAGTTATACTTTTAAGAGTATGTGGAGCCTAAGTGATGTCTTCCCATAGTGGAGTATGGGAGCAATTTGTGAGTATTCACTAATACACATAATCCAGAAAGGTGTTCCAACTTGTGGCGGTCATTATCTCATCACCAAGATCAAGTGGAATACGTGTAAGTCAAATGTATGACCTTGGTAGATTTTTCTTTTTATCAGTTTCAAGGTGGTTGTTGAGATACCATGTCATAGGATTAATAACAGTACTATCAGGGAGGCTCACGAATGAATAGCTTGATCGCATCGTTTCGTTGAGAGATTTTTTTTGTCCTTGGCATCTTCTTTCTTGGTTCTTATTTGGCTTTTTTATTTATGTTAGTTTTATGGCTTGTCATTATCTTCAACAGAAGATCAAGTTCATCAAAATCAGATTTCTTGTTGTGTTTTGATTCTAGAGGTTTTGTTTGTTCTTTTGTAGAGAAGTCAAACTTTTCCCCTTGAGGCTTTATCCTCCTTTGTTGATAATTAGAATGTGTATGCATTAAATCCAACTCTGGATGCAAAAGATATTACCCTTTTTTTGTACTGGTGCTGCCCGGATGTTCCGAGGCTTCCTCATGAACACATGATTTTCTCATTATCCGGTGTTTCATCATCGGCATAGGAAAAGTTAGAAGGAGAAGAAAGTTGCACCTCATCAACTACTACCTCTTGACCATGCATTCAATCTTGACCACGTGGTGGACTTTCCGAAGGGTGCGAATAGAGAAAAAATATGTCGCTTGGATCGGGTTTTGCGTCACCAATGAATGGATATTAGAGCAAGTCAAGACATGCATCCTCGATACACATCAAGATGATGGAAGCAAATGCTACCTGGAAAGTGTGCCTCCATACTTCATTGGGTTGACACCCTTTGGACATGCAAGATGTGCCAAAAGCCTTTCACTTGGATTAAGAAGCACCCTAGAGTCCCTGTGTGAGAGAAGTAGCCATGAAAGTTGATAGCACGTTGAATTTCTCCACATTGGCTCAGTTTTCCGGTAAGTGACAGAGCTTGGTCACCTGTGATTTTTTGCATGACTTGTTAGTATTGGGAGTTTCAAAAATTATGGATCCATCAACAAGACATAAACATACATTGATGACCATTTGACTATATTCATCAAGGGTAATATGTCACTGATAGTGGCATATACCTGCTCCATATTGTGAATCTCCCTAGCTCAAACAAGCATTCATGACTCAAGTCAATGTGTTAGCACGCCCCCTTCTAGGGGAGTGGGCCATTCTAAGATCAATAGTAAGAGAAAGAATTATTGATGAGAAAGAAAGGCATGCATGAAATAATTCATACTGGTAATAGACCTTGTACATGGGCCTTCTTGATTAGGGTTCTTCCCGAAGGTATGAACCCAAGCATGATTGCTTTGGCATTTCAGCTATCTGATTAGTCTGTGAGGAAGTCCTCAACGACATGGACGAAAATTCTATGGAAATTTATTATTGCTAAGTTGCTTGTTTTGTTAGTTGAGTTCCACGACCTTTGCGGGCGAGTCTGGCCGAAGGATATGGAGCGAGAGCATAGTCTAAGTAGTCATATACGTGGATCAATCATAGATGTAGAAACATAAAGGGACATAAGAAATAGGTGGAAGCGATCTGTATATCAATTGGTGGATCTGTCTACAAGAAGGATTGGTATACATAGGGGAAGAGGGGTGGGTGGATAAGGACCAACTAGAGGGAAAAAATCCTACCCCAAGCAAAGGTGGGGCTCGAGCATATACGGTTTCTCCAAAATATTTTTTGTTTTACTTTGAAAAAGAATCTCATTTGCACTTTTGATATTATCTATTTCTATATTTTTCTCTAGTTCCGATTCATTATGCCTCTTTTTTCCTTCTTTCTCTTTCCCCTTCTAGTCCAACATCCAAGCGGACAATGCACTACTTGAGTCGAGACCGAGGGGGTTATAGTTCAGATTTTTGAGGTTACGAGCGGTCGGTAAGGGTCTCAACAAGTTGAGATGCTGCATTGAGGTAGCTACCATTTTTTAAGAAAGAGAATGGTAGGCACGGTGGCAATGATCCTCTTGTGATTTGTTTAGCGGTGTGTGGTGATAGGGGATGCCCTCAATAGTCATACCACTATTAACAACAGTGACATGCTGCAATACACGTTCTTACCCGGTAGAAAACATGTGGAAGTTGAGAGAGATTAAACAAAGGGTATGGGCATGTAAATGGCCTTATATTAGTAGCACCACGTAGATTAATCAATGTTTGACAGGCGGAGCACGTGTCAAGCAAAGGGGGTGTGCACACAAGGGTGTAGCTATGTGTAGGTCAGGGGGCGGTCGCCCCCCCCCCCCCCAAGACTTGAAAACATTGGTGAAGAAAATTTTATTTTACTGAAGAGCAATTCTTTTCCGTTGCACGAGATGTATTCTCTTACTTACATACTTTCTTGTTTAATTTAAACAACATCATAATTCTAGGAGCATAAAAACAATGTTTAGTAGAGATCTATGGTCCGTTATCTATCTTTAGCTGGCTTCAGAAAAGTACAAGATTGTGTTCTGGAAGAAGAAAGAATTTGAAGACCTCGAAGATTTGTTAGTACTATCTTTTAGACTTTATTTTGTAATCGTTGGGATCAGCTCGTGTATCTCTACTATGTACTATTTGTTACTATGAATATATGTGATATTGATTGTTAAAAATAAAAAATAAAAAATGATTGCCTTGGTGGAAATAGGTTGTACACTCTGCCATATGAGGTTCGGGTACATTTATTTGGTTGTATCGCACCGGACAAAGAAAGGAAAGAAACAAATCACCAGCTCGCGTGAGTGTCACGACGTGGCGCCGCCTCTCCTCCCCTTCTCGCCCGCACCTCCTCCTGGTCCCCACACCCCCGGTGGGACCCACCACCGCACAATCTTGCTGTTTACGTTTTGCGTTTTTTGTTCCCAACTTCTTAAACCCAAAGCCCCCAACCCAACTCCGTCCAAAATCCCAATCCCCTCCCTTCCCTCTCCCCTCTCCCCTCGCCTATTCTTCTTCTGCGATTTCTCCTCCCCTCCCCCGAAATCCGCACCTTCCTCCCTCTCCAAATCTCCAAATCTCCCCTCTGCTCCACCGCCGTGCCCCGCCGTGCCGTCGCCGCTCCCGTGTTCATCCTCCCCGGGAAAAAAAGTCGCCTTCTTCCGTTCCCCATACCCCTACCCCTCCGGCGCCCTCCGGCCATCGGATTCCGAGGTACGACGTCGTTTCCACCCCGCGAGTAGTTCAACCCCGCGCGATTCCCGGTCCCTCACCGTCTCGATCCGCCCCCGGGCTGCCTGCAGGGGATTTTCTTGATCTCGGCCCGATTCGGCCTCAAGGAGCCGCATTTCCTCCGGAATTGGGGATCTCTCCCTCTCTCCCCGCCTCTTCGCCATGGACAGCAGCGGCACCGACGCGGACGACGTCAGCGGCGACCCGATGGACACGATCGACACGGCTGCCTGCGATCCCCACTTCCCCGAAGACGGCTACCACGGGGACAGCACGGAGTACTCGAGCTCCTTCGGGCCCTCTTGCTCTCTGTCTGACGATGAGACGAGGTCGGGCGTGCACGACATGGAGGTCGACTCGCCTTTCCTCGGCCGTGTCACTGCGGGTGGCGCCGCGGCCGCTCCCAAGGCTGTCAGGTGCGCATCTCTTCGCAAGGGCCCTGCCAACTTTTGATTTGTGTATCTTGGCGTGGTTTTGTTTGTTTTGTTAGCACAAAAGAAAGATCGGAATACCATAGACACAAGAAAAGGAACATCCCTGGGTGCTCTAAAATGGAACATTTCCGTTATTGATTGCAGCAACAATAAAGAACTAATCTTGGCATGTCGTACTGTGTCTTTTTTTAGTAATATAATATGTAAACACCTCGATGCCTTATTTCACCAACTTATACATGTGTGCTCTTGTAACCAAATTTTCCATGATTGGAAACTGCAAAAATCCGAAGTGTGAAACAGACCCCTGCCACAAAATGGAAGTATGCCTATTTCGGTATGTCCTATGTTGAAGTAGATTTGGGGGGTGATTAAGATTGGAGCATGAGTGCACAATACTTCTGCGATGTGATTTTTGCAAACGAAATTTCCTTTGTATATTCGTTGACCAACGGGGGAATGGTCCCTCCCTTGGATTTACGCTGGTTAGATAGGATGAGACTCTCCAGCGAATTGCCGCTATGGATGATAACCCTGTTTAGTTCGCCCCTCCAGCGAATTACCGCCACGGAGGGGATTCGAACTCGGGTGGGCTAGGCTCGACACAAGGGCACAAGCCACCAGGCTAGGACTTGGTTTTGTATATTCTGTTGTATCCTTTCTCCTGTTAGTAGTTCGCAAATACTCCAATCATGTTTCAGACAGAAACACGTGACAAAATGGAAGTATGCATATATTTCAGTATGTCCTATGGTGAAGTAGATTTGGGGTGATTGAGATTAGAGCATGAATACGCAATACCTCTACGATGTGATTTTTGCAACAATAAAGAACTAATCTTGGCATGTCGTATTGTGTCTTTTTTTAGTAATATAATATGTAAACATGCCTTATTTCACCAACTTATACATGTACTGTTGTCACCAAATTTTCCATGAATTGGAAACTGCAAAAAAAATCTATAGTGTGAAACAGGCCCCGCCACAAAATGGAAGTATGCCTATTTCAGTATGTCTTATGTTGAAGTAGATTTGGGGGTGATTAAGATTGGAGCATGAATGCACAATGCTTCTGTGATGTGATTTTTGTAAATGATTTTCTTTGGTATATTCGTTGACCAACGGGGGAATGGTCCCTCCCTTGGCTTTACGCTGGTTAGATAGGATGAGACTCTCCAGCGAATTGCCGCTATGGATGATAACCCGTTTAGTTCGCCCCTCCAGGGGATTACCGCTACGGAGGGGATTTGAACTCGGGTGGGCTAGGCTCAACACCAGGGCACAAGCCACCAAGCTAGCACTTGGTTTTGTATATTCTGCTGTATCCTTTCTCCTGTTAGTAGTTCTCAAATAACACCAATCATGTTTCAGACAGAAGCACGTGACAAAATGGAAGTATGCATATATTTCAGTATGTCTTATGGTGAAGTAGATTTGGGGTGATTGAGATTAGAGCATGAATACGCAATACTTCTACGATGTGATTTTTGCAACAATAAAGAACTAATCTTGGCATGTCGTATTGTGTCTTTTTTTAGTAATATAATATGTAAACATGCCTTATTTCACCAACTTATACATGTACTGTGGTCACCAAATTTTCCATGAATTGGAAACTGCAAAAAAAATCTATAGTGTGAAACAGGCCCCGCCACAAAATGGAAGTATGCCTATTTCAGTATGTCTTATGTTGAAGTAGATTTGGGGGTGATTAAGATTGGAGCATGAATGCACAAGGCTTCTGCGATGTGATTTTTGTAAATGATTTTCTTTGGTATATTCGTTTGACCAACGGGGGAATGGTCCCTCCCTTGGCTTTACGCTGGTTAGATAGGATGAGACTCTCCAGCGAATTGCCGCTATGGATGATAACCCGTTTAGTTCGCCCCTCCAGGGGATTACCGCTACGGAGGGGATTTGAACTCGGGTGGGCTAGGCTCAACACCAGGGCACAAGCCACCAAGCTAGCACTTGGTTTTGTATATTCTGCTGTATCCTTTCTCCTGTTAGTAGTTCTCAAATAACACCAATCATGTTTCAGACAGAAGCACGTCACAAAATGGAAGTATGCATATATTCCAGTATGTCCTATGGTGAAGTAGATTTGGGGTGATTGAGATTAGAGCATGGATACGCAATACTTCTACGATGTGATTTTTGCAACAATAAAGAACTAATCTTGGCATGCCGTATTGTGTATTTTTTTAGTAATATAATATGTAAACATGATGCCTTATTTCACCAACTTATACATGTGTGCTGCTGTCACCAAATTTTCCATGATTGGAAACAGCAAAAAAAATCTGAAGTGTGAAACAGGCCCCCGCCGCAAAATGGAAGTATGCAATGCATATTTCATTATGTCTTATGTTCAAGTAGATTTCGGGTGATTAGGATTGGAGCATGAATGCACAATACTTCTGTGATGTGATTTTTGCAAATGATTTTCTTTTGTATATTCGTTGAGCAACGGGGGAATGGTCCCTCCCTTGGATTTATGCTGGTTAGATAAGATGAGACTCTCCAGCGAATTGCCGCTATGGATGATAACTCGTTTAGTTCGCCCCTCCAGCGAATTAGCGCTACGGAGGGGATTCGAACTCGGGTGGGCTAGGCTCAACACCAGAGCACAAGCCACCAAGCTAGCACTTGGTTTTGTATGTTCTGCTGTATCCTTTCTCCTGTTAGTAGTTCTCAAACAACACCAATCATGTTTCAGGCAGAAGCACGTGACAAAATGGAAGTATGCATATATTTCAGTATGTCCTATGGTGAAGTAGATTTGGGTTGATTGAGATTAGAGCATGAATACGCAATACTTCTACGATGTGATTTTTGCAACAATAAAGAACTAATCTTGGCATGTCGTATTGTGTCTTTTTTTAGTAATATAGTAATATGTAAACATGATGCCTTATTTCACCAACTTCCACATGTGTGCTGCTGTCACCAAATTTTCCGTGATTGGAAACTGCAAAAAAAATCTGAAGTGTGAAACAGGCCCTGACACAAAATGGAAGTATGCCATGCATATTTCATTATGTCTTATGTTCAATACTTCTGCGATTAGGATTTTTGCAAACGAAATTTCCTTTGTACTATATCCGTTGACCAATGGGGGAATGGCCCCTCCCTTGGATTTACGCTGGTTAGATAGGATGAGACTCTCCAGCGAATTACCGCTATGGATGATAACCCGTTTAGTTCGCCCCTCCAGCGAATTACCGCTATGGAGGGGATTCGAACTCGGGTGGGCTAGGCTCAACACCAGAGCACAAACCACCAAGCTAGCACTTGGTTTTGTATATTCTGCTGTATCCTTTCTCCTGTTAGTAGTTCTCAAATAACACCAATCATGTTTCAGACAGAAGCACGTGACAAAATGGAAGTATGCACATATTTCAGTATGTCTTATGGTGAAGTAGATTTGGGGTGATTAAGACTAGAGCATGAATACGCAATACTTCTGCGATGTGATTTTTGCAAATGAAATTTTCTTTGTATACTCTGCTGTATCCTTTCTCCTGTTAGTAGTTCGCAAATAACACCAATCATGTTTCAGACAGAAACTCGTGACAGATGAGTGGAGAAAGACCGTTCGCCCGCTCATGTGGCGATGCCAGTGGTTAGAGCTGCGTATGAAGGATCTTTCGTCGCAAGTAGCAAAGTATGACAAGGAAATTGCTTTGATCCAGCATGAGAAGAATCTGCAGCTGGAGATGATGAAACCAGATAGTTCTGATCCAGAATTGGCAACACTGGATGCCCAAAGCCATGATAGAAATACTATGGAGAGGAGAAGACGGCAGAGGCATGAAGACATTGTGGACACCTCACTGTACATGAACAATCATCAAATATTATCCTATTACTATGGTAGGGATGGAAGACTTTCTATCTTGCACTTGTAGTAGCATCCATATTTTGCATACTTCATAACGATGATTTGTCTCAAATCTTTTGCAGAAAAGAAAAACAGTGGAGCTGATACAGAGGGTCTGTTGATTCATGATGATTTTGACAATGCAGGTATGTTGAATGGCTTTGCCCATGAACTCAAATTCTCCCCTTTTTAGTTCGGAAGTGTTATGTGTACGAATATAGGCTTATGCTATATTGAGGCATATGGAAGTTATTATAGGAAAGAGATAATTTAGAGTTATGAGATCAGATCTGTATCCTTTAGATGCACCTCTGGTGCCCCCTTCTCCAGCAGGGGAATTGCCGCCGCCACTGCCCTCGGAACTCAGCCCGCTGGGCAGATTGGCAACCTCCACCACTACCCCACCTTACAGCTCAAATCCCACCTCAAACCCCTTCCCAATTCTGCCCCCACCTACCAGCAGCTGGTGCGGCTAACCCCCTTGGTAGAAGGGCTGCAGCTCTACAAGGAGGAGCGGAAGTAGTGCCACATCCTCCAGCAGCAGGGTCAGAATTAGTCAAGAAATATCATGTTTTGCTACACCCACAATGGGATGAAGTTGTCTTCAGCACATCTCAGTACACAGGGAACTGGTGTTACACTTCATCAATGTGGGGTTACCTTGGGCGGCAACCGTGGCCACCGCCTGAGCAGCTCCAGGGCGAGCTGCTTGTCAAGGGGTCTGTAGTTGTTATGTGTAGGAATATATAGGATTATGCTATATTGAGATATATGGAAGTTATTTAAGTAGGAAAGAGATAATTTAGAATTAAGGGTCTGTATCCTTTAGATTATTACTTAGGGGTCAAGTAAGTCCTCCTATATAAGGGACATCAGATGTACCAATTGGGAAAGAATCAAGAAGAATATTGTCGTTTACTTTTATCTACTTTTCAGTAATTAGGGTTTAGTTTCTTACAGGAAGCAGAAAGTGTAATATTTGTCAAATATGCCCCATGTAGATATGCCATTAAATTTTGTGGTATACTAGCTAGTAGCTACTAACTGTAGGTTTGACAAGTATTTCTTATAAGCAATTTTAAATACCTCTTTTCTATAATTTATTTTCTTTCAAAGAATGCATGTTACTCTCTTTTAGAATAGAAAGGGAATCACTGCAGCACCTACCAAACATTACTCAAGCGGAATTAACAACCCTGCTAATGAATGCAGCCAAGTGTAAGTTGTGGCATGCTTGGAAAATTTGTTGGGGTTCAAACTAGTGCTTTGCATCAACTGACTATCTAGTATCTATCTTGACAGCCTTTGATCTCAATATACATATGTTAGCCGCTTTTGCATCTAGTTTATTTATTCTGATTGTTAATCCTCTTGTGTATCTTTTTATTTGTTGAGAATAGATTGGCATACAACAATATAGAATGTCATTGTCGTTATTACAGTTAGAATAATGAAGTCGGCATACAGAACGCAAACATCTCTATCATCTGCTTGTATGTTTATTGATGAGTAGTTTTGTTTTACTGATATATAATCCTCTATTTTCTTCATTTGTAATGCAGTTGCCGATGATACCAAACGAAGAGTTCCTGGCAATACATTACCAGGGTCTAAGGAAACTGACAGGGTGTTTGAACAATATTCTTTAAGAGATATTCTGCTGACAATTGATCGTATGCAGTCTAGAGTCCTTGGCCTTCAAAATCGTCTCAGCAAGGTTTGCAGCAATCACACACAAGTTAAGGTGCCTCAAAAGAGTCACAAGGCCCGGACCCAGATAGCTTCTTGTAACAAGGATGGACAGCGTCCTCAGAAAAAGCGGGATCTGCATACTTTGCTTGAGAATGAGGATACATATAGACCACTTGTTGGAGTGCCATCTACTTTATCAGATAGGTCCACTGGCTATGTAACGGGATATGCCAAGAGAAATTTTGCAGAAGAAGGTGCAACACAGCCGTATGCAAAGAAAGTCACATTTGAGACAATCTTTGGTGCAGACAATCCCTTAATTCATACTCATGTAGGAGAGTTATACAAAGAAGTAAGATCATATTCCATAGCATATCATTCTTGTGTAATTTTTACAAAGCAGTATTTAAAGATTACTTTGAATTTGACAATTCAGAGCTGATATAATAATAATAAATCATATTTTGAGTGTTACCATATTAGAATTTTCAGTTGTATGAATGCAGGTCTTTGTAATGTAACCATCTTGAAGTAGATTGTTGACATTGTTTTTGAGAGTATTTGCTGTGTGAAAATCTGAAAATAATGATTTTTGGGCGCTCTTTACTGAACTTTGCACTTTTATAAGGAAACAATGCTGAAGCTCATAGGATTCATGCTGTTTCCGCTACGTTTCCTAGATCTACCGTCCGTTCATGATTGTAGTTGAAGTTAAATTAACCATGTGTCAGGTTCATAGTTTTCTCTTTGAATTGTTGTGAAATGGAAAAATACTAACCTCAACTGGATGAATATAAGCTGAAGACACTTTTAGCTGATGTTTTCTTTGTTATTTTTACAGAGTGCTGATGATGTCCTTATATACAATCAAGCAGCCCAGTTGGAAGAGTACCAGCAGTTTGAGAGGGTCAAGAAGGAAGCAGAGAATCAAGTGAAGCTCGCTAATAAGGTTGCTAACACCCTTCTTTTCAGAGGAGAAGAGACTGTTGCAAGACAGTTGGTTAAGCATGAACCAGTTCATGAAATAGCTTCAACTGTGAAGGCAGTTGGCCCTGGAAGTAAACGAGGCAAGAAATCAAAGAAGAAACTTGTGAGCTCTCTGCCACCTTTGGAAGACCAAGCCAAAAAGTCCCCTGAGGTACCTGCAAAGAAGAAAATTGAGAAAGACCTACACAGTTTGAAGAATGAAAAGCCTATTTTTGTAGCTGTGGAACCCCGGAAGAGCAAACGAGTCCCCAAACCCAAAAAGTATGGAAGCGATTGAATTCCAGGTCTGGCCTCCAGATTCATTGTGGTATGTGCTGTCCCAGTTTCTAGCACATGGAACCTGATGTGTTACCTATTTGGTTTCTGTAAATAGGTATAGTTAGCAAATGAATATTCTGATGTAGCATATCTGCCCTAGCTCCCATTAGGGCGCACCTTCCTCAGAAGAGGTAAGAATGACAGCAACAATTGTTTGCTGAGGTCAATTTTTTGGTTGTGTTGCTTCAAGACATAGCTGCTGCTGCTTGGAGATCATTCTTGTGAAACCTGCATTGTATAAGGTAACATTGGACAGAAGTATAGTCTGTCGCAATACAAGCTGTTTCGTCAATGACAAATAGTGTACATTTATGATGGTTATCAATTAAATGCCATTTATATTGCAACCCCTTTTGGTCCGTCGAAGTACTGGCACATTGTTATGTTAAATGACTAATCAGAAGTACAGCAAGCACAGTGCCCTGTGATACGCGTAATAGGACATATTTTTTTGGTAAATAAAATCCCATAAATACGGCAGTTTTTTTAGTACTGATGTTTGCAATTGGATATTCAGGTTTTCCAAATGAAGTTCTGTTCGGCATTGGCAAATGCTCCTTCTGTCCCACAGTATAAGAAGTGTTGGAAGTTATCTTTATATTGTGGGATGGAGCGAGTAATTATTTGGCAACACAGCGACGAATTTGATTTCAAATAGTGGTGTATCTAAAGTAACATCATGGTGACCTATATATCAGTTATTAAAATGAAAAAACGACTACCGGTGTGACCTGCGAGTAGTATAATTTCCAATGAAGGTTACACGATGGGGTATGTACCTGACCTATGTTGAATGTGCGTTCCTTTTTGGAAAAATGCTTCTTAATGTTTTGTGGGCACCAGCGTGCTGCACTATTCTGCCACTTTTCTCCTTTCGGAAATATTTGCATCTATTTTCTTTCGTCTCTTGCCTGAACTCATCATTATATGTGACAGTGTTTCATCCTCGCTATGCTAGATTTACATTTATACCAATCGCACTACGGGAAAAATATGCGTCGCCGTGCAGCATTTCTTTGCCGTGTGTCCCCGCACGGCAAAGAAATCTTTGCCGTGCGCACAGATAAAAACGCACGGCAAAGACCTTGGTCACGGGAAAGATAACACAAGCGCACGGCAAAGATACGATTCACGGCAAAGATGGAAGAGGCCGCACGGCAAAGAAAGGTGCACGGCAATGGTCCAACACACCGCACGGCAAAGACTTGGTGCACGGCAAAGGCGTTGGGCATTGCCGTGCCTCATCCTTTGCCGTGCGCGCAGCTGGGTTGCACGGCAAAGCAGCCTTTGCCTAGTGTTTTTGAAAAACGCACGGCAAAGAAGCCTTTGCCTAGTGTAAGCGCACGGCAAAGATGTAGAAACTGGATTTTTTCTCATCTCAAAAGGCATGGCATGGTATAGTTATCAACAAATGAACACATAGCTCAGTGGCAAGGTTGCACGCTTTCCCTACTCTGTGTCCTAGGTTCGATTCCCAGACCAGCCAGTTTGGGACTTTTTTTTAGATAAAACATGTTAGGCACACGGCAAAGAAGCGACCTTTGCCGTGCGGCGTCACACGGCAAAGCCTTTGCCGTGCAACGTTGGCGAGTCACACGGCAAAGAAGTCTTTGCCGTCGATAACATTGCCGTGCGATCTTTGCCGTGCGGGGTCGCACGGCAAAGCCTTTGCCGTGCAAATAGGGCTCTTTGCCGTGCAAATAGTTGCACGGCAAAGTCTGTTTTTCCCGTAGTGTCGGGTGAAAGTATGTGTCTTTATGTTAAAAATATACTAGATCAAACGATTCTAATTTTTAGCTAAAACTTTCTATGCTTGCAAGTGGAACTTGAGTTCAAATGTGAGCGGTTAAGTCATAGTATCAATTCTCGCGAATAGGTTGGCAGGCGAGATGGTGGCAATGTAAAATGGGAGCGGCATACTACCCAAACACTGGAAGTGACATAAAAACCAAATCAAAACCAAACCAGTTCAACTCTTCTTTTTTTTGCGAGATTACACTTTTCCTAAGCATTCCCTTGCATCATTTGTTATGAATAAGTGGCAAGCAAAAGGAGGTAAAGCGAAGCTTGTTGCCTTCAGCTACTCCTGTTAAAGTAATTGTTTTATTGAATGTTGGAAAAGGGTGGAAGTGTACATCCTTCGATCAAAAGTTTGTTCCAAACAAAGTGAGAGGACAAGATTGGTGGCGGTGGATTGTGGAAGTGGTAGAGTGTGGAAATGCTAGCAAGGAACAATGTCCATTAGACAAGAGCGTCCCACGAGCATTACAAGGACAACTTACAGTGGTAGGGAACTTACTCTCCTCTTATGTGCTTCTACGTTATTGTGGAGAAGGTTGTCTTCTTTTGCAATGTTATGATCGCTATTATCCTTGATTGTAGTGCACGCTATCTAAGAGAAGACAAACTTCTACCTTTTCATCTTTCCATCAATGTAATGTTGGGGCGTGTGGCACTGAAGAGTACAAGTCCTGTGATCACTTCTTTGAGGAGGAAGATAAGTGGAAAGGAAGAGGCATTGGAACCAGAGATGGGTAGTGGTGGAGGAGGTGCTCTCCCTTCCCTACATTAGCTGGGCACCTTTGCAACACTGAGCTAGAGCTGGCCAGTCCTAAGGCTAGCCCAATTTTCCCAATGCTATCTTTTATTTTCAAAGTGTTTCAAGAATATGATTCATTTTCATTTGCAATAGATTTGCTTGAGGAATTCAGGCATGTGCCTTGGGTGGGGATATAGCCTAACTAGCCTGAGGAAAATCTATGCCGCCCTCTCTTTATGTGCCCACCTGATAGAAACTGTGGCTATTGGCTCGTGGCAATCTCTACACCACGGCATGGATAAGGTTTGGACCTTGAAAACCAAAGATTAAGTTTTCTATTATTCCTTCGATAGTATGATTGCTAGCATAAGATTTGATTCATGATGATTGTGGTGAGAATTATTCATTCTTCGTTTCTTCTTTAGTGATGCTAAATCCAGTTAAAGCAATTGGTTTTAGTAGCCCACAACACACCTAACACTAGCGCTCACACGTTAGGTAACTCAACACACACCCATTGTGCCACCTTATTACGCATTTGCACTACGGTGGCACATACTTGCGGCTAATGCGCTACTGCCTATGTGACATTTTCCTCAGAGAGGCACTTGCTTGACCCCAAGAAAGAATATTAGGAAATCGCGAGGCTAACACAATCGTAGTCCTCCCGTGTAGTAGAATCCTCTAGTAGGTGCGACCATTTGATCATAACTTGTCTTATGGTATACTTCCTTGTTTTTACCATGCACCCGCAATGCGTACATGAAATGTCTTCAACATATCAAGAGCAAGCAATTTTGGGAGAAAACTAGAGTGTAGTCAGGTAGGTAATTCTTGAGCTAGGAAACATGGCGCATGAGACTACTCCAAGCAAGGAGGTGAGTGGAAGCTATGCACATCGGCGTCTACTCGCTCCGTCAGCGCACATCATCGCCTTGTTAAGTCACGATGTCCCCTACACCGTCAACGCCTAGTTGTCTAGATGTGATTGCATCTGATGTTGCATGGTGTCGATGTTGGCTACCACGTCGTGCAACGAGTCGAGGCTCGAGTGGATTTTCTCCATGGATTCTTCTACTTGCGCCGACGCCTCATGCACCCCTATAAGATCAACTAGGTCTGCACAGAGAGCTTGAAGGGTGTCATTGTTCCCGATATCAAGGTCAAGTCAACCAGAACATGACTTACAAGGGATCAATATGCAAGTTTACACACATCCCTGATAAGACCAACTGGTAGAGCTTGAAGGGTGTCGTGGTGCCCGTTCTCAAGGTCAAGCCAACCAGAACATGACTTAGAAGCGATCAAGAGGCAAGTTTACACCCATCCCCGATAAGACCAACTGGTCTACACGGAGATCTTGAAGGGTGTCGTGGTGCCTGATCTCAAGATCAAATCAACCAGAACATGACTTACAAGGGATCAAGCAGCAAGTTCAGCGAATCACGTGCCCCCATTCTCCAACCTGACACGGGGAATTCATAGCTCAAAGCCGATAGAAAATGAGGTATCTACAGAGTCGTTGCCAAGATGTACTAGTATCAAAATTGATTGCTAGCTTGAGACCTGTCTCGGGGATTTCACAGCTCAAAGCCGAGAGAAATGGGATTGGTTAAATCTAAAAGCAAATGTACTATCCCTTCCTAGGAAAATAGGTGGTGGCTCCCAGGTACTCCCGAAGCTACTATTGAACCAGAAATACTGTGACGCCCCAAAATTCGTATTTCTACCGCTCTAAAAAATTTGTTTTTTTTGCGGTTAGAAGACATACATATGTATGTGCATGATATTTTTCATAGCCGAATTTGAAATTATATAGTTTAGGTAAAATGAAAAGTTTTGAATGAACAGTCGAGAAAACTTTTTCCTCCCAAAATTTCTATAACTTAAGGGTCATGCAACTATGTAACTTAAGGCCCGAGTAAGTTATATTTGATTCCCTTGCTAGTATAATTGCTAGGGTGAGCTCTGAACCAAGATATCTGTCGTGGGGAAGAAGAATCAAAGAGCGAGAGGAGCAGAAAACTTCCGATACCTCTTAGAGGTCGTTTGGAAGCCAGGCTTTCATTTCGTTTGTAGCATTTTGAAATGAATACATGTATTCATTTCATTTACATTGTAATTCTAGAAATGGACACTTGTTTGGTTGCCACAGGAATTGCAAATGACAGCAGAATTCAATATTGAATTTGTAAGTGGCTTCCATAGAGAAACACAAATGACAGGTCTCAGCTTGGAATTGTGTTTACCCATGGCATTATTTTGCTGGATTTCCTAAATAAAATGACAGTCCAATTCTGTGGCAACCAAACAGTCCACCTATGAAATTCCAAAATGAATTCCAGGATTCCAGACTCAAATGATGGATACCAAACGACTCTTAGAGGTCGTTTGGAAGCCAGGCTTTCATTTCGTTTGTAGCATTTGAAAATGAATACATGTATTCATTTCATTTACATTGTAATTTCAGAAATATACACTTGTTTGGTTGCCACAGGAATTGCAAATGACAGCAGAATTCAATATTGAATGTGTAGAGACTTCCATAGAGAATTGCAAATGACAGGTTTCAACTTGGAATCATGTTTACCCATGGAGTCATTTTGCTAGAATTCCTAAATGAAATGACAGCACAATTCTGTGGCAACCAAACAGCCCACTTATGGAATTCCAAAATGAATTCCAGGATTCCAGGCCCAAATGATGGATACCAAACGACCTCTTATAGATTTAGTCATACCAAATCCAGCTAGGGCAATCGGCTTTACTGGCCCACAAGGCCACAACACACCCACCGCTACCACATAGGTCCACACATCAGATAACTTAACACACACACACACATACTGTATTACTGTGCCATCTTATCACGCCTTTGCACTCCGGTCACGCACCTATTGTCACAAGTTCTCACGCAATATCGGCTCGCGCTTTGGGCTTTTTTTTGGCATCACTTGATTTATTGGCCTGCATATGAGCTTAAGAATATTAACGATACTAACTCATCAAATTACTGTATTTCTTTTTTTGGTAAATAGGTCCACCAATCTATTAATAATCATGAATAATAGTACAAAGAACCCTATAAGTAATAACGATTAAAAATAGATCCTTGTACCACCTAGTGATGACTAGAAGCACTAGAGAAAACCGAAGGGGTGTCGTCGTCATTCCCCTCTCTCACCGGAGTCGAGCAAAATTTGTCATAGTAAGCTTTTTTTTGGTAGATAGATGGAAACTCATCATGCTAAGTCCCCAAACAACCAACACACTAGAGCAGAAACTATGGCAAAAGATAAGAACTGTAGATCGAAAGAGCCAAATCTGCAATCACACCAACGAAGATGAAAATCGACGGGGCCCTAGAAGATCACCAAACACACAACTCCACACACACTGGGCCACAAGAGCAGGGTAGAGCGGGGAGGACCTTATTATGATATCGGGATATTGCCGCCGCCTCACCACCCCTGTTAAGACACAAGAACAAATCAATGAACATGAACCGTCCCTAAAAAGGACATCAAAAGCAGGGTGGGGATTGGCAGTGCCGCCAACCTAGGGGATGGAAATCTGAGATGATCTCCCATCTTTTCTCTCGCGGCTCTTAACGGTCTGGAGAGTGTTCTCAATACTTTCTGACACACAAATTAAAATCATTTTTTCTTAATTAACAAAGAAATGGCTCGACTTTTTTTTCCGGGTAAAAGAGGATTTTATTACTCAGAAAGGGTTACAAGACGCTCCAAATCCGGTTCCCGAATCATGTTTTCGGGACCTGAACCGAGCCATACATTAGATTGGTACTCTGCTCTTGCAAAATTTGCAAGTCAGTTGCTAACCCTAACCTGCGAGAGATCCACTTTTACAAACTTGCACACAAATGGCTCGACGTGTTGGCATATGAATTCGCGCGAGCTTTTTATTACTCATTTAACTCACGGATTTGGGTTTTATTTTCCACACTAATGTGGTCGAATATATATCAACTTTATACGCTACAACGAATAAAAAACTTCCAATTTTTAAAAAGTCTCTTGAATTCTTTAGACGCGAGTTAAAAGTTTCCCCAAATAAAACAAGAAATGAATGCCTCTGTAGAGTCCGGCCCGGCCCATGTAGCCCAACTGAACAAAAACCACCGGCTCCTGCTTCCCTCGCTCGTCCCTACTTAGCCAGCCAGCAGACGGCGGCGCCGCACGAAAGGAACGAAGCGCCTCTCAGCTCACGCTCACCGCCGCCGCCGCCTCCTCCTCCACCGCCGCCGCTTCTGTTCAGGTGCCTTCCTCCTCCCCAGTTCCTCCCTCCTTCGCGGTAACTTGTCTGTCTCTCTCGCGCCTCCCCATCCACGTTGCTAGCTACCGCACGCGCGCGCGCGCCGATCCCAGCTCGGCCGGCGCGCGTCCGTGGCGCCGGCGGCGTCGCGCCACTCCTGTTTGATGTCTGATGCTAACTTAGGATCCGAGCTACGGGAGACCGCTTTCACGCTGTGAATTCAGGTTTTGTTCTGGTTGTATATCCATGTTCGGCAACAAACGACTCAGGAGCTAAGCTAGCTAGCTAGCTTGCTGCTGTCCTGTCCGATAGTTTCCAGTGCCGAATATATTGCTGCGGCTCCGCTATGAAAGCCCAGTTCCTTGACGCTGGCCGTCCGTGTCGCTCGCCGCCGTGGTCGGCTGCTCGGATGGCAAGCTTCCGGCGGTGCTCCCATGGAGATGTCCCCGGCCAGTTTGGTGCTCGCTACATGTCGTATGGTAGAGATAGGCTTTCCGATATATACATTTGCCAAGAACATGATTGTTAACTTATGCTGGTTCGGTTATTTTTGTATTTTAGCAAAAACCGCTTAGACATTTCAATTCTTCCGGCGTTTTGATCAGTGTCTGCCTGTTTTTTTATCGATGTCACATATCGAATGTAGTAGTGATTTTTGTTCTGCTTGAAGTGCACCAGAGATTCTTCGGCTAGCGATTGTACTGCTACTGCCGGCTTTAACAACGGTGGCGATTTCAACACAGTGGAATTTGTCAGTTGCCGACTGGGGAGCTAATTTTCTTGATTGTTTGGGTAGATTTCTTGCTCTGTGTCTTTGATCGATAGCTATTTCTTCGTTTTTTTGTAGTGGAAGCATTTTTTCTAGTGATTACTTGTAAGATTATTATTTGGGGTATCTAAATGTTTCATGATTTAATTTTTACATAAATTCCAATCATAAGTTGTTAGAACTTTTGAGAATTCTAAAGTATGTGAGTGAATATCCCGAATTTTGCTATTGGCTGGTCTTAGAGCATCTCCCGTCGCATCCCCCAAACGACGTCCGGCAATAGCACCGGATTGGTCGTTTGGGGGACGTTCAGACCAAATTTCCGTTTGGAGGAGGTCCCTTTCCTAGCCACATCCCCCAAACGCGACCTCCAAACAAAAAGCAAGTGTAAAAGTTGTGTTCGGCGTCCTTGATGAAGCCTCTATACACAGGGGATGGGCTAGCGACGTCGGACAATATTTGGAGCACGTCCGGAGCGAAGCGGCCTTTGGGGCATGCGACTGGGATGTTTTTTTGGCCGGCGTCCCCCAGATCCCTTTGGGGGACGCGACTGGAGATGCTCTTAGCATTTCCCCTCCGATCATTGAGAGTGCCTTTTATTTTGACTGGTGGCCCTTCCAAATTCGGAACCTCAGGGCTAAGATAGTCGCGGAATTGAACCGGTAGGCTCCTTCGTGCCGACAACCTCGCGTTTGAGACCAAAGTTAGCGAGGCCCCAGCTCCAAGACCCTAGTAAGACATGGTGGTGCGGGTAAGCTTCACCGCCCTCCTACCTTTCCTACGACCGCCTTTGGCTCAGCGCCTCCCGCCGATGCTCAACAAGCAGCTTCCCTGCTCATCGCCTCCCTTACGAGCGCGTGGTTCATGCACCTAATTTGGGCGAGCTTCCTCCTCAACTCCGGCCACCACCACCCCGCCGTCATATGCATCGTAGATCGAATTGCCGCCTACATTGCATTAGGTGTTCACTGATTCCATTTTGAACAATTACATTACACACGCGTCCTCTCTAACACCGATGGCCATCACACATACCGACATAACCCCTCCGTCACATAATAAGTGACTCAGATTTGTCTAGATTCGCATGTATCTATACGTATTATTTTATAATCGTGAACAACCTATATGTATGAAGTGCAGAGATGGACATATGGTACATGGTAGGTGGAAATCAGAAAAACAGGCACCCTGAAGAAAGCATCATGTACGTCCATAAGGTCCTTGTCGGCAATGTCACTGTGCTGACCTCCTGAGTGCTAGCTAGAGTTTCTCGATACAAAAGTGTAGATCTGAGTAGTACATTTTCAAATCTCTAAAACATATTAGATTTTGTTTTTTATCCAGCCCAAAATAAAAAAGAAGTTTGGGTTGAGATTTTCCAAGATTGTGAGATGTATTTATTGACAATTTCCAGAATTATTTTTAAAAAAGTTTATAACTTACAAAAAAAAATTATATGGCAGGAACACTGAAACTGGAGAGCCTGTTTTTTTCTGCTTTTTTGTTACATCTCCTTGTTTTCTTTTGTTGCACGGCACAGTAGTTCTGGTTTTGTAGAGAAAACTCAGTACTCTGTTTTTTTTTTCGTTTTTGAAAAGGAGCAGTGTTCTGGTTAGAAGCAGGACGAGCATTATAAAGCCCAACAAGGCCCATTAGGGTTGTATATCCGCTCTACCTCTCTGGTCACCCGTCTCTACCCCGTCCGTTTTTTATTCCTTCCCTCTTTTGTTTTCTCCCGCGAGCTGCTCTCCTTCGACAGCTGAGCTGCGGCGGCCGCCGCCAGTCCCGCCGCCGCTTTGCTTCGCGTGATCGGTGCGAGCGAGAGCCGGAGGTCGGGTCGCCGGGGCACGCGACGGTCCTCCAGCGAAGAGATCGGCGCCGCTGCAGCCTGGTGAGCGCCGAACGCGTGCTCCTCAGGCTGCTCTGCCACTCTGCCTCCGGTTGCGGACGCCGCCATTTCTCCTGCTACACTCCGCCTCCAGCCGTCCGCGCGGCTGCTGACGCCTTCGTGGCGCACCTGACCGCGCCGCCGCCCGACGTGCTGCCCTCTGCCGGCGCGCGCGGTTAGACTCTGCCGCATTTCTTTCTCGCCGGACGCGTCCGTCGGTTAGTTCATCCACGTGTTGATTCCCTACGTTCTAGTTTACGAATTAGTCGTGCTGTCTGCGAATGCAAGGTGTAATCTACACTTGCCTGATGTCTATCAAGTTGCACATGGCGTCAATCCCCACATCCGAGCTAAACATTGACAAATAGTTCTATGAGGCCGTGAATCGGTAGTGTTATCCCCGACATGCAAGTACTCATCTATCCTTGTGGTTTCTGTGCTATGCTCGGATAGACTGATGCACTTTCTTGTGCGCACCATCCCATACCGTGAGAATGTGGCATGAGCGTTCGCTGCATCCAGAATGAAGTAAATGGATCTCATAGATGTAACTCATATGACGGCGATGGTTACGATATCCTCAGTTCTTTACTCTAATGGTGGTGTATAATGGTCCCAACACCCTTTGTGGTTCCTTTTAAGGAATCTTTGTCTTTGCCCACCAAGCATACTGCCACCTGCCTTAGAATATATTCCTATATCTGTTATTTGCCGACATACTATTCGGTGCATCCTTGGCAGTAGTCTTGGGCTGAACATAAATCCCATTTCATATTGTTTCTTTCTTTACGTCAGTTCACACATCGATAATTGGTCATCACATTGTGAATAAATTTCTTAGTGATAGTGCTTACTTTGTGTAGATTTCAACTACAGTTTGAGGATGCTTTTGGTCGTGATATGGAACTATTTTGGTAGATCATATTTTTCTACACTTAGGCATTTTGGCCATCTTTGGAATACACTCCTATCCTATGGATCTGGTTTAGCAACTAGTGAGGACATGTACACTATTTGGGCCCTTAGTCCTTATCATTATCATGAATTTGTTGCTACTACCTTATGTTATATATAACCATGGTTGATTTCACCCCATGTGTACTCAGCTTTTTTGTTTTCCCCCATGCCGTTACTATTTGTGTCTGAATATTATTGTGAGTTTTTGCTGAAACAGGTTCTGTTTTCTTCAATTGAGCAGAATATAAGAAGCTAAAGTCAACCATAAAATGGAGAATGCTAATGGAGTAGTAGATTGGAATGTTGACATTATTGGCCCAGATGGGGGTAGCACTTGCAGCGAATTAGCAAAAACTGAAGACCCCGATGCCACAGAGTGTTCAAGTTCCTTTGGGGACACACTATCTGGATCTGAGGATGACGCAAAGCCTTCAGAGATTAGTGACATTGAAGTAGACTCACCATTCTGCCGCTATCCTCATAATGGTGATGCTGCTTCACTCTTGGATGCAGCTGCCGCTGAGAATTTGGATAGATTATTGAAGTAAGTTCTTTGGGTAACCTGCTACTTCCCAGCCTTGTTTTTCTGCCTTCATATGAATTTCAATTCATCTTTGAGCGGCCGGTCATCTTGTCTTAGACTAGAACAGACTGAAAATTTTGGCAAAAGCACAGTTACGCACATACCAGTTTCCTCGCGCAATCAACTGATTTCCTCATGCTAAAAGCACTCAGTTATACTCTAACTTTTAGTAGTAATCACTCTTTACCTGTACAATCTTTTTCCCTCTGAAGATTAGGCGAAGAATTAAAAAATCATCTTTAATGGGTAACGTGAGACATGAATTTGTTGTACATAATAGGCCAATAAATTATTGGTCTGTACAATTTATAAAGTTTCATAATGCCTGAGCCAGTGAAAAACTTAAAAAAAACTACGAATAAATGCATAGTAATTAGATAGAGGTAGCTGAAAACAGTAAACTACTTCATGCGTAGGCAGAGGCTAGGTCTTGTGCGAGTTTTCAGAAACCAGAACAGATTGGAAGTGCATGGCCTGAGGAACTTGCAGTTCACATGTGATCTACGGATTAGTTTAGATTTATTTGCAGTGGAAGTCTGCATGCTGCTGCATGTAAATATATTTGCTGCTATTAATACATGAGCTTGATTTTCTATCTAAAGACTACATATTTCCATCATTGAACTCCTTTTTTCCAGTTTCTAGACTTCATCCTTCATGGTTGGAGCATCTGTACCCTAGTATGTTAAAATCCACTTAATGATCTGCCAACCCTCCACAAGGGATAGGTCCATGCACACATAGCACCCTTCTTACACTTCATCTCCCCTTGATGTAAAAATGGTTAATCCGGAGGTGATACTTTTACATTTAGAGCAAACTAGCATTATATACTAATCGCCTTAGATTTCAATTGTGGCCCATTTGGGTGCTATGCCATGTCACAAGACCACAACTTCGTATGGGCCACATGGGCCAGACTGCTAAACGGGCCAGGTGTCACTCAGTTGCTCTATATTTAATACCTATCATGTTTGAAAAAAATTACTGATAAAGAAACATGTCTAGGGTTTCTGGTGTACTTTCTTCCGGAAAATGGAATTATTAATATTGCAAGGGAAATGTTCACTCTTCTGTCCAACTTATGGGCATTCTTGCTCTAGTGGAATTATTAAAGTTGATGCCTTTCTCAAACCTTTCTCCATCAACCTAAGATCCTTGCAGGTTTGACAACGCTAAAAAAATATATCCAGAAATAGCTATAAACATAAAAAAACAGATCTCAAGACATGGCAGAATGACACACCTGTTACTTTTGATGCAGGGTATGTCATTCAGTTTGTGTATGTATCTAAATTTGTAGTAGTGCCTGGTTTCTTGGATTCTTACCTGTGGTGTTATGTCAGCGTCGTACTATTTGTGTTGGCACAAAGCTCATTTGAGTATTTAACATAACCTATCATCCATTACAGGAAGAAAAAGGTAACTGATCATTGGAGAAACTATATCAGCCCATTGATGTGGCGATGTCAATGGTTAGAGCTGCGGATGAAGGATTTGCAATCTCAAGTATCCAGATATGACAGGGAGCTTGCAGTACTTAAACATGAGAAAGAGTTACAAACAAAAATGATTGAGTTGGACTGTTCTTCATCGAGATCGGTGCCCTTCTCTTCTCATTGCTGCAGGAAGACTATGAAGAGGAAGAGGAGAAACAGAAACGAGGAAAACAATAATGCTGCCTCATACATCTCGACCCACACCATTTTATCTTATTATGGTAAACATTGTGTTCTACTTTACACATTGTATTCCAGACGTCCCTAGTAAGAGCTCTCATTACAATCATTCTGCAGAAAAAGAAAAGGAGAAAACAGAAGGGGATGGCCATTCTGTTGACGTCGATGGAAACTTAGGTAACACTACCAATTATTTCATGACGGCAAACAAATATGATATCTCAAACATGTATAGTGGTAGTCATTGTATTGTATTGTTATGTATTCACTCCCTTTTTTAATAGTTTCTGAATTCCTTTCGTAGTACTTATGGTCAGAAAATGAATAGTGTCGCATTAGTCACAGGGCACAAAAACACTGTTTGCTGCATCTTTTATCAAGGAAGAAACTCATTTCCCGCTTCCATAAATAATAGCACACTAGATACCATGACTTGATTAGTAAAAGTTATTCTTATGATTGTATGTTGAGCTCAGTTTTCCAAAAGGCATACATATTGTGATCAATGTTCTATTTATATTTTTGAAAAATGTTTGCTTTCGTTTTATATGTACAGATGAATTCACAATAGTTTTTCTGGCCTTTCAGCAGATGACAGCACAAAAGGAAACAACGATGCTGACTGGCTACTTGGTAACGGAGATGATGCTACTGTCGAGCAGATTCTTTTAAGCATTCAATCTGTTCAAGACAGAGTCTCTAGTCTGAGATCAATTCTCAAGAAAGAAATGGCCAAGAAGAGCACCGGGCTTGTCCTTAAAGTCAACACACGGGTCAACGGCGCACAGAGCTCAAATTGCTCACAAGGAAAAGGCAAAGTTGAAATGCGTGAAATATCACATCAGGACCCGTCGGATTGTGATATGGATGATACAGACATGCCCGATAGTGCTGTCTCAAGCTATGGAGAAGCTAACAATATGGATATTTTTGAGAGCACCATGAATCTATTGTCAGCTGAAGATCCAGATAAAATTGGTGAACTGCACCAGGTAAGCTACTGTACATCTGGTTTATTTCACACCATAGCTGAGTATTTGAAGGAAAATCAACATTCTTGCTATTTCTTCTTGCTTTTTGCTTACAGAGTTCTGAAGACGTATTGATCAACAACCAACCAGCAGAGGAAGCATACCAAAACTTTGAGGTAATCAGCCATCCGTCCCAGCGACTACGGGTATCAGTCAAGAGAGAACCGGTATGTGTCAAGAGAGAAGCTGTTGCGTATTCCGAGGATGAGAGTGTCGCCGCCCCCACAGCAGCCATCGTCAAGGAAGAAGGTACAACCAGCTTCGGTCTTCAGGGGATTCTGAAGCCCTGCTACACAGGCAAGCGAAAAGGGAGGAAGCCAAAAATGCAAAGGTACGGTGGCTCATCATCATCCGCGCTCAGCTCATGGAGGAGCGCTCGGACTCGGAAAAAGAGGAAACTTTAGGTGCATACCATCTCAGGAAGAGCACACCTTATCCTCTGGCTTCGTATCTTCGCTTTAATTAGATGATGATGACGGCAACTGTGTGGTTTTTTTTTCCTTTCTTTCTTTCTACCTGTTGAAAGCGATGCCAGTAGAGGGAGGTGGGTAATGGCGCCATGGCTTTCAGCCACGAAGTGCTTGTAACTTAGTAAGGTCTGTTTCCGTTTCAACTGTTGTTGTTCCATTGTGGTCTTTTCCTGGAAGAGTCGAACCGAGTTAATACATTGTAACTTCTGGTAAGAAGTTCTTGCTACGTTGCTTAGTTTCAGACTGCGCAAACTGTTTCACGGTATGTCATTTTCAACTACCATTGTGATGAGGAATGCGAGAGCACCCCTGCTGCCATGCGCTTCCAGCTCTCTTTAAATCATGTAAGGCGTTGCTTAGTTTCAGACAAGGCATTTGAGCACCAGCTCTTTCACGGTAGGTCGATTTGAAGTTAAAGAATGCAAGAACGACATTCCTTGCAAAACGCTTTCAAACAAAGATTTCTTTGCCAATTCTTTTAGGCACCTGCAGCTCGATGAACAGATGTCCCATGTTTAGAGGAGCGCAGCCCCTCTCCAGTGTAAAATTTTCTGCTTGCTCGCCCGCCTCACCAAGTGCCCTTCCTGCTCTCAAGACAAAGACACTGATCAGCTCCTTCTGCCTCGGTGCTAGGGAAGTCTGGGCGTTCTTCCTCCTCTCCGAGGACGTGCCAAGCTTCTGGAGTCTTGTCTGCGCTCTTGGAGTCTAGGTGCTGCAACTTTAAGGCTACTACCATCTGCACCACCATCGCCTGGAATGTTTGGAAGAGATGAAATGCCATCATTTTCAATGGTTTGGATGAAAAGTTCACCGTTGTTGGTCGCAGATGCCTCGAGGACATTAGGCTTTGGGGTAACCTTATTTTTTGGTGTAATAGTTTTGACCCGCCTTGAGGTCTCTGCCCACTCTCCTCTCCTTCCTCTGAAAACTTGTAATGATCCGTTGTAACTCTGGTTGTTTGGTGGTTATATGAAATGTTCAGACCGGTGTAAGGCCGCCGTAGTCCGAGCCAGAAATAACGACATTTCTCTTCCACTGTGGGTATTACTGCAATGTTGATGGACAGATCAATGTCGGTTGAATTGCCTTGATGTATTGGAGGGAAGATAAAAAGTATTCTCTGCGGCTTCACCTGCCTGCGTTCTTGTTCAGTTTGGCTGCCCGTTCAGGTCCTGAATGTATTTTTTTTCAAGACTACGGGAATGTATACCAATTTTTATGGTAAACCTAGCAGGAGCTTTGCCTATTCATATTACTCCCTCCGTCCTATAAATGTTATCTAAGATTTGTCTAAATCTAGATGTATCTAGACACTAAATTACATCTAGATACATCTAAATTTTGACTAATGTTAGACAAGTTTAATGCGCCGGAGGGATTAGATGGAAAGAAAGGCTAGATACAAAGGAAGGAGGGGTATGTTAAGGACATACCCAGTACCATAATTTTATAAAAGAGAGAAATCAAATTTACAAGATCCTGCCTAAATTGCAAACAAAATAGCGAGGCAACGCCACACCCAGCAGGCTACAGTAGGTCCTAAAAGTTTCAGCAGCAGCTCAACGAAAACATTTTTTCAAATTAAGGAGCATAGCCCCCGATTTCATTGCTGGAAATGAAACCAGATTCATCATCTGTTTGAAGCTTTACAGTTCCTCCAATCCGCACACTTAAGAACGCTACTCAACTTTTTGAACAACCGCTCCAGCTCACAACTAGATCTTTCACCTCCAGGCAACATACAGAAAATTAAAACCTCTACAGCTCACAACTAGATCTTTCACCTCCAGGCAACATGTAGAAAATTAAAACCTCTACAGCTCACAACTAGATCTTTCACCTCCAGGCAACATATAGAAAATTAAAACTTCCACCTCAATATAAAGACAACTAAAAACAAAATTGTGTCCACCATCATGCTCTTCCTCAAGGTCCTCCCCCTACTGATACTCTTCTTGTATTTTTCTTCTTCTACTACTTCTTTTTCTTCCTGCACACTTCACCTGGAGAGTCTGAGCACCATCGGCGCCCATCCCTTCTTCTTACTGAAGATTTCAGCTGCCACACGCAGCAGCGTTCTTACTCCTCTGCGTTGCAAGCCTCGTCGATCTTTGATCTGAAGAATAGCCCATGAATCCATCTAATGAGCCGTTTGAGCAATTACACTAGTCGGATCATACGGAAAGATATTATTAAAACAGGCAGCATTTCTAGTTTTTCATAAAGCCCACATTACACTGATTGCCACTAAACTTCTAACACTAGGTGGAAACATAAACACCCAACCAATAACATCAGAAACTGATTTAAAATCAGTCTTGATATCAAAAGCACATTGTACAGCCCCCAGGTCTAGCCATCGAGCAGTGTACAAAAATATGCAGTCTCGAAAACATGGCAGCAATCTCGAAAAGGATACAGAGGCAGAGCGCAAACAAAAACAGAGCACTCTTGCGACCGCATTCCAAACCAAACCGTCCCTATAAGCGAACAAAGCGCAGCCGTGGAGAACTGGTTTACGTACGTGTGTAGGCTACATCTCTGGTTAATCCGCCGCCGAAAGGTCGGTTTGCGGCTGGTGTTTCTGCGCCGGTCAGCCCTGGAAGATCCGTAGTGGAACACATGATATCGCCATATCGGGAGTGAGTGAGATGGAGCAATCGAGTTCGTTTCGACTTTTTGAGCGCTTCAGTTATCTCCTCTCCCGTTCTTGTTTCGTTTGCATACACCTGCGTCAGTCGTCGCCTCCCTCGGTTGCTGCCGTCGACCTGTTCGGGTATCCACCTCCTCAGGTACCACCAGGTCTTCCAGAAGACCAGAACCTCGGTGCGTGCGTGCTGGGACCTTCTTCCTCTCGCACAATCCGAGGAGATCAGACAAACCTAGCAAGCTACCTAGGACAAGGCTGTTGAAGTTAAACCGGCCGCTGCCGTGGGCGTCGGAGGCTCGGAGAGCGACCAGCGATGGCTTGGCAGTTTCGTCCCGTTTCGCGCGATGACAGCAGCGAGTGCGTGGCAACTCTGTCAGCAGCGGTCAGCTAGCCACCACTCGGTCTCCGTCAGCCCGCCGGCTTCCGTCAGGATCCAACAAATCTCTCCCGGCTTCACGAATCCTCGGCACCCTCAACGTTAACATATCGAGATATGAGGACAACGACACGAAAGGTGCTAATTATTCTCGGAGTTCAACTGCTAATGTGAATTTGTGGTATGTAGATGCCAAAAGAGGCAGCTTTCCACGTGAGCTGTTCCAGCAAGCTAAGTTAAATCTTAGGGCTTGATTGGTTGCTCGTGAACCCATTTCTGGCATGCGTTGGGTAGAAAAACGGTTGTTTGGTAGTCCAGATTGCACCAAAATACTGCACCACATGAAGTTTAAAATCAGCCCAAAACATGGCCCGGGAGGCACGTTCAGCAGACGCTTTCTCACCCCAACGGGTATTTTCAGGAACAATAACATGAACATTGGAGAAACAGAATTGATAAGTACTAATCTATCGCCATACGATAGTAATTTTTCTTTTCAGTATCCTATTTTTTCTTCAAAACGGGTCTCTACTGGGTATCAATCTAAATTTTGAAGCTTCCTAAAATGAATAGGGATTCCTAAATATCTAAATGGTAGAGCCCCAGTATCACATCCAAAAATTTGTTTGTACTGTTGCTCTTCCTCCTTAGCCTTTCTGAAACAGAATATCTCGCTCTTGTGAAAATTAATCTTGAGGCCCAATAATTCTTCAAATAAACATATAATTAGCTTCATATTTACCGCTTTTTGCAAATCATGTTCTAAAACGAAAATTGTATCATCGGCATACTGTAGGATAGAGAGTCCTCCCTCGACAAAATGAGGAATAAGACCACCCACTTGACCATCCTCCTTTTTTTTGTGTGTGTTATGTGTGCTTATAGGACTCATGATCCAAAGTTTTTAGTGTTGCGCCATGTGCCCAAAAACATTATTATTTCTTCAAATGTTCCGTTTTTAGAGCATTCAAAATTATCTAATTAGTAAAAACAAATGCTTTTCTTTTGAGAGGAAAATTCCGAGCAAGTAGGAAA
Organism: Lolium rigidum; assembly: GCF_022539505.1. Lineage (NCBI taxonomy): Eukaryota > Viridiplantae > Streptophyta > Magnoliopsida > Poales > Poaceae > Lolium > Lolium rigidum. The sequence continues at coordinate 191,964,940 of NC_061511.1, read as the reverse complement.
CGTGAGAATGTGTGTGTACCATTTCAGTGAGGAATGTACTCCCTCCCGTCTATAGTTTAGTCGTGATTTTAGTTTTAACTTAAATTAAAACAAAGATATTGTAAGAGCTATTAATGGAGGAAGTATATCCATAAAGGCATGTACAATGGTGGAGACGGTATCTAAGCAATAGATATAAGTGGCACAACACATTATCCCTTCTTGTCATCTCCAGAAATTAATGATAATTAATTAATTTATGGTATGAAATTAATTCGTGAAGGGAAGACAAATGGTACAACGCTTAAAATAGTCATCCCTTATTTTCTAAGGGATCATCTCTTAGTTAAAGAAAGACGACCTTCTCTTTCTTATTTCTCTCTCCTTCAACTAAGCAAAAATTCTATGTAGCATCTCTAAGAGAAGATTGACGTCATTCCATTGTACATGCCCTAAGAATTCACTGTTGATCTCCATAATTCATACCCGAGAGTTCCCTTGTTTGGCATTTCCGAATCCCAGTTCATTCTCCAGCCGGCCGTGCAATGCAACCTCTATCTTTGGCCGTGCGTACCCCGAGCAACACCGCCTCTTTCGTGGTTACCAAACCAAAAACAACAACGTGTCGCTATCAGCCTATCACCTGTCGTTCGTCGCCACCTACGAACTCATAAATAAGGCGTTGGGCCAGCACCGCATAGCCCGTAGGATCGACAGAGTGTCACATTTCTGGGAGACGGAGAGAGATGAGGGCCGTGGAGCTGTTGCTGGTCCTGCTGCTCTCCGTCGCGCCATGGCGAGGCGGCGGCGGTCCGGCGACGGCTCGTGCTCTCAGCTACACCAGGGCGGACTTTCCCCAGGACTTCGTCTTCGGGGCCGGCACGTCGGCCTACCAGGTACACTACTTGCCTATTCCGCTCAGCCGGGTAAGCCTTTTTGGGGAGTCCGATTAAGGTTTTTTCTCTTCTTTCGTCGATTTGAGGATTCACTTCTTGTTCGGTGCTTGTAGTACGAAGGGGCGACGGATGAGGACGGAAGAAGCCCAAGCATCTGGGACACTTTTACTCATGCAGGTAATGATGATAATCTCATTATGCACCTATGAGCAACTTTAGTATACTACATCCATATCGGTTTATTCGGATAATATGCACTTCGAGAAAAACTTTAATCATTAACTCGATTAACAAAATAAACAAGTATATTGGATATATGCAACAAAAAGCTAAATCATTGGATTCATATTTAAAAGAAGTTTTCAATAGTAGTATAATTTTTGTGGCACATATATCATATTTTGTTAACCAAATTAAGGATTAAAGTTTTGTCTCAAAATGCATATTACCCTAATAAACGGGTATGGAGGAAGTAAAGAATACCAATATGGGTATATGGAGGCAGTAAAGAATATCAATATATATGACTTTAAACAGTATAATCATTGTGATACTAAATTGGTACCATACATGCTGTTATCATTTTCCTATAAATTTATAAAATATTTGACTTAAGACAAGAGCTAGAAGTAGTACACTTATTCGAGGACGGAGAAAATATGTAGGAGTAGCTTCAATTCCCTAGCTAGCTTAATCTGGAAGATCGATCGGCACCATTTTTTTAGATGACGGTCACTCGGTCAGTAGTCACTTGGGGATGGAGGGAGTATTGGGGCACAGCCGCAGTATGTTTCCGGTTTATGTGTTTTGTTTGCCATAACATCCGGAAGAGACAAAGACAATATTTTTTCTCTGACAATATCAAAGATCATTGAGCTAAGATTTATTTTGTAGTAGAAATAGTTAATTACACATTTTACAAACCGGGAAAAAAATCCGCATGCGCGTTCCATAATCGATAGTTTGACACCAAGTTTTTATCAACGACATGTGTTAGTCCGATCCGCGCTCATGGCTATGTGCGTGTGGTTTCGATCACGTACCAGATGAGGCATGATGAGTGATGACATGGTAACAATTTATCAAATGACCGAGGAATACAAAATTCAATCCGTATTTACTCATCTATCGTATCCTTTTGTTCTTTACTTACCTGAAACACATGTCAAACTAGTTGGTATTTGGAAGAGAACAGGGCAAGTTCTCCAAAACCCTCTGTCCATGACCTTGCTCAATTTTTGGCAATGGCCTTCCCGCGGAAAAAGAGAGTCAGATTTCTGGAATTCCTAAAAATACCAAGCTACACACCATCTATGAGCAACTTTATATCATTGACCTATGAGCAACTTTATGATACTACCTCCATACCGGTTTATTAAGACCGTTTATTAGGTTAGTATGTACTTTCATAAAAAAATTGATCATTAACTCGGTAAATGATATAATTTTTGTGGCCTAACCAAAATAAACTTTAAAGTTTTGTCTCGAAATGGATATTACCCCAATATATATGAGATTAAATCGGTAGAATCATTGTGATACTAAATTGGTACCATAAACGTTGTTATTGTTTTCCTATAAATTTATAAAAATATTTGATTTAAGACAAGAGCTAGAAGTAGTGCACTTATTCGAGGACGGTGGAAATATGTAGGAGTAGCTTCAATTCCGTAGCTAGCTTAATATGGAAGATCGATCGGCACCATTTTTTTTAGATGACGGACACTTGATTAGTGCACTTACTGATGTGCGGTTTTAGTACTACTATGTACGAGGAGGAGGAGGTTAGCCTGGATAGGCAGGTGGTGCCTCAGAAGGACACGTTTCGATACTTGGGGTCAATCCTGCACAAGGATAGGGATATTGATGAAGATGTGAATCACCAGATCAAAGCCGGATGGATGAAGTGGCGCCAAGCTTCTGGCATTCTTTGGGATAAGAGAGGGACACAAAAGTTAAAAGGCAAGTTCTATAGAACGGCGGTTCGACCCGCAATGTTGTATGGCGCTGAGTGTTGGCCGATTAAAAGTTGACATGTTCAACAGTTAGGTGTGGAGAGATGCACATGTTGAGATGGATGTGTGGCCACACAAGAAGGACCGAGTCCGGAATAATGATATACGAGATAGAGTTGGGTAGCACCGATTGCAGAAAAGTTTGTCCAACATCGTCTAAAATGGTTTGGGCATATTCAGCGCAGGCCTCGAGAAGCTCCGGTGCATAGTGGACAGCTAAAGTGCTGATAATGTCAAGAGAGGACGGGTAGGCCAAACTTAACGTGGAAGGAGTCCGTAAAAAAAGATCTGAAGGACTGAAGTATCATCAAAGAACTAGTCATAGAAAGAGCCGCGTGGAAGCTTGCTATCCGTGCCAAAACCATGAGTTGGTTACGAGATCTTATGGTTTCACCTCTAGCCTACCCTAACCTATTTGAGAATAAAGATTTTATTGTTGTTGTTGTTGTTGGCCATCCGGTAAAAAAAGTCGATTTCTGCAATTCCTAAAAATACCAAGTTGTGCACGACCCTCCAGTCCTCATATATCCCGCGCAGTCATGCACTCGGCACAAAACTACTAACTTGCACTGGGAGTATACGGAACTGACACTATCTTCTTGATCTGACCGTGACTGCAGGGAAAATGCCAGACAAGAGCACCGGCGATTTGGCCGCAGACGGCTACCACAGATACAAGGTCTGCAAAATATTCCGTCAGAACTTCACTAGGCTAGCTAGCGTACAAACAAAATTAGAGTCATCTCTCTTGAAACCTTCAGATCGACAGCGATACGTTACGCTTGTTTCTGTATCTTATCGTTCTTGTTGGAACTCATGTGGGCGTCATTTTCAACGTTTCCTGTTGACAAATGGAAACATACGGCTACACATCCTCCGTCAGAACATGTGCAGACATATATCAGAAAATACTGAAAAGTGTGCACACCAGAAAATTTTAATTTGACCATTTATGCATGTAGTAATAGTATCCGGATTTTAATGTGAAAATTACGAGTTTCAGTAAGTTCTTCGCTTAACTTGTGGGATATATATATTGGCATTTTTCAGGAGGATGTGGAGTTGATGAGCGAGACTGGCCTGGAGGCCTACCGGTTCTCCATTTCTTGGTCTAGGCTCATTCCAAGTAAGAACACACAAGTTGCACCTTTTCTGGAATACTTATCATCCTTGCAAGACCTCCCTGAATGATGAGTTTTTCTTCATGAGAACAGGAGGAAGAGGACCCGTCAATCCCAAGGGGCTGGAGTATTACAACAACCTGATAAACGAGCTAACAAAACGAGGTATATAACAAAGGTTCATTAGAATTGAACCTTTAGTGTAACATCACAAGTTCAGAAATCTAATGGCACAAAATCATGTCAGAATATTCGGAACAGTCTTTCTCATGCTCAGATGGTTATGCCGTCCAACCTTATGCAGGAATCCAGATACATGTGACTCTGTACCACCTCGATTTCCCTCAGATCCTGGAAGACGAGTACCATGGCTGGCTGAGCCCCAGGGTCGTGTAAGATCTTAACTGGATTCGGCTGCGCAGATTCTGAATTTTCTGAGAACATTCTGAAACTTTTGCGGTGCGTAATGGTGTTTCAGGGATGACTTCACGGCGTTCGCGGATACGTGCTTCCGGGAGTTCGGCGACCGGGTGCAGCACTGGACCACCATGGACGAGCCCAACGTGATCTCCGTCGCCGCCTACGACAGCGGCGCCTTCCCACCGTGCCGCTGCTCGGCGCCCTTCGGGATCAACTGCACGACGGGGGACTCCACCGCGGAGCCCTACACCGTGGCACATAACTCCATCCTCGCTCACGCCTCCGCCGTCAGGCTCTACAAGGAAAAGTACCAGGCCACGCAGAAGGGCGTCGTCGGCATGAACGTCTACAGCTTCTGGAACTACCCCTTCTCCTCTAGCCCTGCCGACATCGCCGCCACCCAGAGATCGCTGGACTTCATGATCGGCTGGTGAGATGATCGCCACGGCTATATATTTCTAGTAAATGCAATGGGGTCGATTATGCGTGTGTTTCTGAAGGTGAATTGTCATGACATGTTTTGGTCTCGTCTTTTTGTACAGGATCTTGGACCCCTTGGTGTATGGAGACTATCCTGAGATCATGAAGAAGAAAGCTGGATCACGGCTTCCATCATTCACAAAAGAACAGTCGGAGCTAATCCGTGGAGCCATCGATTTCGTCGGTATAAACCACTACACGTCGGTGTACGTGAGCGACAGGAAGAGCAGCGCCGACACCAGCCTCCGGGACTACAATGCCGATATGTCGGCCACCTTCAGAAGTAAGCAAAGTTCAAAGTATCTGGTAAAAATGACAAATTCGGTTATCTCGTGTAACTTGTATCGTTTGCTTGTTTTGTGTTTCAGAGTCAAGGAATGATAGTGGTACTGGTCAGGTATTTTTTGTTAGTCTTTTTTATCTGATTTTACCTTTTTCTTCCTGGGGGAATTTAGCCAATCAAAATTTACCTTCTGACTCTTGGTACAGTTTATCCCTATCAACATGCCGAATGATCCGGAAGGGCTGCAGTGTATGCTCAAGTACCTCACGGACAGATACCCGAGCATTCCTATCTACGTGCAAGAAAATGGCAAGTCTCTGTCAATTTTCTGCCTACAATGTTCTTCACTGTCGACATGCATATTGTCGCAGATTATGCACATTGCAGTTTATGCTCTTTATGATCCTTCACAAGTACCTAGAATATAATTCAGTAATGAAATTCTATTTCTACACAAATGAAAGCAATTTTTTTTTTGCGAGTAATGCTAGTAAATTCTTCATGAACTGAGAGACTAGTTTGCTACTTGATCACTTCAGTTTCTCTGTGTCAAGTCAAACATGAATTTTATTGGGTGTTTCCGCCGACCTATATGAACTTTCTTATTCTTCCACTGTATCATATGTTAGGCTATGGACAGCTCTTGGTCGACTCGGTTAATGATCATAACAGAGTGGAGTACTTGAGTGGCTACATCGGCAGCACGCTGGCTGCACTCAGGTGAGTGTTGTTCTTTACTTTTTTTTCAAACAAAGCAAAAAACTTTCCATCGCTGAAGATGAATATTTTGGCTCAACTCAGCCATAATGTCAATCCTAATTAAGCAACATCACTACTAAAAGTTCAGCAATTTGGTTCAAAAGAACACTTAAAATCGTTATCGCAGGAACGGAGCCAACGTAAAGGGCTACTTTGTTTGGTCATTCATGGATGTGTTCGAGCTACTAGCGGGCAATTATTTGCGATACGGACTGCACTACATCGACTTTCAGGATCCTGGGCTGGCAAGGCAGCCAAAGCTCTCTGCCAAGTGGTACTCCAAGTTCTTGAGGAGTGAAATCGGGATAAACTTAGAGAACATGGTTAGTCCCAATGCAAGGTCACATGCTCAGGAATGAGGTTAACTAGCACTCTAGCAGTGCATAGAAATCAGGTTGGAGTGGCTACAAAAACAAGCAAAAGATCAGACCGTTGCTTATAGCTTTTCTTGTTCATTTTACAAAGAATATTTGTTCGTCTTTCTTGATCATGGCTCACCATCTTACTTGATCGTGGCTCACCATCAGGTGTTTCTTTGATGAGCAATAGGTTATAGGTGTATACTGTTCTTGTTGTCATGACCCATTACACCAACCTAGGTAATCAGAGATAAATAAAGAAATACATACTCTATAAATAATCATGTGATTGCAAAAGGATTGTTGGTATAAGGACACAAAGGGCCAGACATCTTTGAAATAGAAAGCAAAAAAAATACACTATTTTGTACTAGTCAGGTAGTTCCGAGAGTGTGTTCTCTGGTAGTACCGAGAGCAATTGTTGTTCTGGAAGCACCGAGCAAAAGCGTCCATAACTAACTATAACTAGAGCTAACCGCCCCCCCCCCCACACACACACAAAAAAAAAAAAACCCTAGAAATTTGACGGTCAGATCTAAGGAAATCCTTCTAAAAAATGGTTTGAAAAGGATTTGAAAGGGGGATTTGACCTTTAATTTCAACAATCTGGCCGGAGGAACTGAAGAATGACGACCTGGTCGTTATTTGCGCTAACTTCCCGGAGCAATGGTTATGGCTGGCAACGATGATGGTGGGAGGATCCCATGGGCGGGGATATGGCCGACTTGGAATCGGCAGAGCAAAGTTCAATATGGGGTGTTATCGCAGGGTGTTCAAGATAGTACTACCTAGTATTGAACTTTGGCATTGCCTGGTTATACGGGGTGAGGAAATCTCATAATTTCCAACAGCACTCTTAAACAAATTTTTAAAAAGCCAGGGCTGATGTAGGAAAACCTCAAATGTAGTCCGGTTTTCTTTTTCTTTTTTTTAACTTCAAAACTTTTGATTTTAAAATTTCAGAAAATTTCGAAAAAAGCATGTAGACGCAGAGGATGTTGAAATTCATCGGTGTGTAAATTTTCAGATTGAAATACATCATATATTACCCTCAGTAAAAATAAAAAAGTCTCACAAAATACTAAAATCTAGATTGTAGTGTACTATTCACCAATGCTGAAACAAGATTTGTTATTTTTGCTGAGCCCAAAATACAACATATTTCAATCTAAAAATTTACACACTTGAAGATAACAATATTATCTACATCAAAGAATTTGTTTTGAATTTTTTAACATGTTTGAAATGAAATTTTCATAGGTTCAAAAAATGTCCTACATGTTGCCCGAGCTACAAAAGTCCATTCTCGGCTGACGTCGCATAACGTTGTCAAAGCTTGAAAACGTTTGTTGAAGCTAAGCTTGAATTTTAGTACCGAGCAGAGATGTTAGGGGTACTAGAAGGAACATAAAGTTTTTTCAAGTTAAGAGCTTGTCCCGAAATTCTAAGCAAAAACTAAATCTTGGATATTTATTATGAATTTGGAGGAGTAGAAGTTTTAAGACATCAGTACAAATGCCCTTTGGTTTAGATTGAATAGATCTTGGGGTAAGCTTCAACATAGATGAGGTCTAAAAGGTTTTACTAAGATTCTTCGTCCTATGGGTCTAACATCCAATAAAACAAAGCAACAATGTAGATGGAATCGAACAGAAAGAGATGGAGATCATGCCTTTGTTTTGGTGGTGACCTTTATCACTTTGTGCGAAGTATACTATCTAGAACCACGTGTTCAAGAATGAAGAGCTCAAACGGATTTTTGTATAAAGAAAATATATTAATATCAAGAAGATATCAATTACCAGCATAATGTCAAGAACTAGTTGAGACATCAAGGATACAGACAACCAAAAAGGAAAAATAAAAAAGGATCACGCCACAAAGATCAATCACTCGCCATGGCTCGACCCAAACTATCAGCACAACACCCGTGACTACAAGAGAGGTTCTACAAAACCGACGTCTTCAAAAAAGGAACATTGCACAAGCGTCGTCATTGCCCAATCATAGACTGTAGGTTTTCACTCAATAAAAGATCTGAACTCTCCAAACAATATCTTCAACAAGGCCACTGTCAGTTACAAATAATTAAGGTAGGACCTTGGGTTTTCACCATGAATATCGAGTCCCGGCACTCAAAGAGCACCACCAAAACTGAAGTCCCTGAATGATACCTCCACCACCAAAGCCCTCTGATGTAATGTACCAATCACTATGTGTTGGCGTTATGACGAATAGGATGTACCATGGTAGATGCTTAACCTAGCAAACCCGCGTGGCCCACTTTGGTGGTGAAGACTTCAAGGTAGCCGGACGGCCCAGTTGCTAGAAGATGGAGGCCCAAGCCGACTAAGGAAAGTCCAAGCCGGATTCCAGAAGGTTCGGGAAGGAATACTTGTAGTGTAAGTCATGGAATACTTGCCGACATAGACTAGGATTCCATAGCGGGTTAGGTGTTTTGTAATAGCCCAGGATTTGAGACGTTTGCGGGGTAGAATTAGAAAAGGGATGTGCATTGCATCGCAAAACTAGGGAAAATTTCGTGCTTAATTGCATAAAACCTAAGAGGGAACAAGTTTCTCTCTCGACACCAGCTAGGTTTAGGGTTTCGAGAGTGCGACAAACTTGGACATGATCTCTTTTGAATTAGGGTTTTGGAAAGGAGGGAAAACATTTGCATTTCACACTTTAAGTTGTGTGATTGAATTTGAACTAAGTTTGAAATGAAATTCAAACTCGAACAACACATAAAATATAAAGACATTTAACAATTCAAATAATAATATTATATTGGATAATATAAATAAGAAAAGAAGATGAATATATCACGGTAAGCTCATTAGAGAAAACTTGAACTTTATTGATCATCACACATAAGATACATTGTCTTTACAATTTTCAAATGGAATAGTTATTACATAACTCATTCAGAAAATTATAAAATAAAAAGGAATTAATACAAAAAGGAAAGTTACATGAATCTATAACTAAAGCCCTAACTAGTGATCATTGTCTTGACCATGATGAAGCCCTGGAAGGTTTGATCTTATTCCAAACCTGCCCAACAAGAAACACAAACCACCACATTATACCAAGTGGCTTGGTAGGTTAGTAAAAATGGAAATTTGGGGATAAGCTTGCACAGGCCGGAGCTGATCCACAGCTCCACAAGTCCCAACGGTGAGCAGTACAAGCAGCTCACAAGGATGAGTGCATGCTCACCAACACACACAGACAGGAGGAGTCACAAAATTGGCACAGGCCATGCTGTCGACCAAGGAGGCCATCACAAGGATGATATAAAATCTTTTCAGCCACAAACCCTAGCCATTCATCGACACAAGCACCAGTAGGGTAAGAACAGCAAGAACACCACAGTATCCAAACCATCTAGCATCTATTCCACCAAGAACAAATAGTTGTTGATCAAGAAATGGAGTAGAAGCTCACAGTTGATCACAGGCCAGGGGAGGAGAAGGACAAGCACAACATCAATATCACATAGCTGAAGCAAAACCTCTAAAGCAACAAAAATCTAGGAGCTGGAGTGAGGTATACCACAAATTCATGAGCAAGCACTGGTTTTGCTCATAATACAAAGCATGTGCATTACACACACAAGCCATAGGGTAAGGTTACCCTGTTTGTGTCATCATTTGGTACTAAACCATATGATGCTGGCAAAATAAGGGAGAGGCCAATAGAAATCAATCCTAGGGGACACAGGTTAAGCCAAGTGAATCACCACTAAATCAACCAAATGAATCCAGCAAGGATTTTATCTAGAGCTAGCCTAACCAAACTCACCTAGAAACATATAGTTAGCTAAACCATTAGATAAATAGACATTTCTATGTCTATTTGATTTCAACATCAAAAATATTGGAATCAAATGAATAACCACCAATATTATTGCACAGAAGCATCCAAAAGGGTAGGTGTTGACACACGATTTTGCCTTAAAAAAGTGAAAATTTAAGATGGCCTCAAATGAAAAAATGATAGATACTAAAGTTGTGCGTCTCGCCGAGACAAGCAATTTTGCTTTTTGAATCATCGCAATCCGAGCTAGTATGCAATTTCAGGAGCCAAAATACAGCTGAAACCTGAATTACCGAGTCTCGGGCGCTCGACCATAGAGACCTCTAAGGTCAGGCGCGAACCAAGGCTGGGGCTGAGACAGAAAGTCGGAATTGATATTTTTTCTTGCGACCTCATTTAAGCGATCAAGATGAGCTCGGATGAAAAAGTTGTCAACATGAAAGTTCTTCGTTTTTTCGAGACGAACAACTTTGTTGTTTACGAGATTTTGATCCGAGATCGTTTGCTGCCTCAAAAATGGTGTAGAAGGTGCAGGAAGGTTTCTGACCGAATAGTTACGGAAATCTCAGGTTTACTTGTTTGAGTTGGACTCTAATTAGGGTTTGTGACGTGACGGCCGATTGAACAACAACACACAATCACAAAACCAATCTACAAACATATCTCGTTCTAGTTTCTGCTTTCGTTCATCGGTGTTCTTCGTATTGGAGAGCTTCGATCCACGAAGTCCTAGGGGCGGGCGAACCGACCTAGGGCAGCCCATCACCGCCGTGCGTCCAAACGGTGTCTCTCCCGGGCGTGTGGGGTTTCGGGTTCTCAAAAGAGCCCGCCGGATTGTTCTGCGTATCGCGCTTCCGGCGAGCCTCCTCCGGTGACGTGTCCTGCGTATCGCGCTCGACACCAGAGGTACACGGTGACGTGTTCGTGTGCGAACACACTTTTTGGCGACTCCGCTGGGGAAGATCATCATGTCGGGAGGCAAGATTCCTCAGCCCGCTGAGATTAGCGCCGAAAACATCATCAGACCTAGCTTCGATGATCTTTCGGCGGAACAACGTGGAGCTTATGAGGCGCTGAAGAAACAGCGTCAAGAGAAACGACAAGAGGAGTTTATGGCTCAGCAGAAGAAGAGGGAAGAGGAAGATATGGAGGCATACCTTGCACACTTCAAGAAGGAGCGCCAAGGCGGTACTATCCAGCTTGGCGAAATCAATCTTCCGCCAGTACTCGGTGAATCAGCCGAGTCTTCTGTAAGTAAAAGCCTTTTTACTCCTAGTCAACTAGCTGAAATCCAGGGTCTTGTTAATTGTGGCAATGAGCAAGTTTATAATGTACTTTTAGAGATGGATTCAACAAGAAAAAATATACCTCCACCTAAACCATCGGCGTCATATGTGCCGATTGATTCATCTCATATCCAAGGTGCCCAACTCGTAACTGCGCCAGAGTATCGTACACCAATTAGAAGCATCCCTTATTCGGCTACACTGTCGAATTCAGGTGTTCGTTTTTCGAATAGCGGCGCAGTGCCAAACATTGGTTCAGCACCTGTAGCCAACCCTCCATTAGTAAGACCATCTACACTTGAAGAAACATTAGCCAAGTTCGGGGAAGATTTAGATCAGAGCTTCTTTGAAAAATATGGGGTTAAAGCAGCTAGTCGTGTATATCATAAACCCTACCCTGAATATTTTGATGCTTTGTCATATCCCCAAGGTTACAAAGTTCCTGATTTTTCCAAATTTAATGGGGTAGATAGCAAGACTACTTGGGAACACGTTAGTCAATATTTAGCCCAACTTGGAGAAGCTGGCAATAGTGATCCTTTAAAAGTGCGCTTGTTTCCCTTATCTTTGACTGGCACAGCTTTTTCATGGTTTTCTGCTTTACCTTATGGTTCTATTAATACTTGGTATCATTTAGAAAAGAAATTTCATGAGCATTTTTATAGTGGTGATAATGAGCTTAAGTTGTCACATCTTACATCGGTTAAGCAAAAGCATGATGAATCGGTCACCGATTACGTCAAGAGGTTTAGGGATACTAAGAATCGATGTTATAGTTTAGTGATAACTGAGAGAGACATGGCAGATTTGGTGCTCAATGGTTTAAGAACTCACATTAGAGAGAGAATTGATGGCTATGAGTTTTTAAATGTTAGCCAAGTTTTGCAAAGAGCTTTGGCTCAGGAAAGCAAAAGCAAAGAAACAAAAGACATGCATAGGTCTAAACCTGATCGTCCTCGCATAAACACAGTTGAGTACAATAGTGAAAATTCAGACGATGAAGGTGATATTTATGCTGCTGAATTTGTTTGGCCCTCAAAGGCAAAACCTTATACTTGTGATGCTCTTAAGCCGATTCGCAAGAATCGTGAAGATGAATTAACATTTAGTTTCGATGTAGCCAAATGCGATAGAATATTTGATGCTATGTTGAAGGATAAATACATTCGATTATCTCACACCTTACCACCGTTTGAAGAGTTAAAACGGCGTGCTTATTGCAAATACCACAATTCTTTTTCTCATGCTACTAATGATTGCAATGTGTTTCGACGACAGATACAATCGGCTATCAATGATGGACGATTAAGTTTTGCTGACATGCAAATTGACAAGCAGTCATTCCCAATGAATACTTTGGAGCTGCAAGGGAAAAAAGTCTTAATTCGGCCAGAGGAGGCCGGATCCGCTAACAAAAATAATGTTGTTGTTGGTGAGCCCAGGAACAGCAGGGATGGCAACAAAGACTTGGGAAGAGAGATTGTTCTTGGCAAGCAGCCCAATGGCAAGGAGACGCTGAAGATCACCATAAAAAATCCTACACTCGGGGGGCAATCACAAGTGCAAAGGGGTGTTCGTGCCAAGTTTATTAAGCCCAAGAGTCCAGAAGTTGGCAAGTGGAAAACTAATGAGATTAAGGTGCCCCACAAGCGAATAAAGCCAACCTTTGATATGTTGTTGTCTAAATATGCAAACCAAGCGGCCGGTTCCAACACAAACCGGTCATCACATGTGAAGCGCCCAAGATCACCTCCAAGAGAGAGGTCTCCATGACACGCAAGGCCGTATGGGCAATGGGCACCAGGACCATGGATGGCGCCACCCCCATACGCACCATATTATTTCAATGGAGGATGGATGCAGCCCCCAATGGCACCTTGTGCTTTTCATCCAGGGTGGGCAACACCGAGAAAATCTGTGCGTGATAGGATTACCAGGCCTGTTCGAGACCGTTTGAGTTACAATACTAATCGGTCATCGCAGAAATCTACAAGAGATGATGAAATGAAGTGGCGTCCTAAATCCCCATGTGCTGAAATTTCAGAGAGTAGTGATACGTCTCCGACGTATCTATAATTTCTGATGTTCCATGCTTGTTTTATGACAATACCTACATGTTTTGTTCACACTTTATATCGTTTTTATGCATTTTCCGGAACTAACCTATTGACGAGATGCCGAAGTGCCGGTTCTCGTTTTCTCGTTGTTTTTGGTTTCAGAAATCCTAGTAAGGAAATATTCTCGGAATTGGACGAAATCAACGCCCGTAGTCTTAAAATCCCACGAAGCTTCCGAACACCCGAGAGCCACCGAGGAGGGCCCCGTGGGCCCCGGATGATAGGACGGCGCGGCCGGGGGTGGGCCGCGCCCCTACTCGTGTCGTCGCCTCGTCGACCTTCCGACTCCGCCTCTTCGCCTATATAAAGGTCCCTGACCTAAATCTTCGATACGGAAAAGCCACAGTACGAGAAACCTTCCAGAGCCGCCGCCATCGCGAAGCCAAGATCTAGGGGATAGGAGTCTCTGTTCCGGCACGCCGCCAGGACGGGGAAGTGCCCCCGGAAGGCTTCTCCATCGACACTGCTGCCATCTCCACCGCCATCTTCATCAACGCTGTTGTCTCCATGATGAGGAGGGAGTAGTTCTCCATCGAGGCTAAGGGCTGTACCGGTAGCTATGTGGTTAATCTCTCTCCTATGTACTTCAATACAATAATCTCATGAGCTGTCTTACATGACTGAGATTCATATGAGTTTTGTATCACTATTCATCTATGTGCTACTCTAGTGATGTTATTAAAATAGTCTATTCCTCCTGCATGGTGTAATGGTGACAGTGTGTGCATCGTGTAGTACTTGGCGTAGGTTATGATTGTGATCTCTTGTAGATTATGAAGTTAACTATTGCTATGATAGTATTGATGTGATCTATGCCTCCTTTCATAGTGTGAAGGTGACAGTGTGCATGCTATGTTAGTACTTGGTTTAGTTGTGTTGATCTATCATGCACTCTAAGGTTATTTAAACATGAATATCGGATATTGTGGAGCTTGTTAACTCCGGCATTGAGGGTTCGTGTAATCCTACACAATTAGTGGTGTTCATCATCCAACAAGAGAGTGTAGAGTATAGCATTTATCTATTCTGTTATGTGATCAATGTTGAGAGTGTCCACTAGTGAAAGTATAATCCCTAGGCCTTGTTCCTAAATACTGCTATCGCTGCTTGTTTACTGTTCTACTGCATCTGTACTGTCTGCAATATTACCACCATCATCCACACGCCAGTTGTAGCAGCAAGCTATTTGCTGGTGCCGTTACTACTGCTCATATATATTCATACCACCTATATTTCACTATCTCTTCGCCGAACTAGTGCACCTATACATCTGACAAGTGTATTAGGTGTGTTGGGGACACAAGAGACTTCTTGCTTTGTGGTTGCAGGGTTGCTTGAGAGGGATATCTTTGACCTCTTCCTCCCTGAGTTCGATAAACCTTGGGTGATCCACTTAAGGGAAACTTGCTGCTGTTCTACAAACCTCTGCTCTTGGAGGCCCAACACTGTCTACAAGAATAGAAGCACCCGTAGACATCAAGTAGCAAGCAGCAAGAGAATAGTACTAATGTTAGCTCAGTCATAATAGGTACACAAGAGCTGAAACTCAAGGAGCCGGTTGTTGTTGATGAACCGGCTAATTCTAAAAAAGTTATACTGACTATTCCACCAAGATCTTCGGCTAACGATCATGAAGCTAGCACAAGCAAGGCCAAGCCGAGAGATCCTAAATATACTCAACCGAAGTGGTGTCCTCTAGGACTAACAAAAACCAAGAAGAGGAGACTGCAGCGCATGAGGAACCAAGAGAAGGTGGAGCATACAGCTGAAAAGCGAAGGGATGAGGTTTTCGATAAGACTCACCCTGTACCATATAAGAAGTGGGTGCTCAAGAAAGTGGAAGGTGCTGCGGTTCCCATGACGATCGCAACAACTACCACGTCATCCGAAGAGAAGGACGTGAACATTGATGAATTGACCACGCCACTTCCTACCACTCCTGATTCGGTACCTATATCAGAAGATGATGAAGAATTGGTGGATTTTGAGAATTCGCCAGCTAGGGAAGGTATGGATATGAATATGGTTTATTACTTACCCTCTGAGTTTCGTGCAGTAGATGAAGAAGGGGAGGTAGCGCAATCAGACTTTGGTCCCAAGAACACCATCTTTGAGAAACCAAAAGAACCGGTGAAGCATTTGAAACTGCTATATGTCAAGGGGCACATTAACGGATCACCGGTTGCTAGAATGCTTGTTGATGGTGGTGCAGTGGTGAATCTTATGCCATATTCAGTCTTCAAAAAGTTGGGCCTTGATGAGAATGATTTAATGAAGACCAACATGGTGCTCAATGGGTTTGAAGGCAAAGAGAAAACAGAGGCCAAAGGTGTCATGAGTGTGGAGCTCACAGTAGGGAGCAAATCTTTGGCCACCGCCTTATTTATTGCTGAAGTGCAAGGTAATTACAATGTTATATTAGGCCGCGATTGGCTCCATGCAAACCAATGTGTGCCATCTACTTTGCATCAGTTTTTGATACAGTGGGTTGATGATGAGGTTGAGGTTGTCCATGCGGATAATTCAACTTGTATCGCTTTGGCCGATTCACCGGTGGATTGGCAACATCCCAATGCTACTTGTTTGATAGGGCGCGACCTCTCAGATTTTTATTTTCTTAGTGCCACGAAGAATGGTTTTGTGCCCATCTCTTTAAAGCCGATTTATAATAATCGGCTCCCAAATATGTGATTTAAATGGATCCCAACGAAGAGTGGTTGCAGAAGCGGCTTGTTCAATATCGGTCCAGTGAGAATGATATGTATGAATCCATAGAAGAACTAGATGATATGGACAAGTTGGGACAAGGTTTCACATCGGCTGATCCATTGGAAGAAGTGGACATAGGAGATGATTCAATTCCTAGGCCGACGTTTGTTAACAAAAATTTGGAAGCCGGTCAGAAAAGTGTTTTGATCGGGCTGTTAAAAGAATATGTCGATTGCTTTGCATGGGAATATCATGAGATGCCTGGTTTGAGCAGGGAGCTAGTTGAGCATCGACTGCCTATCAAAGCTGGTTTTAGGCCTTATAAACAACCGGCTCGTAAATTCAATCCCAAGATGTATGACCGGATCAAGGAAGAGATCGGTCGTTTGCTTAAAGCTAATTTTATTAAGCCTTGCAGGTACGCAGATTGGATTTCTAATATTGTGCCTGTAGGCAAGAAGGGATCCAACAAATTAAGGTTGTGCATTGATTTCAGAGATTTGAATAGAGCTACACCCAAAGATGAGTATCCCATGCCAATAGCCGATATGCTTATTAATGATGCATCTGGTCATAAAGTTATTAGTTTTCTTGATGGCAATGCGGGGTACAACCAAATTTTCATGGCCGAAGAGGATGCATTCAAAACAGCCTTCCGGTGTCCCGGGTTTGTTGGTTTATTTGAGTGGACAAGTAATGACTTTCGGTTTGAAGAATGCTGGTGCGACATATCAGAGGGCTATGAATTTAATATTTCATGATTTGCTTGGGGTCATACTTGAAGTCTATATTGATGATATTGTTGTTAAGTCGGATGCTAATGAATCTCATTTATCCCGATTTGCGCTTAGCTTTTGAGAGAATGAGAAAATATGGGCTCAAGATGAATCCTTTGAAGTGTGCTTTCGGTGTATCGGCTGGAAAATTCTTGGGTTTTATTATACAACAGCATGGCATAGAGATTGATCCCGGAAAGATACAAGCCATCCAGAAAGTACAAGCCCCGACATGCAAAAAGGATATGCAGAAATTCCTTGGCAAGGTTAATTATTTGAGGCGTTTCATAGTGAACTTGTCAGGGAAGGTTGATGCATTCACTCCTATTCTTCGGTTAAAGAATGATGATGATTTTACCTGGGGGGAAAACAGCAAGAAGCATTTGAGAAGATTAAGCTTTGTTTGTCTACTCCTCCCGTATTAAGGGCGCCTAAGCATGGAGAACTTTTTAGACTCTATATTGCAACGGAGGAAGGTGTCATTGGTGCTGTTTTGACTCAAGAGACCGAAGAAAAAGAGCATGTTATCACTTATTTAAGCCGGCGTTTACTGGATGCTGAGACAAGGTATACTTTTATTGAGAAATTATGCTTATGCTTATATTATGCTTGCACTAAGCTGAGGCATTACTTATTGTCTAGCATATATATTGTTGCTTGTCAAACCGATGTCATTACATATATGTTACATAGACCAATTCTTAGCGGTAGGATTGGTAAATGGGCTTATGCTTTAATTGAGTATGATTTGGCTTACGAATCCTTGAAATCTATGAAAGGCCAAATCGTTGCTAACTTTATTGTTGAACATCGGATTGATAATGAGCATGATATTGATACCAACCTTGTAACTTTAGTACCATGGAGGTTATACTTTGATGGTTCAGTCTGTAGCAATGGCAGTGTTGGTGTTGTGTATATATCTCCTCATGGTGCTGTTTTTGAAGCCTCATGTCGCTTAGAATATTTTTGCACAAACAATCAAGCCGGATATGAAGCTTTATTATTCGGGCTGGAGCTTTTAGTTGATGTAGGTGCTACACATATTGAGGCTTTTGGTGATTCGTTGCTAGTAGTACAACAAATATCCAAGGTTTTCCAATGTTTCGACGAATCACTTAATATGTATCTTGGTAAATGTCTAGATATAATTTCTACCTTGGATTATTTTAGCATTGCTCATATATCTAGGCAAGACAATTGGAATGCAAATGAGTTAGCACAACAAACATCTTGCTACCATGTTGATCATAGTGTTTTTCATATATCTCATAAGCCGATGTTTGCTCTCGCTGACATAGGCAAGACCGAATTAAAGCCCATTGATTCGGTCACTAATGAAGGATCTAGTGCAGGCGAACAAGAAGATTGGAGAAGACCTATTATTGAATATTTGCAAGATCCTAATAGGAGGACGGATAGGGCTGTTCGGCGAATGGCTTTTAAGTATGCATTGATGGATGATAATCTCTATCGCCGAACAGTTGATGGTATTCTTTTGAAGTGCTTGGGTGAAGATCAAGCAAGGGTTGCTATGGGAGAGGTACATGAAGGAATATGTGTTACTCATCAATCGGCACACAAGATGAAGTGGTTATTGCGACGTGCAGGTTTTTATTGGCCGACGATGATCAATGATTGCTTCGAGTATTATAAGGGATGTGAGGCTTGTCAAAAGTTTGGTGACATTCAGTTGGCTCCTGCTGCTATGTTGAATCCTATTATCAAGCCGTGGCCATTTAGAGGTTGGGGATTGGATTTCATTGGTATGATTCATCCTTCTTCTTCAAAAGGGCATCGGTTCGTGCCGGTAGCTACCGATTATTTTACCAAGTGGTCTCGAAGCGATACCTCTCAAAAATATGACCCATAAGGAGGTGATCAAATTCATAACTGAGCATATCATACATAGATTCGGCATTCCTCAAACATTGACTACAGATCAAGGTTCATCATTTATGGCAAAAGAAGTTAAAGAGTTTGCCGAATCTTATAAGATAAAGATGCTCAATTCATCTCCATATTATGCACAAGCTAATGGACAAGCTGAGTCAAGTAATAAGATTTTGATCAAGCTCATCAAGAAGAAGATTGAAGATTATCCGAGGAGATGGCATGAAGTGTTGTCCAAAGCTTTGTGGGCACATAGGATCTCTAGGCATGGCGCTACAAAGGTAACTCCATATGAACTTGTGTATGGACAAGAAGTCGTTTTACCGATAGAGGTGAATCTGGCTGCTTTGAGGTTCGCTAAGCAGAATGATTTATCGGCAGTGGATTTTCACAACTTGATGATGGATAACATTGATGAGGTTGCTGATAAAAGGTTAACTGCTCTGAGAGACATAGAGAAGGATAAATTACGGGTAGCAAGAGCTTATAACAAAAAAGTGAAGTTGAAGAGCTTCCAAGTTGGTGAATTAGTGTGGAAAGTAATCCTACCAGCTTGGTTCGAAGGACGTAAAATTTGGCAAGTGGTCTCCCAGCTGGGAAGGTCCTTTTAAGGTCGTGAAATTAGTTCCTGGAAACTCATACTTGGTGGAATCTATGGAGGGAAATTTACTACCTCGAGCTCTCAATGGAAGATATCTGAAAAAGTTCTACCCGAGTGTGTGGCAAGAAGCTTGAGCACACATATGGCCGATATATAATTATCGCCCATAGCATACATGGCCGATACAGAATTATCGCCCTAAGAATCAATGGCCGATGGAGTGTTGACATCGTCCTTAGACAAAATATAGTGCAAGTTATTTTTCGGCATACAAGTTTTGCCGAAAAACAGGGGGGCATGTGTTGACACACCATTTTGCCTTAAAAAAGTGAAAATTTAAGATGGCCTCAAATGAAAAAAATGATAGGTACTAAAGTTGTGCGTCTCACCGAGACAAGCAATTTTGCTTTTTGAATCATCGCAATCCGAGCTAGTATGCAATTTCTGGAGCCAAAATACAGCTGAAACCTGAATTACCGAGTCTGGGGCGCTCGACCATAGAGACCTCTAAGGTCAGGCGCGAACCAAGGCTGGGGCTGAGACAGAAAGTCGGAATTGATCTTTTTTCTTGCGACCTCATTTAAGCGATCAAGATGAGCTCAGATGAAAAAGTTGTCAACATGAAAGTTCTTCGTTTTTTCAAGACAAACAACTTTGATGTTTACGAGATTTTGATCCGAGATCGTTTGCTGCCTCAAAAATGGTGCAGAAGGTGCAGGAAGGTTTCTGACCGAACAGTTACGGAAATCTCAGGTTTATTTGTTCGAGTTGGACTCTAATTAGGGTTTGTGACGTGAATCCAACCTTCTATCTTGCACGGAAAGTCCAGCCGCTCTTTATATACATAAAGGGTGACGGCCGATTGAACAACAACACACAATCGCAAAACCAATCTACAAACATATCTCGTTCTAGTTTCTGCTTTCGTTCATCGGTGTTCTTCGTATTGGAGAGCTTCGATCCACGAAGTCCTAGGGGCGGGCGAACCGACCTAGGGCAGCCCATCACCGCCGTGCGTCCAGACGGTGTCTCTCCCGGGCGTGTGGGGTTTCGGGTTCTCAAAAGAGCCCACCGGATTGTCCTGCGTATCGCGCTTCCGGTGAGCCTCCTCCAGCGACGTGTCCTGCGTATCGCGCTCGACGCCAGAGGTACACGGTGACGTGTTCGTGTGCGAACAGTAGGAGCGACCATAACTAGCAAGCACATCACTGCTAGGGTCACAACAGCTACCCAAGCTACACCCACAAGCCAATCAAATAAAAATATCATCACTCCTTAAAGTTCAATCACAAGTGGAGGTGCCAACAAGTGTTGGTTTCCATCCAAAACTTGCACAGATACACAAGAATCATTACCGCATAAGCAGTTCATCCCAAATAATTAATAGGAAAAGAAAAAGCTTCACAGATAACGGAATCAAGTAACAGCAAATATACAGGGATGCTATATAAGCATCACACACATAACTGAATCCATCAGTAAGCTTTTACAAGCTTGAGCACACACCAGCACATGGTGAGAAGCTCTGCAACCCAACAGTGATACCAGATAAGTAACATACATAATTAGAGAAGCTAGTAAGCAACTGACAAGCAACTGGTGATCACATGATCAACTAGAGCATGCAAATACAAGACATAGCATCAGTAACTCATCGGAGTTACTAAACAGCTACAGAACATGTGTCAACACCCGGATTTTTAAGTCCGGATGCCTATTATGTCATACATCGCAATCCCAGGAATATTGTTGTTGCGAGGCATAATAGTTAAGTATCACAGTCATCATTCATTACATACCATAAGTCTTACAATCTTGGAATCACATGATCCATATTACACGAATAGTTGATCTATCGATCAACGAACAAACACAAGTTCATAGTTCAACATAGCGGAAGCGTAAGATACAAGGACTCTCTAGTCCACGAGGCCAACGCTTGACGTCGGAAGGCGCTTAGTTGTCGTAGGCGTCCCGCTGGTCATCTCCTTGTTCATCTTCATACTCCGGCCATTTGAATAGCCGGGGACAAAGCCGTGAGTACTTTAAGTACTCGCAAACTAATACTAAAGTAAGTGCTAGACATTCTAGTATGGTTTGCTAAGCTCTAGTTTATTTGCGTAAAGCTAGTTTTAGTTCACAAAGTTTGAGAAAAGCTTATTCAAGTGCTAACCAACTCAAGTGGGAACATTAGTGTCATTCCCACCCTTCAAGTGGTGATTTCAATTCAATTCACCACAAGTCATTTCACCATCACCTTTCAACATCATTTTCAAAAATATGACATCGGAAACTCGTATGGCCTTTCCAACCGTCCGTAACCGTGGACGCGGCTATTCGAATAGGTTTACACTCTGCAGAGGTTGCACACTTGTGCCACAACATTTGATTTCATCCGTCGGGATTTCCCCGAATCATCGTAACACAGTACGCGGATCATCAACCATAACCTTTCACTTACGAACCCTAGTATGAGCACCTCTCCCCATGAGCTTGGCCTCCCAGTGAAGACAGACAGTCAGCCTGGGAACTGCACAGGGCTTGGGCCGGACATTCACCTCATTTCGCATCATATCGTATCGTTTCTTTTGTGGTAGAGGCAGCTTTCGGCATAACCCCGATGACGCTTGTTTAGAGGGAACCCATACTAAGACACATAAACTTCCGGTTAAGCCCTACCCATAATCGGGTATTGTGGGGGTACTTGATAATTGGAAAGGTATCGCATTCAAACCAACATCATTGTTTTATCAAAAATCACCATCTTCTCTTGTTCATATTCACCTTCAAAAATCCTTCAATGGAATGCATCATCATTCCAAGGTTTCAAATTCGTTTCAAATTCACATTGTTCCCATCTAGAGTAGTCAAGTTTTTAATTCATTAGCACTAGCTCTAATCCATGAGGGGTGCTATCTTGCTTTGCTTGGAAGAGACTAACTCACTACTCTAGTAACCAACTTGTACTTTGACCAAAGTTAACTATAAAAGTAACTCATTTAGAAATCAAGTAAAAACTTGTAAAGTAAAAACTTGGGATGGGTTCATGTAAGCGAGAGATAAGAGATATGGTGCCTTGCCCCAAGGGGCTTTGCACTTTGCAAGAATATTAGCTTGCCTTGATAGTTCTCAAACCTGTTCCTCCTCCTCCTCTTGGTAGTATCCTTCTTCTTCGGCGTACTCTCCGGTGCTACCGTCTAAATTTGAATACGAGTATAATTACTCACTAATTCAATGGCTATTCCATACATCACATATAATCACACAAACTACTCTATGCACACAAGTAAATTAACTAGAGTGCATGGGTTGTGGGGTTTAAAAGGAATTCACTTCTTTGTATTTTATATGTAAATGATAGTTTCCTTAGGGTTCTTGAGAAATAAATTCCTCTCATTGAAATCTTCTTAAGATTTAATTTCTCAAACAATTATACATGAAATGGGTATTGACCTAGGTCAACCATTCATCATCAGTATTTGAGAAAATGATTTAAATGAGGTAGGTCACCTCATACCATTTAAATACTACTACCATGATTTAAATCTCAAGCCATTCATATAAGAGAGTTTGGACCAGAGGTACAAACATCCCATGAATGCATGTGAGACAAGTTTAAATGAAGTATAAGACTTCACACAATTTACTTTAATAGTTTTGGACAATATCAACTAGTTAAACTAGTCAGATTATCCCTTCCATTAACTATGGCATGATCATGCAAAGTGACCACACCATTTTCTTGCAGAAACAATTAGTGTAAGTCAAAAGTGAGCTATTAGAGTTGGAATTAACTTAATATCTATTTTGGTTGATTTTTAAGAATTATTTGAATAGGGAAAAGTCCCTGTCTTGTTATTTTTATCATAATTATTCTACAAAGAATCTGACCATGGGGCCAGTGGCATGCTGTAGAGAATTTCAGTGGCTTTCTAACAACATAAAATTCACTGGATTTGGTTTAGCCAATTTGAATCTATTGAATTTCAAAGTTTGTGCGAGTATTGAACTCGTTTGGAACTCGTTTAAATCAATTTTGAATTAAACAGGCCGACGGGAAACACTACTCGGGCCGGAAGGTTTAAAAACGGCCCAGGCCAGCCCACCACGCGTCCGCGCCCGCGTGGGCTGCCCGACCGGGGGTCCCGCATGTCGGCGGCTAATAAACCCGAAACGGTATGGATGATTCTGGCGCGTTAGATTAGATGGCAGATCAACGGCCCACGCTCGTCGTCGTCGACGACGAGAGAGAGGCTCGCCGGCGGCTCAGGTAGGGGGTGGGAGAGCTCACCGCGGCTCCAGCTAGGGTTGGCAGTGTGCGCGGTGAAGCGGTGGTCGACGGCGAGGCTCCAGGTACTGGTGGCGTCGCCTGAGGTGGCTCCAATCGACGGCGAGCTTCCGCGGCGTCCGTCGGCGGTGAGGTGGCGATTGGGTGGCTACGGCGAGTAATTGGGGCGGTGAGGTGGTCGAGGAGCTTGAGGGAGGAGAGGGGAGTGCGGCGGTGTGCTCGGATCGTCAAATGGAGGCCTCTATTTATAGGCGAGGGAGGGTGCCGCGGGCGGAGACGAAGTCGACCATGGCGCGGCGTCTCCGGCGAGCGGTTGGGCTAGGCGAGGGTGCTGTCGGGTTCTCCTCGTCCCAGGCGAGACTAGGGGAGGTGTTGGCTTGGTCGGGCGGCGTGGTATGGCGCGGGATTGTGTCCGTGTCTGCCGCGCCCGCGGCGGAGGAGGGTTTCCTTCTCCGGCGGCGGTGGGCACGGGTCGTGGCTGGGCGCGTGTCTGGCGGCGTCGCGGTGTCACGGTGAGGCTCAAGGCGCTCACAGGGGGTCCAGGGCGTGCGTAGAGCGTCGAGGCGGCAGGTGGCCAGATGGTGTCCGTGGCGTGCGCGTGTGCGACGTCCACGGCATACTGGCGGTCTGGGCGCGTGCTGGGCGCGCGAAATCCGGCGAGCTGTGGCCTCCTCCTCGACAACGGCGGTGCTAGGCGTTGCTAGGCGAGGTGGTGGCGTGCTGTGGCGCAGGGGCCAGGGTTGGGGATGAAGGGGAAGAGAGGGGGCTCGACATGGCCGGCATGGCCATGCCATGCAAGCTAGAGCTTGCCTCCCTAGTGTTCCTGTGGGCCATTTAGTGAGAGAGGGGACAAGGGGACCAGGTAGAATAGAGTTGGGGTAGATTAGGTGTGTAGAATCACTATTTGCAATAGTTGCAAATAGTGCCCAATTTTGGAATTCACAAAATTGTCCAAATTTGAAATAATTCAAATGGTGAAAGTTTTTGAAATGTGAGTGTGGAGATAAGTTGTAATTGACCAGAGATGAATTGAGGTGGTGGTGGAGAAGTTAGATTTCAAAAATGGCCAAAAATGGCTAAGTGAAGATTGTTGAACTTGTTATAAAGTTGCAACTTTGGATGAGCATAGCTAGTGATCAAAGATGAATTTGGCAGGGTGATCTTCATCAAAGTTGTTCACCTTGATGTTGACTTTGAAATGGTGCAAGGAGTTAGCAAGAATTGGTTTGGAAAAATTGAAATGCAGGGGCTCAAAGTGGTGATCAGACTAAGTTTGGCAGATTTGGTCATCATCACATGTGAGTGGGATTTGTGTTTGAATTTCATTTGAATTGTGCAACCTTGGTTCCAAAAGTTGTAATAAGTGTTTAGCAACATTATTCAACTAATGGTGAAGACCAAATAGGTCTAGGGTCAAAATTTATAAAAATGCCATAGGGCATATGTGAGGGTTTTTAGGGTTTTGCCTTTTATTTGATTTTCTTCCTCTTTGATTTATTTGGTTGGTGATCTTCATATGATCACTCTAGGATTTTAGAGCACATCAAAATACAAGTAATAACAATCATCATGGCATATCACTCAAATGCACAAGTCCTATGCATGGTACTATATGCAAAATAGAAAAGTTTTTGTTGGTTTGAAATTTTGCTTTCTGGAATTCTCTAACTTTCTTTTTATTGAAATTTGGGGTGTTACAAACCCTTCCCCCTTACAAAAGATCTCGTCCCGAGATCGAAAAGAAAGTTAGGTACTAAAGAGATCTGGGTATTCCTGCTTCATGAAGTCTTCTCGTTCCCATGTGGCTTCATCCTCGGTATGGTTGCTCCATTGGATCTTCAGAAACTTGATGCTTCGGGTGCGGGTGGTTCGATATGCTTCTTCCAAAATGCGAATCGGCACTTCGCGGTAAGTCGGATCCTTGTTGATATCTACCGATCGGTGATCTATGTTCTTGAACACTTCGGTCTTCTCCGGGACTTCAAGGCATTTCGGAGGAGTGAGATATGGAACACGTCGTGTACGGCCGACATTTCTTCGAGCAACTCCGGTTGGTAAGATACTTCTCCTCGGCGGCTGAGGACCTTGAAGGGTCCTACGTAGCGGGGTGCGAGCTTTCCTTTCGGTTGAAACCTTTGCATTCCTTTCAAGGGGGATACCTTGAGATAGACAAAGTCTCCAATCTCGAAGGTCATCTCCCGACGTCTCTTGCTCGGCGTAGCTCTTCCGTCTAGGCTCGCGCCGTCTTGAGGTACTCTCGGATCTTGTGTACTTTCTCTTCGGCTTCACGAAGAACATCTGGGCCAAAAACTTGGCTTTCTCCGACTTCCGACCAGTTCAGGGGGGTACGGCATTTTCTCCCATACAAGGCTTCAAAGGGGGCCATCTGTAGGCTGGCTTGGTAACTATTGTTGTACGAGAATTCTGCGTAGGGTAGGCGAGTCTTCCCACTTGGATCCGTATTCCGGTACGCATGCTCTAAGCATGTCTTCCGATATCTGGTTTACTCTCTCGATCCGTCCGTCGGTCTGAGGGTGATAGGCGGTGCTGAAATTTAGACGGGTTCCTAATCCTTCGTGCACTTTCTGCCAGAACCTTGAGGTGAACTGTGATCCTCTATCTGACACTATCGATTTGGGGGTTCCGTGCAAAGCGACTATTCTGGAGATGTATAGTTCAGCTAACTTTGGGCCTTGATAAGTGGTTTTGACGGCGATGAAATGGGCGACTTTGGTCAATCTATCGACAACTACCCATATGGAATCATTGCCTTTGCTGGATTTGGGCAGTCCGGTGATAAAGTCCATTCCTACGGAGTCCCATTTCCATTCCGGAATCCGAAGGGGCTGTAACGATCCGGCGGGTCGTTGGTGTTCGGCCTTGACTCTCCGACGGATGTCACATTTGGCGATATAGCTACCGATCTCTCTCTTCATTCCGTGCCACCAAAATTGTTCTTTCGGGTCTTGGTACATCTTGGTACCTCCGAGGTGGATTGAGTAAAGGGTGTCGTGGGCTTCTCGCGGGATGACTTGTTTCAAGTCGAGTCCGATGGTACGCGAGAGACGTTCTTTGTACCAAAGAACTCCGGCTTCGTCTACGGTGAATCCGGGGGCTTTTCCTGCGGCTATCTCGTTTCTTGATTCCGTCGATGCTAGCGTTGTCCTTCCGGGCTTCCTTGATCCGACTAACCAAGGTGGGTTGCGGTTCTATGCTTTGGCTAGGAATCCTTCACTAACAAGTTCAAGCTCTGAACTGTTCAAACTCTTGATGCAAGTCTGGGCTGTTCGGTTGCGAGCATGGAGTTCAAGCGACATGGCAGGTCTACTCAAAGCATCCGCTACCACATTGGCCTTGCCGGGGTGGTAGTGAATCTCCATGTCGTAATCTTTGATCAATTCGATCCATCGGCGTTGTCTCATGTTTAACTCTTTTCTGGGTGAATATGTATTTGAGGCTTTTGTGGTCGGAGTAGATCTCGCATCGATTACCCATGAGGTAATGACGCCAAACTTTCAAGGCTAAAACCACGGCTGCAAGCTCGAGGTCATGGGTTGGGTAGTTTTGTTCATGTTGCTTGAGCTGTCTTGAAAGGTAGGATACAACCTTGCCTTCTTGCATAAGCACACATCCAAGACCAATCTTGGAGGCGTCGCAGTATACGTCAAAGGGCTTAGCGATATCAGGCATGATCAGGATTGGGGCGGTGGTCAGTCTACTCTTGAGCTGTTGAAAGCTCTCTTCACATTTATCGGTCCACTCGAACTTCTTGTCCTTCTTCAACAGTTGGGTCATTGGTCGAGCGATGCTCGAAAAACCTTCTACAAATCTGCGGTAATATCCGGCTAATCCAAGAAAAGCGCGAACCTCGGTTTGGGTGGTGGGGGCTTTCCATTCCATAACAGTTTTTATCTTGGCGGGATCTACGGCAATTCCTCCTGCAGACAAGATGTGTCCCAGGAATCCCAACTTCTTCCAGCCAAAACTCACACTTGCTAAACTTGGCATACAACTTGTGCTGTCTAAGGGTTTCTAGGACAATCTCCAAATGTTGTTCATGTTCCTCTTCGGACTTGGAGTATACTAGAATATCGTCGATGAACACAACGACAAACTTGTCCAAAAAGTTCATGAAGATCTTAT
Source organism: Lolium rigidum (assembly GCF_022539505.1). Taxonomy (NCBI): domain Eukaryota; kingdom Viridiplantae; phylum Streptophyta; class Magnoliopsida; order Poales; family Poaceae; genus Lolium; species Lolium rigidum. The sequence continues at coordinate 191,936,993 of NC_061511.1, read as the reverse complement.
TCATGAGGTTCATGAAGTAAGCGGGGGCATTGGTTAGTCCAAACGACATGACGTTGTACTCATACAACCCATATCTAGTGGTAAAGGCAGCTTTTGGGATGTCGGTGGCTCGGATCTTCGGTTGATGATATCCCGTTCTAAGGTCGATCTTGGAGAAAACTTTGGCTCCGGTGAGTTGATCAAACAAGTCTTCTATCTTGGGTAGGGGGTATTTGTTTTTGATGGTGACGTCGTTAAGCTTTCGATAGTCGGTACATAAACGATTTGCACCATCCTTCTTGTCCACAAACAAGACGGGGGATCTCCAGGGGGATGCACTTGGTCTAATCAGACCCTTGGCCAACATATCATCTATCTGCTTCTTCAGCTCCACAAGCTCTGTTGCGTTCATGCTGTAGGCTCGCTGGGCTATGGGTCCAGTTCCGGGAATTAACTCGATGATAAACTCGATATCCCTATCTGGGGGCATACCGGGTAGATCATCCGGAAACACATCAGGGTATCGACAGACGACCCTGATTTGATCCAGAGTTGGCTTGGCTACACTTTGGTTACACGTGAATTTTCGGGGTAGTTTTTCAGAGACGTGCTCAACTACGATACCGGTGCTGCTAGTCATGGTTATGGCTTTCTTGGCACAGCCTATCAATCCATTGTGCTTGGACATCCAATCCATTCCTAGGACAACTTCCAAACCTTTGGTTCCAAGAATGATGAGATTTGCATAGAATTCTACCTCATGGATTATGATGGGTACATTTTTGCAAAATTTTCCGGCCTTGGTGGTTGATCCGGGATTTGAACTATCATAACATGTTTCAAACCGAGGGGTTGAATTTTACTTGTTGATGCAAAGTCTTCGGTGACAAAAGAATGAGATGCTCCGGAATCAAACAACACTCGGCAGGGATGTGGTTGACAGAAAACATACCCGAGTACAACATCCGGTGCTTCTCGGGCTTCTTCGGCGCTCATGTGGAAGAGACGGCCGTTGCGGTTGTTGGGGTTGTTGGGGGCGAACTTCTTGCCGGTGGAGACACGGCGTTGTCTGCCGAGCAGGTGCAGGCGGTGTTGCCGGCGAGCTTGGCGAGACGCTTGGGACACTCGTTGGAGTAGTGCCCCACTACACCACACTCATAACAAGTGATGGTGGACTTGTCCCGCTTGTTTGCGACGGGGATGGCATTGCTTCCGGTTCGGGAGCGGTGTTGGTGTTGTTGTTGTTATTGTTGTTGTTGTTAGAGGCTCGGGGTGGTGCGCGGTTGTAGTTGTTGTTGTTGTAGCCTCCGGCTTGTAGTTTCCTCCACTTCTATTCCGATAATTGGGGCGCGAGTTCTCGCATCGGTGGCTTATTGTTTCTTGGAGTGAAACCTCCACTTGAGCTGGGGCGAAACCTTTGGGGGTGGCTTGATCCACTCCGATTGGCCATGCGGCGCTTGCGGTTCTCATTGGCTTGGTTTAACTTGCCCTCCATCTGGATGGCGGAGTCAACAAGGGCTTCGAGGTCGGCAAAGGGGATGTTGACGAGGACAGTCTGCATCTCATCATGCAGTCCGTTCAGGAATCTCTCCTTCCTCTTCTCAACGGTGTCGGTCTCATCAGGGGCATACCTTGACAGTGTAAGAAACTTGTCGCGGTATTCAACCACCGTCATGCGGCCTTGTTTCAGTTCACGGAACTCATCCCTCATCTTCTTGATAAGACCCGGGGGTACATGGTACTTGCTGAACTTGAGTTTGAAATCCTCCCAAGTCATGAATTGACCTCCGTTCATGGCACGGGTGCTTGTCCACCAAGCGCGGGCTGGTCCAGCGAGATAGTGGGTGGCGAACAGAACTTTCTCGTTGGCTTCTACACCGGCTACCTCTAGATTGTTCTCCATAGTCTGGAGCCAATCATCGGCGTCAAGGGGTTCCTCGGTCTTGCTAAACACCGGAGGGTTGGTGTTTTGGAAGTTCTTGAGTTTGGATCCGGGGTGGTCATGATTTCCATGGCCTTGGTTGGCGATGTTCTGCAAGGCGATGAGGTTGGCTTGACGTTCGGCTCTTTCTGTCTCTCTGTCGGCAAGCATGGTTTCCAACAGTTGCAGCATCGCGTCGTTGGTGCGATTCGGAGGGGCCATCTGGAGATATAGAAGATCATGAGATAAGAGGGAACACTCTATGGTTCATTTTGGGTTTAAGTTTGAAAAACATTTGAAAACTTGTAAACTTTTCATGACAAACATAACACTCATTCATTCATGCAACACCTGGTACAAGCTAACACACATACTTCCATGGTTTTAAGAACCATTCTCTTGCTACGATACAAGGGACGGGATACAACTCACACCTACTATAAGTGAGACTAGTGCAACTACTCCTCATCATCAACATCGATCGGGACGTAGTCATCGGGTCCTGCCTCCAGAAACTCGTAGTCTTCCTCCTCGGTGTTCTCATCGTCCTCAAAGTCGTCGTCGTCGCTCAGGAAGGCGTCTCCTCCCTGAATGTCGATGCCTCCATCGTCATCCTCCAGCTGACGAATCTGATCCTCCTGGGCCTTGACAGGTGGCCTCAAGTGACGCGATCCCGGCGCGAAGGCGACGAATCGTAGCGTCCTTCTTGGCGCGCTGCCGGCGAAGGCTCCTCGCGGTCGTTGTTGAGTAGCTTGATTGCCTCGCCCCTGCTCGGTGATGTGAGCATGGGTCCGGTTCGCGTAAGCGCGAGAGGCGTCGAGGTCCTTCTGAGTCTGGTAGAGCATAAAGTCCAGGTGCTCAGCATGGTGCCTCAACTCCGGGTGCGGCTGCAGCTCCATGGGCACTCCCGCAGCATCACGCCTCACAAGGTGTGCGTAGCGAGACGCAAGCGGGCGTACCACATTCCGGCCACAAAGACGAGCAAGTGCCTCCCGAAGAGCACGTGCAAGTCCATCTAACCAGCTTGCTCTCCCGGAACGAGAACGGGATCCTCTCCGAGGTGGGAGGCTCCATCTTGCCCCTTAAGTCGGCGAGTGATCACCCACCGCAACTCTCCCCCGGGCGTGTCGTCCGAGCCGAACCCCGTGGAACTCGGGGTGTGGGCGCCCAAGGAATTCGAGAGACGGCGTCGAGGTCGTTCTCGAAGATCAAGCTCCCTCCGTTCCCAAGTTGATAAAACTTGGTGTTGATGGGTTCATTGGGCTCCATCCGAAAGAGAATTGGTTGAGTAAGTTAGAGAGTGCAAAGTGTGGCAAAATTTTAAGTTGATTCAAATAAGATAGAACATGATTCATCAAATTTTTGCAAAGTCTCAAGACAAGAGTGTAGTAAGTTTTCACAAATACTTGCTTTCATTTGATTTCAAAGTTAAGTTTTCGAACGCCCATTCTAACTAAGGTCTTCTAAGGTCAAACAATGGCTCCGATACCAACTTGTCAACACCCGGATTTTTAAGTCCGGATGCCTATTATGTCATACATCGCAATCCCGGGAATATTGTTGTTGCGAGGCATAATAGTTAAGTATCACGATCATCATTCATTACATACCATAAGTCTTACAATCTTGGAATCACATGATCCATATTACACGAATAGTTGATCTATCGATCAACGAACAAACACAAGTTCATAGTTCAACATAGCGGAAGCGTAAGATACAAGGACTCTCTAGTCCACGGGCCAACGCTTGACGTCGGAAGGCGCTTAGTTGTCGTAGGCGTCCTGCTGGTCATCTCCTTGTTCATCTTCATACTCCGGCCATTTGAATAGCCGGGGACAAAGCCGTGAGTACTTTAAGTACTCGCAAACTAATACTAAAGTAAGTGCTAGACATTCTAGTATGGTTTGCTAAGCTCTAGTTTATTTGCGTAAAGCTAGTTTTAGTTCACAAAGTTTGAGAAAAGCTTATTCAAGTGCTAACCAACTCAAGTGGGAACATTAGTGTCATTCCCACCCTTCAAGTGGTGATTTCAATTCAATTCACCACAAGTCATTTCACCATCACCTTTCAACATCATTTTCAAAAATATGACATCGGAAACCGTATGGCCTTTCCAACCGTCCGTAACCGTGGACGCGGCTATTCGAATAGGTTTACACTCTGCGAGAGGTTGCACACTTGTGCCACAACATTTGATTTCATCCGTCGGGATTTCCCCGAATCATCGTAACACAGTACGCGGATCATCAACCATAACCTTTCACTTACGAACCCTAGTATGAGCACCTCTCCCCATGAGCTTGGCCTCCCAGTGAAGACGAGACGATCGGCCGGGAACCGCACGAGGCTTGGGCCGGACATTCACCTCATTTCGCATCATATCGTATCGTTTCTTTTGTGGTAGAGGCAGCTTTCGGCATAACCCCGATGACGCTTGTTTAGAGGGAACCCATACTAAGACACATAAACTTCCGGTTAAGCCCTACCCATAATCAGGTATTGTGGGGGTACTTGATAATTGGAAAGGTATCGCATTCAAACCAACATCATTGTTTTATCAAAAATCACCATCTTCTCTTGTTCATATTCACCTTCAAAAATCCTTCAATGGAATGCATCATCATTCCAAGGTTTCAAATTCGTTTCAAATTCACATTGTTCCCATCTAGAGTAGTCAAGTTTTTAATTCATTAGCACTAGCTCTAATCCATGAGGGGTGCTATCTTGCTTTGCTTGGAAGAGACTAACTCACTACTCTAGTAACCAACTTGTACTTTGACCAAAGTTAACTATAAAAGTAACTCATTTAGAAATCAAGTAAAAACTTGTAAAGTAAAAACTTGGGATGGGTTCATGTAAGCAGAGATAAGAGATATGGTGCCTTGCCCCAAGGGGCTTTGCACTTTGCAAGAATATTAGCTTGCCTTGATAGTTCTCAAACTGTTCCTCCTCCTCCTCTTGGTAGTATCCTTCTTCTTCGGCGTACTCTCCGGTGCTACCGTCTAAATTTGAATACGAGTATAATTACTCACTAATTCAATGGCTATTCCATACATCACATATAATCACACAAACTACTCTATGCACACAAGTAAATTAACTAGAGTGCATGGGTTGTGGGGTTTAAAAGGAATTCACTTCTTTGTATTTTATATGTAAATGATAGTTTCCTTAGGGTTCTTGAGAAATAAATTCCTCTCATTGAAATCTTCTTAAGATTTAATTTCTCAAACAATTATACATGAAATGGGTATTGACCTAGGTCAACCATTCATCATCGATATTTGAGAAAATGATTTAAATGAGGTAGGTCACCTCATACCATTTAAATACTACTACCATGATTTAAATCTCAAGCCATTCATATAAGAGAGTTTGGACCAGAGGTACAAACATCCCATGAATGCATGTGAGACAAGTTTAAATGAAGTATAAGACTTCACACAATTTACTTTAATAGTTTTGGACAATATCAACTAGTTAAACTAGTCAGATTATCCCTTCCATTAACTATGGCATGATCATGCAAAGTGACCACACCATTTTCTTGCAGAAACAATTAGTGTAAGTCAAAAGTGAGCTATTAGAGTTGGAATTAACTTAATATCTATTTTGGTTGATTTTTAAGAATTATTTGAATAGGGAAAAGTCCCTGTCTTGTTATTTTTATCATAATTATTCTACAAAGAATCTGACCATGGGGCCAGTGGCATGCTGTAGAGAATTTCAGTGGCTTTCTAACAACATAAAATTCACTGGATTTGGTTTAGCCAATTTGAATCTATTGAATTTCAAAGTTTGTGCAGTATTGGAACTGTTTGGAACTGTTTAAATCAATTTTGAATTAAACAGGCCGGCGGGAAACACTACTGGGCCAGAAGGTTTAAAAACGGCCCAGGCCAGCCCACCACGCGTCTGCGCCCGCGTGGGCTGCCTGACCAGGGGGTCCCGCATGTCAGCGGCTAATAAACCCGAAACGGTATGGATGATTCTGGCGCGTTAGATTAGATGGCGGATCAACGGCCCACGCTCGTCGTCGTCGACGACGAGAGAGAGAGCTCGCCGGCGGCTCGGGTAGGGGGTGGGAGAGCTCACCGCGGCTCCGGCTAGGGTTGGCGGTGTGCGCGGTGAAGCGGTGGTCGACGGCGAGGCTCCGGTGCTGGTGGCGTCGCCCGAGGTGGCTCCAATCGACGGCGAGCTTCCGCGGCGTCCGTCGGCAGTGAGGTGGCGATTGGGTGGCTACGGCGAGTAATTGGGGCAGTGAGGTGGTCGAGGAGCTTGAGGGAGGAGAGGGGAGTGCGGCGGTGTGCTCAGATCGTCAAATGGAGGCCTCTATTTATAGGCGAGGGAGGGTGCTGCGGGGCAGAGACGAAGTCGACCATGGCGCGGCGTCTCCGGCGAGCGGTTGGGCTAGGCGAGGGTGCTGTCGGGTTCTCCTCGTCCAGGCGAGACTAGGGGAGGTGTTGGCTTGGTCGGGCGGCGTGGTATGGCGCGGGATTGTGTCCGTGTCGGCCGCGCCCGCGGCGGAGGAGGGTTTCCTTCTCCGGCGGCGGTGGGCACGGGTCGTGGCCGGGCGCGTGTCCGGCGGCGTCGCGGTGTCACGGTGAGGCTCAAGGCGCTCACGGGGGTCCAGGGCGTGCGTAGAGCGTCGAGGCGGCGAGGTGGCCGAGATGGTGTCCGTGGCGTGCGCGTGTGCGACGTCCACGGCATACCGGCGGTCCGGGCGCGTGCCGGGCGCGCGAAATCCGGCGAGCGGTGGCCTCCTCCTCGACAACGGCGGTGCTAGGCGTTGCTAGGCGAGGTGGTGGCGTGCTGTGGCGCAGGGGCCAGGGTTGGGGATGAAGGGGAAGAGAGGGGGCTCGACATGGCCGGCATGGCCATGCCATGCAAGCTAGAGCTTGCCTCCCTAGTGTTCCTGTGGGCCATTTAGTGAGAGAGGGGACAAGGGGACCAGGTAGAATAGAGTTGGGGTAGATTAGGTGTGTAGAATCACTATTTGCAATAGTTGCAAATAGTGCCCAATTTTGGAATTCACAAAATTGTCCAAATTTGAAATAATTCAAATGGTGAAAGTTTTTGAAATGTGAGTGTGGAGATAAGTTGTAATTGACCAGAGATGAATTGAGGTGGTGGTGGAGAAGTTAGATTTCAAAAATGGCCAAAAATGGCTAAGTGAAGATTGTTGAACTTGTTATAAAGTTGCAACTTTGGATGAGCATAGCTAGTGATCAAAGATGAATTTGGCAGGGTGATCTTCATCAAAGTTGTTCACCTTGATGTTGACTTTGAAATGGTGCAAGGAGTTAGCAAGAATTGGTTTGGAAAAATTGAAATGCAGGGGCTCAAAGTGGTGATCAGACTAAGTTTGGCAGATTTGGTCATCATCACATGTGAGTGGGATTTGTGTTTGAATTTCATTTGAATTGTGCAACCTTGGTTCCAAAAGTTGTAATAAGTGTTTAGCAACATTATTCAACTAATGGTGAAGACCAAATAGGTCTAGGGTCAAAATTTATAAAAATGCCATAGGGCATATGTGAGGGTTTTTAGGGTTTTGCCTTTTATTTGATTTTCTTCCTCTTTGATTTATTTGGTTGGTGATCTTCATATGATCACTCTAGGATTTTAGAGCACATCAAAATACAAGTAATAACAATCATCATGGCATATCACTCAAATGCACAAGTCCTATGCATGGTACTATATGCAAAATAGAAAAGTTTTTGTTGGTTTGAAATTTTGCTTTCTGGAATTCTCTAACTTTCTTTTTATTGAAATTTGGGGTGTTACAACATGCAACCATGCTTCACAAAGCATCAAATAATCATTTTATAATTGTATCCAGAAGCACATCAAGGAAATGATGTACCACTGAATCAAGCAACACAAGAATGGCACAATAGCAACACAACACACATCACTGGCACTTGCACAGGCAAGGATTGCTCAAGGCAATTAGCTAGAGATGTAAAATATAGATAAACATGAATATGAAGTGGTACGCAGCAACTGGAACAGCATGGAAAGGTCATGAGCATCACAGCATGAGCATGAGCATCACAACAGTAATAATAGCATCGCAAGGCCATGAGTATTACACTAGCAGTAAGAGCACACACATAAGCACAGCAGCAGCAGCATAGTAATAGAGCATGGCAGGAATAGCAAAGCAGCAGCCAGTAGCTCAGTAGCAGGCCAAGCCCTAGCACAAGAACAACAGCAGTAGCATAGCACAAGCACAGAAGCAACATGGCATGGTCAGTGATACGTCTCCGACGTATCGATAATTTCTTATGTTCCATGCCACATTATTGATGTTATCTACATGTTTTATGCACACTTTATGTCATATTCGTGCATTTTCCGGAACTAACCTATTAACAAGATGCCGAAGTGCCAGTTGCTATTTTCTGCTGTTTTTGGTTTCAGAAATCCTAGTAACGAAATATTCTCGGAATTGGACGAAATCAACGCTAAGGGTCCTATTTTGCCACGAAGCTTCCAGAAGTCCGAAGAGGAGACGAAGAGGGGCCACGAGGGGGCCACACCCTAGGGCGGCGCGGCCCCCCTTGGCCGCGCGGCCCCGTGGTGTGGGGCCCTCGTGCCGCCTCTTGACCTGCCCTTCCGCCTACAAATAGCCTCCGTCGCGAAACCCCCGATACCGAGAGCCACGATACGGAAAACCTCATAGAGACGCCACCGCCGCCGATCCCATCTCGGGGGATCCAGGAGATCGCCTCCGGCACCCTGCCGGAGAGGGGATTCATCTCCCGGAGGACTCTACGCCGCCATGGTCGCCTCCGGAGTGATGTGTGAGTAGTCTACCCCTGGACTATGGGTCCATAGCAGTAGCTAGATGGTTGTCTTCTCCCCATTGTGCTTCATTGTCGGATCTTGTGAGCTGCCTAACATGATCATCTATCTGTAATTCTATATGTTGCGTTTGTTGGGATCCGATGAATAGAGAATACTTGTTATGTTGATTATCAAAGTTATATCTATGTGTTGTTTATGATCTTGCATGCTCTCCGTTACTAGTAGATGCTCCGGCCAAGTAGATGCTTGTGACTCCAAGAGGGAGTATTTATGCTCGATAGTGGGTTCATGCCCGCATTGACACCGGGACGATGACGAGAAAGTTCTAAGGTTGTGTTGTGCTCGTTGCCACTAGGGATAAAACATTGATGCTATGTCTAAGGATGTAGTTGTTGATTGCATTACGCACCATACTTAATGCAATTGTCTCGTTGCTTTGCAACTTAATACCGGAGGGGTTCGGATGATAACCTCGAAGGTGGACTTTTTAGGCATAGATGCGGTTGGATGGCGGTCTATGTACTTTGTCGTAATGCCCAATTAAATCTCACTATACTCATCATGATATGTATGTGCATGGTCATGCCCTCTTTATTTGTCAATTGCCCAACTGTAATTTGTTCACCCAACATGCTTGTTTATCTTATGGGAGAGACACCTCTAGTGAACTGTGGACCCCGGTCCAATTCTCTTTACCGAAATACAATCTACTTGCAATACTTGTTCTACCGTTTTCTCGCAAACAATCATCTTCCACACAATACGGTTAATCCTCTCGTTACAGCAAGCCGGTGAGATTGACAACCTCACTCGTTTCGTTGGGGCAAAGTACTTTGGTTGTGTTGTGCGGGTTCCACGTTGGCGCTCGGAATCTCCGGTGTTGCGCCGCACTACATCCCGCCGCCATCAACCTTCAACGTGCTTCTTGGCTCCTCCTGGTTCGATAAACCTTGGTTTCTTTCTGAGGGAAAACTTGCTGCTGTGCGCATCATACCTTCCTCTTGGGGTTCCCAACGAATGTGTGAGTTACACGCCATCAAGCTCTTTTTCGGCGCCGTTGCCGGGGAGATCAAGACACGCCGCAAGGGGAGTCTCCACTTCTCAATCTCTTTACTTTGTTTTTGTCTTGCTTTATTTTATTTACTACTTTGTTTGCTGCACTAAATCAAAATACAAAAAAATTAGTTGCTAGTTTTACTTTATTTGCTATCTTGTTTGCTATATCAAAAACACAAAAAAAATTAGTTACTTGCATTTACTTTATCTAGTTTGCTTTATTTACTGTTGCTAAAATGGCCAACCCTGAAAATACTAAGTTGTGTGACTTCACAACCACAAATAATAATGATTTCTTATGCACACCTATTGCTCCACCTGCTACTACAGCAGAATTCTTTGAAATTAAACCTGCTTTACTGAATCTTGTTATGCGAGAGCAATTTTCTGGTGTTAGTTCTGATGATGCTGCTGCCCATCTCAATAATTTTGTTGAATTGTGTGAAATGCAAAAGTATAAGGATGTAGATGGTGACATTATAAAATTAAAATTGTTCCCTTTCTCATTAAGAGGAAGAGCTAAAGATTGGTTGCTATCTCTCGCCTAAGAATAGTATTGATTCATGGACTAAATGCAAGGATGCTTTTATTGGTAGATATTATCCCCCTGCTAAAATTATATCTTTGAGGAGTAGCATAATGAATTTTAAACAATTAGATACTGAACATGTTGCTCAAGCTTGGGAAAGAATGAAATCTTTGGTTAAAAATTGCCCAACCCATGGATCGACTACTTGGATGATCATCCAAACCTTCTATGCGAGGACTAAATTTTTCTTCGCGGAATTTATTGGATTCAGCTGCTGGAGGTACCTTTATGTCCATCACTCTTGGTGAAGCAACAAAGCTTCTTGATAATATGATGATCAACTACTCCGAATGGCACACGGAAAGGGCTCCACAAGGTAAGAAGGTAAATTCAGTCGAAGAAACCTCTTCCTTGAGTGATAAGATTGATGCTATTATGTCTATGCTTGTGAATGATAGGACTAATATTGATCCTAATAATGTTCCGTTAGCTTCATTGGTTGCACAAGAAGAACATGTTGATGTAAACTTCATTAAAAATAATAATTTCAACAACAATGCTTACCGGAATAATTCTAGTAACAACTATAGGCCATATCCTTATAATAATGGCAACGGCTATGCTAATTCTTATGGGAATTCTTACAACAATAATAGGAATTCACCCCCTGGACTTGAAGCTATGCTTAAAGAATTTATTAGTACACAAACTGCTTTTAACAAATCTGTTGAAGAAAAGCTTGGGAAAATTGATATACTTGCTTCTAAAGTCGATAGTCTTGCTGCTGATGTTGATCTTTTGAAATCGAAAGTTATGACTAATGAGAATCATCATAATAAAATTACTACTACAGCAAATGCCATCCAAGTTAGAATTAATGAGAATATAAGATTAATGGCTGAACTGCGTGCTAGGTGGGATAGAGAAGAAAATGAAAAACTAGCTAAAGAGAAGAATGTAGCTAAAGTTTGGACTATTACCACCACTAATAATGCTAATGTTACACATGTTGCTGTACCTCCTACTAATACTAATAAAAGAATTGGTGTTAGCAATGTTTCCACTTCTAATGCAAAGCGCGAGAAACTGCTAAAACTGCTGAAACTGCCTGTGATAAAACTGCTGAAATTTTTTCCAACATTGGGGATGATGATCCCATTGCTTTAGATTATAATGGTTTGGATTTTGATGATTGCCACATCTCTGAAGTTATAAAGTTCTTGCAAAAACTTGCTAAAAGTCCTAATGCTAGTGCTATAAATTTGGCTTTCACACAACATATTACAAATGCTCTCATAAAAGCTAGAGAAGAGAAACTAGAGCGCGAAGCCTCTATTCCTAAAAAGCTAGAGGATGGTTGGGAGCCCATCATTAAGATGAAGGTTAAAGATTTTGATTGTAATGCTTTATGTGATCTTGGTGCAAGTATTTCGTTATGCCTAAGAAAATTTATAATATGCTTGACTTGCCACCGCTGAAAAATTGTTATTTGGATGTTAATCTTGCTTATCATTCTACAAAGAAACCTTTGGGGAAAGTTGATAATGTTCGCATTACCGTTAACAATAACCTTGTCCCCGTTGATTTTGTTGTCTTGGATATTGAATGCAATGCATCTTGTCCCATTATATTGGGAAGACCTTTTCTTCGAACTGTTGGGGCTATCATTGATATGAAGGAAGGTAATATAAAATATCAATTTCCTCTCAAGAAAGGTATGGAACACTTCCCTAGAAAGAGAATGAAGTTACCTTTTGATTCCATTATGAGAACAAATTATGATGTTGATGCTTCGTCTCTTGATAATACTTGATACACACTTTCGCGCCTAGCTGAAAGACGTTAAAGAAAAGCGCTTATGGGAGACAACCCATGTTTTTACCTACAGTACTTTGTTTTTATTTTGTGTCTTGGAAGTTGTTTACTACTGTAGCAACCTCTCCTTATCTTAGTTTTATGTTTTGTTGTGCCAAGTAAAGTCGTTGATAGAAAAGTTCATACTAGATTTGGATTACTGCGCAGAAACAGATTTCTTTGCTGTCACGAATCTGGGCAAAATTCTCTGTAGGTAACTCAGAAAATTATGCCAATTTACGTGAGTGATCCTCAGATATGTACGCAACTTTCATTCAATTTGAGAATTTTCATTTGAGCAAGTCTGGTGCCATTTTAAAATTCGTCAATACGAACTGTTCTGTTTTGACAGATTCTGCCTTTTATTTCACATTGCCTCTTTTGCTATGTTGGATGAATTTCTTTGATCCACTAATGTCCAGTAGCTTTATGCAATGTCCAGAAGTGTTAATAATGATTGTGTCACCTCTGAATATGTTAATTTTTATTGTGCACTAACCCTCTAATGAGTTGTTTCGAGTTTGGTGTGGAGGAAGTTTTCAAGGATCAAGAGAGGAGTATGATGCAACATGATCAAGGAGAGTGAAAGCTCTAAGCTTGGGGATGCCCCGGTGGTTCACCCCTGCATATTCTAAGAAGATTCAAGCGTCTAAGCTTGGGGATGCCCAAGGCATCCCCTTCTTCATCGACAACATTATCGAGTTCCTCCCCTGAAACTATATTTTTATTCCATCACATCTTATGTGCTTTGCTTGGAGCGTCGGTTTGTTTTTGTTTTTTGTTTTGTTTGAATAAAATGGATCCTAGCATTCACACTTTATGGGAGAGAGACACGCTCCGCTGTAGCATATGGACAAGTATGTCCTTAGTTTCTACTCATAGTATTCATGGCAAAGTTTCTTCTTCGTTAAATTGTTATATGGTTGGAATTGGAAAATGATACATGTAGTAATTGCTATAAATGTCTTGGATAATGTGATACTTGGCAATTGTTGTGCTCATGTTTAAGCTCTTGCATTATATGCTTTGCACCCATTAATGAAGAAATACATAGAGCATGCTAAAATTTGGTTTGCATATTTGGTCTCTCTAAGGTCTAGATAATTTCTAGTATTGAGTTTTGAACAACAAGGAAGACGGTGTAGAGTCTTATAATGTTTACAATATGTCTTTTATGTGAGTTTCGCTGCACCGGTTCATCCTTTTGTTTGTTTCATATAAGCCTTGCTAGCCTAAACCTTGTATCGAGAGGGAATACTTCTCATGCATCCAAAATACTTGAGCCAACCACTATGCCATTTGTGTCCACCATACCTACCTACTTCATGGTATTTTCCGCCATTCCAAAGTAAATTGCTTGAGTGCTACCTTTAAAATTCCATCATTCACCTTTGCAATATATAGCTCATGGGACAAATAGCTTAAAAACTATTGTGGTATTGAATATGTACTTATGCACTTTATCTCTTATTAAGTTGCTTGTTGTGCGATAACCATGTTTCGGGGACGCCATCAACTATTCTTTGTTGAATTTCATGTGAGTTGCTATGCATGTTCGTCTTGTCTGAAGTAAGAGCGATCTACCACCTTATGGTTAAGCATGCATATTGTTAGAGAAGAACATTGGGCCGCTAACTAAAGCCATGATCCATGGTGGAAGTTTCAGTTTTGGACAAATATCCTCAATCACAAATGAGAAAATTATTAATTGTTGTTACATGCTTATGCATAAAAGAGGAGTCCATTATCTGTTGTCTATGTTGTCCCGGTATGGATGTCTAAGTTGAAGAATAATCAATAGCGAGAAATCCAATGCGAACTTTCTCCTTAGACCTTTGTACGAGCGGCATAGAGGTACCCCATTGTGACACTTGGTTAAAACATGTGCATTGTGATGATCCGGTAGTCCAAGCTAATTAGGACAAGGTGCGGGCACTATTAGTATACTATGCATGAGGCTTGCAACTTGTAAGATATAATTTGCATGATACATATGCTTTATTACTACCGTTGACAACATTGTTTCATGTTTTCAAAATCAAAGCTCTAGCACAAATATAGCAATCGATGTTTTTCCTCTATGAGGACCATTCTTTTACTTTATTGTTGAGTCAGTTCACCTATTTCTCTCCACCTCAAGAAGCAAACACTTGTGTGAACTGTGCATTGATTCCTACATATTTGCTTATTGCACTTATTATACTACTCTATGTTGACAATATCCATGAGATATACATGTTATAAGTTGAAAGCAACCGCTGAAACTTAATCTTCCTTTGTGTTGTTTCAATGCCTTTACTATGAATTATTGCTTTATGAGTTAATTCTTATGCAAGACTTATTGATGCTTGTCTTGAAGTGCTATTCATGAAAAGTCTTTGCTTTATGATTCACTTGTTTACTCATGTCATATACAATGTTTTGATCGCTGCATTCACTACATATGCTTTACAAATAGTATGATCAAGATTATGATGGCATGTCACTCCGGAAATTATCCGTGTTATCGTTTTACCTGCTCGGGACGAGCAGAACTAAGCTTGGGGATGCCGATACGTCTCCGACGTATCGATAATTTCTTATGTTCCATGCCACATTATTGATGTTATCTACATGTTTTATGCACACTTTATGTCATATTCGTGCATTTTCCGGAACTAACCTATTAACAAGATGCCGAAGTGCCGCTTGCTATTTTCTCGCTGTTTTTGGTTTCAGAAATCCTAGTAACGAAATATTCTCGGAATTGGACGAAATCAACGCCCATGGTCCTATTTTGCCACGAAGCTTCCAGAAGTCCGAAGAGGAGACGAAGAGGGGCCACGAGGGGGCCACACCCTAGGGCGGCGCGGCCCCCCCTTGGCCGCGCGGCCCTGTGGTGTGGGGCCCTCGTGCCGCCTCTTGACCTGCCCTTCCGCCTACAAATAGCCTCCGTCGCGAAACCCCCGCACCGAGAGCCACGATACGGAAAACCTCACCGAGACGCCGCCGCCGCCGATCCCATCTCGGGGATCCAGGAGATCGCCTCCGGCACCCTCGCCGGAGAGGGGATTCATCTCCCGGAGGACTCTACGCCGCCATGGTCGCCTCCGGAGTGATGTGTGAGTAGTCTACCCCTGGACTATGGGTCCATAGCAAGTAGCTAGATGGTTGTCTTCTCCCCATTGTGCTTCATTGTCGGATCTTGTGAGCTGCCTAACATGATCAAGATCATCTATCCGTAATTCTATATGTTGCGTTTGTTGGGATCCGATGAATAGAGAATACTTGTTATGTTGATTATCAAAGTTATATCTATGTGTTGTTTATGATCTTGCATGCTCTCCGTTACTAGTAGATGCTCTGGCCAAGTAGATGCTTGTGACTCCAAGAGGGAGTATTTATGCTCGATAGTGGGTTCATGCCTGCATTGACACCTGGGACAGTGACGGAAAGTTCTAAGGTTGTGTTGTGTTGTTGCCACTAGGGATAAAACATTGATGCTATGTCTAAGGATGTAGTTGTTGATTACATTACGCACCATACTTAATGCAATTGTCTGTTGCTTTGCAACTTAATACCGGAGGGGGTTCGGATGATAACCCGAAGGTGGACTTTTTAGGCATAGATGCGATTGGATGGCGGTCTATGTACTTTGTCGTAATGCCCAATTAAATCTCACTATACTCATCATGATATGTATGTGCATGGTCATGCCCTCTTTATTTGTCAATTGCCCAACTGTAATTTGTTCACCCAACATGCTGTTTATCTTATGGGAGAGACACCTCTAGTGAACTCTGGACCCCGGTCCAGTTCTCTTTACTGAAATACAATCTACTGCAATACTGTTCTACTCGTTTTCTCGCAAACAATCATCTTCCACACAATACGGTTAATCCTTTGTTACGGCAAGCCGGTGAGATTGACAGACCTCACCGCTTCGTTGGGGCAAAGTACTTTGGTTGTGTTGTGCAGGGTTCCACGTTGGCGCCGGAATCTCTGGTGTTGCGCCGCACTACATCCCGCCGCCATCAACCTTCAACGTGCTTCGTGGCTCCTCCTGGTTCGATAAACCTTGGTTTCTTTCTGAGGGAAAACTTGCTGCTGTGCGCATCATACCTTCCTCTTGGGGTTCCCAACGAACGTGTGAGTTACACGCCAGCACCTCAGAGAGGAAGGCAGGGCCAGTGACCAGAGCTAGGGGAGGAAGAGGAGAAGGGAGAAGAGCAGAAACAGTGGCGTAACTGGAGCTGGACACTGCGAGCGTGCCATGGCAGCACAACGGCACACGCCTAGTCGTGGCGGCGCTGGGCCAAGACCTAGTTGTGGTCCACGCCGAGCACACCGCTCCGGTGCACCACCAACGTGCTCTGGACACCACCATGGCGTCCAGGAGAATCAGCACGGCGAGATCGTCGCGGATCCCATAACCCTAGCCGCAGAAGGGGGGTCGGGGACGAGCGGAAGCGACGCCATCTCCAGATCGACACGGTTGGAATGGATCGGCATCGAGAGGCGGTCCGATTGCGACCCATCTCATCGCCAGGGAGCAAAGGTGGCGGCCAGGAGACGCCGGTGACGGCGACGGAGACACTGAGTCGTGGGAGCGTGAAGGAGATTAGGGTTAGGACGAGAGGAGAGCGACGCGAGCGTCTGGGTCAGTTGGACCAAGCCCAATGGGCTGGTCCAACCTAACCAGCTCAGGCGGTCTATCTAGTGGGCCCAGGAGGGGCAAAATGGTCTTTTGACCATGAGATTTTAATAAAAATAGAAATTAAAATCTAAAAACCTTAAAATAACTCCAAATGAATAAATAAAAATATGTTGCCCCTTTAAAATGTTGAGAGCTATTCAAAACATATACTTTCATCACAAAATAAACAAATGCTAAAAATAAATGTGATGAAATAAGATCAATAAAAAATTGAATAAGAAAATATGGAATTTTCAAACAATTAAAAGAAGAAGGAAAATTCATAAATATTTTAAATAATTTGGAAATCAAAGAAAAAAAATATTTTCTTTGATTAAACATCTCAATACAAATCACCACGAATTAATTAATAGCTCTTAAGGGGCATTATAAATTGTGCATATTTGCCACCTCCGACATTAAATAATCAAGCATCGGGAAGGGGGAACAACCCTAAAAACCGAAAGCATGCATATTTGAATCTTTAAACATTGCCCTTATCGGACAATGATGCTATCTTTCAGAAACAGAGGACCAGGGTCAGTCCAAACAATCCAACTGCACTACCTTTGTAATATCCCAGGTTTAGAGGCAACAAAATGAGAGAACACCAAAGTGTGCATCGCATTCATGCATAGAAAATCCGGGGAATTTTCACGCTTTCAAATAAAACTTACCACAGTAACTGAAGTTTCACTTGACTTGCTGGAATTGAAGTAGATCATCAATTCAAGCGCTGTAAACTTCACTGTGATCTTTGCTAAAACCTTAAGGGTCAACTATAAGATCTTATAAAGGATCTCAATATGACATTCCTTACAGCCACACATAAATATTGATTCAACTATAAATCTAAGAACATAATTAATTAAGAAACTATTCTTTACTTACCTTTTCCATGTCTTTTACTTAATCAATATTTCTATCATAATGCACATGGTATATATTCAACTACAATATGGAATCCATGTTAAAGACATTCATATTCATTCTTCATTAACCCTTGACTATTCCATCTTGACCATTCAAACTCATTTCCATTAAACCCTAGAGAAAGGAGAGGATCATATATATATATATATGTTTACACCATCTATTGAGTAGAACTCTAGGTTAAGATGCAAATACTATCCAAGTGAGGTAAGTTATTGATGCTAACTAATGTTACAATAAATAAAAGTAAGGTACTAAATCCTACTTGACTTAGCCAACCTTTGGTGGTAAGTGAGAACCTATTTTATTAGGGATTCAAGAGAGATAAGTGTTGTGATCATTACAATTTTGTAATGCTCATAAACCCTAGAGGAACCCTACCAATTCCAAAGAGCTTAAGTTAAAAGTGTAGACTCAAGTATATTGACCAATACTTGATCTTGAAGAGGAGACATGATGAATTAATGAATCATTATGACACCAATGCTTTGATCATTACAAATTGAGTGATGATCATAAACCCTAAGAATCTAGGTGAGTGTGATGAGACAAGTAATAGAGAAGAGAGGTTAATGAGGAGTAAGTTGATCATGTCTAATGCATGACTTACTTTGTAGATTAAGATGATAAGAAAAACTTGTGAGATAATCAGAGATCATCCACCACATAAAATGATAGATCCCTAACAATTAAACCCAGGCCAATCCTCATGCTTGTGTAGAGGAGTATTGATATTGTATTTAAACCTTGCTTATCCAAATATTAGGGACAAACCTAGCATTGCCTTGATACAAGAATTCTACCTAAGTGAGGAGGGGTAACCCTAGTCAATTAAACATAACCCTAGCTATTTCTCATATCCTAATCCTAGTTGTGTCTCACTTGGGTGATCACTACCAAAAACTAGACCACATTAGAATACCAATCCAAGTATCACTTTGGATTATAAATAAAACCTTGCCATGCCTCATGCCTATTTTATACTTCAAATAGTGAAGCATCACTAAAACCCTAAACCTTTCACATAGGTTCCACTCCACATAAAATATTATGTCCTAACTTGTGTATCATGGATCACGGATATAAACCAAGCCCTATATATTAAATGCCATTTGGTGACTAGAGTGAAACCAAAATTCAATTCTATTTTGCTTTCCAAATATCTTGCTTAGTGAACCAAATGCAATAGTATTTTATAAAATAGAACCCTCATATAAGTAGTTGATTTAACCATGATGAATATAGGATCTATCCTAAATAATTCAAACTTAAGCTGTTTAATGGAGGTTGGTGATTATAGAGTTTATCTCACCACTCTTCTTAAACCCTAAGAACCATCATCCACAGAAAATCATGATTCAATCCCATCCTCATTACCACTTATTTTAAACTCTAGCCATAATTAAATGATATGTGAGTAATCACTGTGGTTAAGCACTAGAAAAATATAATATGTTCACCATGCACATGTTCTAAATTTCAAAGCATTTAAATAGATTTGATTCCTAAATTAAAAAGTAATTGAAATGAACCCTAAATTCATATCTATTTTGAATTTTGAATTATGCCTCATAAGAAACAAAATTAATCAATTATAAAATGGTTGTTTAAAACAAAAACAATACAGTGAGTATCATTATCAAATTGTTCTGATATTCAAATAATTTAGAACCTACAAAATAAGACAGAATTCAAATTTGAATCCAAATAACAAATAGAAACCAGGAAAAATAAAACAGAAAAAGAAAATAGTATTTAAAAGAGAAAAGAGAGGGAACTTACCTTGTGGACCGCAGCAGGCCAACGCAGCCCATCACCAGCCCAGCCCACAAACAAACTCAGCCCGTACCGTTTCGCGTTAAAACAGAAAGCAAGCATCATCGTCATCACCTCCGAGCACGACAGCGCGGCGGAGCCAGTAGACGTTGTCCTCGTTGACGATAAGGTCGTCCCGGACGCCAACAAAACGCTCAGAACCTTGCACCACTCGATTCGCGTCTGAGCCTATCCACGGGCGAAAATATCTTTGCCAAACCAAAGCTTCCAGAGACCGCCACCTCTCGACCATGGTTGTTGTCGTGTCGAGGCCTCAGAGCTCCCCTTGGCCTATAAATAGGGGGGAGGCACTGCCGTACACTCCTTGTTCACCTCCGCCACTCCAATCCCTCTCATTCGCTCTCTATCTCTCACCATCATCCACTCACTATCGCCGGAGTTGAAGACAAAGTCGACGAATGAAGCCGCCCCAGCATCCGTGAGGAGGTCTAGGAGATGCGCCTCGATGCGTAGAGCATCTATGCAGAAGCACGCATCCGGGGGAGCTAGTAATCGGCTCAATTTCATCGTTTCCTTCCGCAGTAGATCGCTGGGAATGGCGAATTCTTCGCCGTCTCCGCCAACGATCGACGCCGTCGACCACACCTTGAGCTTCAGGGCGAGCATACGCATCTTTAGAGCCTACTTTCGCTTCCTGGCATCGTCTGTAGCCTCCGATTCAATTCTTGCCGGAGTTCGTCGCCGCGGTAGAGCTCGCCGGAGATAGCTCCGGTGATCCCCTTGTAAAACCATCACCACCAACAGTCTCAGCATGTCGAAGAGAGTCGGAAAACCCTAGTCGCGCATCTCGGGAGGCCGTAAAACGGCGGCGCCGTCGTGCGCTGACCGTCGGCGGTCATTGACCGGCGAGGCCAACATGGCAAGTAGGTCCCACGTGTGGCTGTTGACCAGTCTTCGCCAACGTGGCGTCTGACCTGGCAATGACCTCACATGTCTGTGTGTGTGTGAGTATAAATCGAACAGGTATGTTTAGTTTTTAGATTTAATTTAAAAACCAGTAATAGCTGAAACTTTGCAGAAATAGATAAAATTCATTTTAGCTCAGAAAAATATAAATAATATATCAAATGCTCAAAAAAATAAACTCTATGCAAATAAAATATAGAATAAAAATGTGTGTCCAAATAAAAATCCACTTATTTTTACATTTATTAATTATGTCTTTTCATTTATTTTAAACACAATTTAAATTCAATAAATTAGTTAAGTTTCAAAATTAAATAATAGCTATTTAGAAAGTAAATAAAATGTTAAGATTAATTTCTTAATTATCTTTTCATTAACTCAAATATTAATAGTAATTTATAAACCTTAATTTGCAAATTACTATTTTCCATTTTCTTTAAATAATAGTAAAGCAAGAAAATACTAAAAGCTAATATTATTTTGGTAATTCAAAACTTGTTTACTTAAACATTCTTTAGTTAACACGTTATTATTTTAGAACCTAATAATAATTATAAAACCCTAATTTCTAAATTAAACTCTAAGTAGTGTTTCTCTTAATTATTAAATCACTTAAAATAAATAAAATGCTAATACCATTATTATTTTTTCAAGGTAATTAGTGACCAAAACTATATTGCCAATTAACATTTTAGGAATTGTATCATAAATTAGAAACCTAGTTCTAATATAAACAAGCATCTTGATCCCATTATTTTATGTGATCATCCCACATTAGAATCAACTCTAAAACCCTAGTTATGTATCACATGTGATCATGTGAAATTTACTTTACATATAGAACCCTAATAAGCAACCAATGTATGCATGCTCATGATCCACTAACATAAAACCAATTCACATGAGATAATCATTTTATGTCTCTACTCTTGATTAATACCTATATGATTCACTAGTGCCACTTAGGGGTAAACCCTAACTTGTTACTCTTATTTAAACACCATTGATCACCATTCCTATATACCGCACCATTGAAATCAACTTCAAGCATTATACCCTAGTAAAATCATAATGATGAACCCTAACACCAACCTTGTGTAGCAATTCACAACCCATGCTCCTATCCAACTAAACCCTACTTAAGGATCATAAACCACCTAGATTAGAAGTCCATTATTGTGTTACTTAGCAAAGCAAAGGAGAAGTTATAGTAAACCCTAACTCATAACATCATCTTAGATCATCCTTTGATATGATGTCTAGGAGAAACCATAGTAATAAACCTACTAATACTTGCTACATATAGATCCATTCTACTTAAGAACCAACTAGTCCCTATCAGTAAACCCTAATAACACTTAGCTCCTATTTGTAGTCATTCTTATTCTTTATGTAACTTGTTCTTCAAAAGTTATTATTTTGAAGTAATTACACAAGTAAAGCATGTAAGTAAATAGTTCTTGTTGAAACTACTTATTATTTATTAATTAACATGTTCTTCAAAAGTATTCTTTTGAAGTACAAATGTTAATCAAAGACTAGAAGCCATAGCTCCTATTTATAATAACTCTTATTCTTAATTAAACATGTTCTTCAAAAGTTATTATTTTGAAGTAGGTATCAAGCAACCCATTGAAGCCATAGTTCTTATTTGAAATACTTACTATATCTTAATCAATATGTTCTTCAAAAATAATTATTTTGAAGTATAATATATGTAATCATCAACCATGTCCCATAGAACGTAAAACTGACAACTACTCTTGACTTGTTATGCAACCACAATTCCTTTATGTGTATGCTTATTATGATGCATTATATCACTTGTCTAGGCTATAATATCACCAACCCTAATAAGAACCTTGTTTGAGAACCATTCTAAAAGTACAACACACCCTAAAGAAATATTTACAACTCACCAATCCTAAATCATCGGGGTTAGGTTACGCTCGGAACGATTGCATCTCATACTATGCATTATAGCATCTTTGCCAGTTCTTTAAAACATTGTCCTTACCAGACGATGATGGTATTTCAGCATTTTGAGTTCTCCCGTATCGAAGCTTTTGCATGCATAATCTTGCAGTCAAGAAAGGCAAGTTCATCGCTTGCTCATGTCATTTGATTATTTTTATCAAACTATATGCAAAGTACTATACTTATCATTCTTGCATTAAAAAGAAAAGTATTATTTTACAATTATGAATATGACTATGTGGTGGGGAATGGAACCATGGTATGTGTTGATATGGTGGAGGTTCCATTGCATGGGTACTACTCATCTAGGACTAAGTATCAATGCCGTCCAGTGATTCTAGCGTCGTACATATCGCGTTGACCATAAGATCTATAATGGCTCTGGGGAAGCCAGCTGTATCTTTTCCCTCTTGCATATCAACGGACTTGATGGAGCCTGGCTGGGTGTTGGGGATAACACTGCAGTAGGTTGGGAAATCCTTTAAAATCCCATCCGTGTGGATTAGAGGCTCTATCGTCTATGAGGGATTGTCCATAGTACACAGGGGGTAAAGCCGTATGATCGGGAGATGTCTACCGGGGGTGTACGGATGGACAAAAGGGTGGGTATGCAAGGTCGCGGAGAAGGCGGTGTTTGGCTTGGATGTTACACCTGGCCTCACACCAAGGAAGTGTGGACGGGGATGAATTCTTCCGGTTGGCAAAAAGGATGAGGTCTCTTATGGGAAAATTGATGCACCTCTGCAAAGTGTATCAAATTGTGGCTGTCACTCCATGTTCCGGAAAGGGAACTACGAACACGGCAGGAAAGGAACTCCGTGAAGTTCTGTTCAACCTGTGAAGATTGACGGGCATAGTTTTCAGAATAAAATAAACCTTTTGAAGAAACGTTTACGAAAACTTGCATTCGCCTATGACTTTCTGGTATGTGGTTGTAGCTAGTGCATGATACACCTATTTCCTAATATGAACTTGCTGAGTACGCTCATACTCATTCCCTCCCATTTGAACCCCCTTCTTAGATCAATGCATCGAAGGTGAAACTACCGTGGAACTCGAAGACAAAGGAGTCAACTGCAACAAGATGAAGAATCTAATCAAATAAGTCAATAGAGTCAACTTCTGCATCACCTAGAGTGGAAACTTAGACTAGTAATAGAAGGGGACCTTTCCCTAATCCTAGCACCTAAGTAGCTAGAGTTCTATAGCAAGCCAAGTAGCTCTTAAACTTGGGTTAGCAATAAGTTAGACTACGAGTCGTTCTTCTGGAGCTTTATTTGAAGTTTTACCTCACTGTAAAGTAGGAGGCTGTGTTGATCTTCTGTAAACAGTTCATGTATCCTTCTATAGACATACCTTGGACTCGCATATGTTTCTGTTGTACCACTCTGAGGGATGTAATATGAGTGGAACGGTGTTTCACTTGTGTTATGTCAATGACATGCGTACTACACCATGCAGTGGTATGCTGTGTCACCACAACCTTGCAGTCACCGAGCAAGTTCATCGCTTGTTCATGTCAATTTGAGTATTTTTACTAAATTACTTGCAAAGTACTATACTTATCACTCTTGCATGAAAAGCAAAACTGCTAATTTCATAACTATGAATATGACTATGTGGTGGGTGATGGAAGCATGGTATGAGTATGGTGGAGGTTCCATTGCAATGGGTTTGTATCCATCTAGGATTAACAACAAATGTCGTCCAGTGATTCTTGTGCCGTAAGACTCGTGTTAACCATAAGATCTGGAGTGGGACGGAGTAGTCAGTTGTGTTTCTTCCTCTCGTACATAAACAGATGCGCTTACCATAGAAATTGTGTCTTGCGAGAACAACCGGTGGGTGGGGATCCCATTCTAATTCCCCACGGTAATGCGGTCTATGTTGGGTTGCAGCGACCGGCGAAGGTATCGAGGTCGTGATACCTGATAGTAGTCGAGGTCGGATGGTATCCAATGAATGCGCTGATTGGCGAGGACCCAAGGTCGGAACTGCAATAAAGGGTGGGTGTGCGGGGTCGCGGAGGAATGCAATGATTGACTAGGACCTTATACCGAGCCTCACACCACGGAAGTGTGGACGGGAAAGCTGCCCGATTGGCACCAAGGTTAAGATCTCTTGTGGGTAAAGCAACACACCTCTGCAGAGTGTAGTGAATCGTGACCTATCACTCCATGTTCCGGGTTTTGGAACTACGAACGCGGCCGGAAAGGAACTCCATGAAGTTATAGACACCCGATGAAGTCTGACGGACATAGCTCTTCGGAATAAAAGCAACCTTTTGGAGAAATGCTTATGAAAACTTGCATTGGCATTTGACTTTCTGGTCTAATGTTGTAGCTAGTGCATTAAACACCTCTTTCTTATAATGAACTTGTTGAGTATGCCCGTACTCATACCTCTTATAATCCCATGCTTAGATTGTCTGAATCACCTGGAGGAGGCCACTGAAGGACCAGAAGGAGCAGATGGTATCTGCTATGAAGAACCATACCTCTCTGGAGGAGTAGAGGGGGTAAATTACCTGATCGTGTGCGGAACCGGGGAGGTTCCGGAAGAAGACAACACTTGATCAACACTAGTAGTAGTTGAGCAGCACGAACTCTATAGTATTTCGCTGCTCGAGTAGACATAATGTTAAGCCTTCTTAGACCTATATTGTATAAGTTAAGTAGGGTTCACCTAGAACCTCGGAGTTATCCTCTATGGACCCAGGAGAAGCTCCAGTGTGATGTATATATATGGCTTGTAATCTTAAGTGACTGAAATAAAGACCAACTATGCTTCTGTTGTACTACTCTGAGGGATGTAATATTTGCGGATTGGTACTTCGCACATGTTATGTCAACGACTGGCATACTACAACATGCAGTGGTATGCAGGGTCATCACATGTTTACTGATACGTTCAAAACGTATATACTTTTCCGAACACTTTTGTTGTTGTTTGCCTTCTAATTTGTGTGTTTTGACTACAACTAACACGGACTAATGTTGTTTTCGGCAGAATTGTTCTAGTGTCTCGTTTTTGTGCAGAAATCCAACTTTCAAGAAAATTCCCATAAAATATCGCAAAGTCCCTATTTCACCCGAAGACTCACGGAGCCAGAGGACGAGACGGAGAAAGGCCACGAGGGGCCCACACCTGGCCTAGGCATGAGCCAGCCCTGGTCGCGCCTAGGGGTGGTGTGGCCGCCTCGGCCACCCCCTCGGCCTCTCCTCCGGACTATATGAAGCCTCTGACCCTAAAAACAAAGGGGTTCGACGTTTATCTAGAAAGAGTTCTGGCACCCTACCGGAAAGGGGAATTGGAGGAGATCATCGCCATCACCGACGCCTCTCCATCAACCATCCATGATTCCCCCATCCGCGTGTGAGTAATTCCCCATTGTATGTTGTAGGGGATGGTAGGGATTGGATGGGATTGTTCATGTAATAGCAATAAGATTGTTAGGGGCATAGTGCCTAGTATCCATTGTTAGTATTTTTGACATTGTTGCAACTTGTTATGCTTAATGCTTGTCACTTTGGGCCCGAGTGCCATGATCTTAGATCTGAACATGTTATTGATTCATGAGAATAATTATTGTTTTTTTTATCATATCTGCAAGTTGTATACACATTTCGTTGTCCGGAACCCGGCCCCAAAGTGACAATAATTGGGATAACCGGAGGGGATGGCTATGATGTGAGGATCACGTGTGTTCACATAGTGTTAATTCTTTGCTCCTATACTATATTAAAAGGAGTACCTTAATTACCAGTAGATTCCCTTGAGGCCCCGCTGCAAACGGGCTGGTAGGACAAAAGATGTCGTGCAAGTTTTTCCTTGCGAGCACGCACGACTAAATAGGAACACACGCCGATGGTTATTTAATACTAGGATGCTTTTATCATTATTACTTGCAATGCTTGTGTCTTGCTTATTATGCGAATTATCTCATCCATGCAGCGCCCGTTCATCCATCTCCGTGCCTACAGTATTTTAATCATGATGTCTGTTACAATCATCGCTACTGCTGTTTTTATTTCATTACTGTTGTTACTTCCCTACTACCACTGCTATAAAACTGTTACTATTGATAAACTGTTGCAAGCAAGTCTATTTCCAGGTGCAGCTGAATTGACAACTCATATGTTAAAGCTTATAAATATTCTTTGGCTCCCCTTATGTCGAATCAATAAATTTGGGTTCACTTCCCTCGAAGACTGTTGTGAGATCCCCTATATCTGTGGGTCATCATTTACCTCCATCAAACCCTAGGTCGTGTCGCCTTTATAAGCCGGCCTAGGGACAATCTTTGGGGAAGGATACAATAGGAGACGACACAAGACAACCATCATTGTAGCATGTACTTTGTTGTTATAGTGAATTATAGCAGGACGTAGCGATCCTCCATCAAGAAAACATGAACCTGGGTAAACCGTTGAGTTACACTATACCGAGCATTCCACCGTATAGCTCCGCTAGTAACCCTAAGTCGTGAGTACCCCTTCATGGCACTATCATTATCAAAGCAATGACATTTAGCGCCCACCATGGGGCTAGTAACATGAGGAGTTGAGTTTCAAGTGAAAGCACTTGGAGGCATCGGCGATACCATGGTGGTCGGTCGGGTTGTCTTATTCGGCGGCACTTAATTCATCGTAGCATAAACCTTCATGTTAGCTTCCCACAACATCGTCGCCTACACGGTCATCCCGATCAGCGGCATCGACATATTTTTCGGCTTCACTTTAGTGCAAGCGGCATACGAAGCAATCCCCACCTGGCCCTCCCTAGATGCGGAAACTGTGGTGGAAGTTAGATCTAGAACTACTCTCTCTGTTGATCCAGCCGAGTTCCATATTAGAAAAGAACTCTACTTAGACCCTCTCCACTCTTGAGGAGGAGATCATGGCCGCAGCTGGATCTACGTCCGTCCTCCCAGTCGAGAGTCCTTACTACGTTTAGCACCACTTTGTGGTCCATGTTGATGTTGACTCGGGTTCTTCCGATGACAGTGAAGACCATGAATCAGTGCTCCTCGCCATCAAAGAGGAGTCTGATAACATGGGCATGATCCTTCGGGTGCCCACTTTTAACATACCTGGTGCGACATAACCGGAGGCCCGCCTGATGAGCTGCTAAGGACCATGAACCCAAGATGATCTAGCAACTATGAAGCATTCAAGGCCCATGTTCATGGTGTGCGGAACAAGGACATGCCCAAGACAAGGAACCCTAGAGGCCATATTCAACTTATAATTGATCTGGACATGATACGACCTAGCCTCCTATATAAAGTCTAGGAGGGGTCGTCAAAGAGAGGACACATAGATCGCAATCTACACCACCATAGCCATCACAATAACATTGTAACTTTCATCGACAAGATAAAACAAGCAGGAAGTGGGGTATTACCCTCCAGGGGCCTGAACATGGGTAAACTAAATCCCAGGTCCATCCACATGGACAATGTCGTGGATACACCACATCAATTGACAACGTCTGAGGGGAACTTATATGCTAGAGTCACCGCTTTGGCGGCTCCAACCTCAGCGATCTATGACTCGCCTATTTCCGATGAGCATGTCTACTTCGCCACCCTCGTGTTCATCCCGCACCCACCGGCCTCGCGTTCGGCCTTCAACTCATTCCATGAGGGAATCGATGTGGCACTTGGAGATGTGCATCTCCACATCAACACGGTGGGCACCCTTTGCCTCGCGGACCCAATCTGTTCAAATTTGGGGGATTCAACCCCGTCACCAACCACCATAAAGCATACTTCACCATCAACTGTCAGCTCCTCCAGCGATCCAAAATCGACCCCAACATCAATATTCTACTTCGACTGTGACTCCTACATGGCGTGGGCCAGAACGACTTCACTGGGGACCGCAGCGACATTTCCACTGACCACGAGATTTGCAACAGTGGCGCGTACCCGACACATTTCCTGTGTGCGATCATCAACCCCATCACTGGAGTCGACAATGGGAACCCCAAAATAGCATACCGGACCAACGTCAACATCCCTCTGGAGGCTTGGGCCAAGGCGAAGGAGGCCTTGAGAGGCTCGGCCCCTATGGAAGTAGATGTGTCGTGGGAGGATCTTATGGCCTACCGCAGTCTCCTTCACCATGAACACACGTGCATAACCAAGCTACAAGCAGAACTCGATGTGCACAAGCAACATGTTGATGCATTGAGCGAGTAGTGGCAACAATTTTCCTCTCTCCACTCGTTCTCATCAAGGCACAACACTTCGGGAAAGGTGCACAGGCGAAGCTCTCGACTACAACATCTACCCAAAGATGACAGGCTCAAGCTTTCGAAAATCCTCGACTTGTCTTTCATGATGGTGGATATAGCGCGTAACCTGATGGCCAAGACGCTGCAAGGCACCCTGATCACGACTACTACGTACCTGATGGCTAACCAACCTCCGCAGAACGATCCCCGGATGGCGCTTCATCGGTCAACCATCACTGACCTGGGCCTGATAGGATCTACGCTCACACCATATGGGAAAATGAGGAAAGCATTAAACATCACCCGCCAGCCAGCGGCGGGGCACGAGATTACCTCGTTGTTAGGTAAAAGAGCATTCTATATCTCTATGGTTTGGTGTGTTTGTTAACAACACGTGAATAGAATTTTACAGTATGTGCTCAAATGTGTAGGAATCAATTTTAGCATTGCGGATGATGACCCACCTTTTTCCTATGGTATATTGTCTGCTTACTTTACTGGATGATTGATCAATGGTATTGGTGGAAGAGAACATGTTGAGGATATGTGTAGAAGAGAAGAAGAAAGAAGATGATGCCTACAGAAATCAGTAGGCCGGATTATCCGACCCCGAGCGGCCAGATCATCCTGCCACCTTATCCATAAGGCTAAGGTCAAAATTGATGCGAATCTGAAGTTTGTGAAGGTAGGATCATCCGGTGTGCATGGCTCAGTATTTCCGGTGTAAATCTCTGGCAACAACATGAGGCATGGCACACTTCCAGTAAGGGGCAGGAGTATTTTATGTCCGCCCCCCCGGATGAAAGTGTTGGAGATATGCCCAAGAGGCAATAATGAGAATGTTTATTGTCATATCTTAGTGTTCATGATAAATGTTTACATCCCATGCTATAATTGTGTTAACCGGAAACATTAATACTTGTGTGTTTTGTAAACATAAAAGAGTCCCTGGTAAGCCTCTTCTTAAACTAGCTTGTTGATTAGTAGAGGATCATGGTTTCCTGATCATGAAAATCGGATGTTATTAATAACAAGATCATATCATTAGGTGAATGATGTGATGGACATACACCCATAGTAAGCATAGCATATGATCAAGTCATTAAGTTCGTTTTACTTCAAGCTTTAAGATACATAGTAACCTAATCCTTTGATCATGAGATCATTTTAATCACCTACACCAGATGGATGCTTTGATGACATCAAACACTACTTCGTAAATGGATACTACCTCCATCCCAAGGCTTAAGGCTTTTTTTTTTTGGAAAAATCAAAGTAAGTAAAGTTTGACCAAAATTTTAGAATAATCTATCAATAAATATGATATTTTGTAGATAGCACATGAAAATATATTTCAATATATATCTAATAATATCAATTTTGTATTTGACATGTTAATGATTTTTTATAAAAACTTAGTCAAACTTAACATAGTTTGACTTTATGAAAAAATAGGCCTTAAGCCTTGGGATGGATGTAGTAGTTATAAAGGTGGCATTAAGTGTTCGGAAAGTATAGGTTGAAGCGCGTGGATCGATAGTGGGATTTGTCCATCCAAATGACGGATATATATACTCTGGGCCCTCTCGGTGGAATGTCATCCAATTAGCTTGCAAGCATGTGACTGGCTCACAACGGATGTCATATAATGGTACGAGTAAAGAGTACTTATCGGTAATGAGGTTGAACTAGGTATAGAGATACCGACGATCAAACTTCGAATAAGTAAAATATCGCGCGACAAGGGGAATCGGTATCGTATGTAAATGGTTCATTCGATCACGAAGTCATCGTTGAATATTTGGGAGCCATTATGGATCTCTAGGTCCCGCTATTGGTTATTGATCGGAGAAGTGTCTCGATCATGTCTGCATAGTTCACGAACCGTAGGGTGACACACTTAAGGTTCGATGTTGTTTTAGGTAGATATGGAATATGGAATGGATTTCGAATATTGTTCGGAGTCTCGGATGGGATCTAGGACATCATGAGGAGTTCCGGAATGGTCTGGAGAATAGGATTCATATATGGGAAGTCACATTCCAAGTTTGGGAATGGTCCGGTGAATTGGAAGGTTCTAGAATCATCCGGAATAAATCATTATGGCAGGGAAGGGGTTGACCACCACTTGGCCGCAACACCAAAGGCATCAAGGGCCGGCACCCAAGCCCCCTCGCCCAAACCCTAGCACCACACCTCCTCCATATCTCTCCCGCATGACTTACGACGAAGCCCTGCCGGAGTTCTCCACCACCACCATCACCACGCCGTCGTGCTGCCGGGATTCCGAGGAGGATCTACTACATACACTGCCCGCTGGAATGGGGAGAAGGACGTCTTCATCGACACCGTAAGTGTGACCGAGTGCGGAGGTGCTGCCCGATTGTGGCACCATTAAGATCTTCTACGCGCTTTTGAAAGCGGCAAGTGATCGACTACATCATCCACGAGATTTATCTCGTTAACGCTTAGCGATCTTCGAGGGTATGATGATCTCATCTCATTTCTACCATCTACTAGATTATATCTTGGCTTATTATTTTATTCTCGCGGTAGGATTTTTTTGTTTTTCTATGCTACAAATCCCTACAGTGTTATTAGAGCCATGTCTATGCATAGATTGGTTGTACGAGTAGAACATAATGGTTTTGTGGGCGTTGATGCTTTTTTGTCATTTTCTTATCGTGTATTTTGCATCTTGCGTTATGGTGGGATGAAGCGGCCCGGGATAACCTTACATGACCGCATTCATGATACTTTCTCCACACTTGACATGCAACTTGCATTGCATAAGTGGCTTTGCGGGTGTCAGTTTCTCTCACCATAGTTAAGATCCAATTTAAAATTTGCAATTGACAACACTTGTATCAGCGTTGTGGTTCATGTTCGTAGGTAGATCGGATCTTACTCGAAAACCCTACGCCACGTAAAATATGCAAACAAAATTAGAGGCGTCTAACTTGTTTTTGCAGGGTTTGGTGATGTGATATGGACATGATGTGATTATGAATATACTTGATGTATGAGATGATCCTTATTGTATTGTGGCAACCAGCAGAAGCCTTATGGTTGTCTTTAATTTCGTTTCGATTCATCATATAGTAGTTTTATTTCAAAGTAGTTCTAATAATTGATGCAAGTGGTGGACAACCATGAAGACGACGCCATGGACCTTGACGCCCTGCCGACGATGATGGATATCATGCCCGTTGATGATGGAGATCATGCCCGTGCTTTGGAGATGACGATCAAAGGCGCAAAGATAAAAGGGCCATATCATATGACATTATGAATTTCATGTGATGTTAATCTTTTTTATGCATCTTGTATTGCTTACATCAATGCGGTAGCATTATAAGATGATCCCTCTCACTAAAAATCAAGATAATAAAGTGTTCGTCCTTAGTTAGCACTATTGCTAAGACTCGTTGTTTTGAAGCATCACGTGATGATCGGGTGTGATAGACTCAACGTGTGCATACAACGGGTGCAAGCTAGATTTTCACATGCAGAAACTAAGGTTTAACTTGACGAGCCTAGCATGTACAGACATCGCCTTGGAACACGGAAAAAACCGAAAGCTTAAGCATGAATCATATAGATGATATGATGAACATGTCGATGTTTGCCATTGAAGCTACATCATCTCTCGTGATGATCAGACTTGCTGTAGTGGATTTGGTTCGTGTAATCACTAAGGCAACATGAGGGATGTGTTTGGAGTGGGAGTTCACCTAGTTAATTTAAGAATTAATAGGAAACTCAATTTATCATGAACTTAGTATAAATTTTATTTGAATTAAATTTTGTAGAATTGACATCTGTTTTCTACATTGCGCTAGGCTTGTAATTAAGATAGAAACAATGTTAAATCTGACAAATAACTTTACGTACTAGTACCGTATCGTTAAAGAATCAAGAAATGATTAAGTCATATTGCAAACTTTTGGTAATCCTCAAATTCATGATTCAAAGAGCAATGGTTTCAATTAGTATCTAAAATCATCTTGTATCCATGAAATCTGATGTTCAAATCCATTTGAAAGTAAGGAGCTGAAAAGTTTGTTTTCAGAAATAAACAAGGTGTGAGATATATATGATATCTAAGACCTTATTACAAGATAATAGAATATAATTTAGCGAGACTACATAAACTCATAAGTTTTATGGGAATGTACGAAGGATGAAGACGCTAGGCGTCTCGATCCTCCAACTAGTTGGGCACTAACGTTATCCGCACATATGATCCATAGTAGCTTCATCATGAAATTGTCATGATTTGATGGATAAAATTATGAGCGAAATCTCTCATCACATTAAAAGGTTACTAATAGTGAAATTCGAAACACTTGTCATGTGATGATCAACTTCAAAGTATGAACCTCAAGGTTATTGGTATTTGACCAATGCTGGCGTGCAGTTGACGTGAGAGTTAGAAATCTCCGTGGTGTAATTTTCCTTCACGTCCCCGGCAACGGCGCCAGAAAAGTAGCTGCTTGTGATGGTAAAGCACACGTCCGTTGGGAACCCCAAGAGGAAGGTATGATGCATACAGCAGCGAGTTTTCCCTCAATAAGAAACCAAGGTTATCGAACCAGTAGGAGATGAAGGCCACGTGAAGGTTGTTGGTGAAGGAGTGTAGTGCGGCGCAACACCAGGGATTTCGACGCCAACGTGGAACCTGCACAACACAACCAAAATACTTTGCCCCAACTTAACAGTAAGGTTGTCAATCTCACCGGCTTGCTGAAAACAAAGGATTAAACGTATGGTGTGGAGAATGATGTTTGCTTGCAGAGAACAAAAGAGAACAATGATTGCAGTAGGTTGTATTTCAGATGTAAAAGAATGGACCGGGGTCCATAATTCACTAGTGGTGTCTCTCCAATAAGATAAATAACATGTTGGGCGAACAAATTACAGTTGGGCAATTGACAAATAGAGAGGGCATAACAATGCACATACATACCATGATGACTACTATGAGATTTACTTAGGGCATTACGACAAAGAACATAGACCGCCATACAGCATGCATCTATGCCTAAAAAGTCCACCTTCGGGTTAGCATCCGCACCCTTCCAGTATTAAGTTGCAAACAACAGACAATTGCATTAAGTATTGTGAGTAATGTAAACAATACAAATATCCTTAGACAAAGCATTGATGTTTTATCCCTAGTGGCAACAACACATCCACAACCTTAGAACTTTCCGTCACTCGTCCCGCATTCAATGGAGGCATGAACCCACTATCTAGCATAAATACCCCCTCTTGGAGTTACAAGTATCAACTTGGCCAGAGCCTCTACTAGCAACGGAGAGCATGCAAGATCATGAACAACACATATATGATAGATCGATAATCAACTTGACATAGTATTTCATATTCATCGGATCCCAACAAACACAACATGTAGCATTACAAATAGATGATCTTAATCATGATAGGTAGCTCACAAGATCTAAACATTATGGCACAATAGGAGAAGACAACCATCTAGCTACTGATATGGACCCATAGTCCAAGGATGAACTACTCACGCATCAGTCCGGAGGCGGGCAAGGTGATGTAGAACCCTCCGGTGATGATTCCCCTCTCCGGCAGGGTGCCGGAGGAGATCTTCTGAATCCCTCGAGATGGGATTGACGGCGGCGGTGTCTCAGGAACTTTTCTCGTATTTTGGCTCTCGGTACTAGGGTTTTCGCGGACGAAGGAATAAATAGGCGAAGGGGCAGCGTCGGGGGAGCCAGGGGTGGCCTCCCCACACCTGGGCGCGGTAGTGGGCCCAGCCGCGCCGCCCTATGGGGTGACCCCCTGCTGGCCTTCCTCGACTCTTCTTCGGACTTCTGGAACACTCCGTGGAAAATAGGGCCGTGGGCTTTTGTTTCGTCCAATTCCGAGAATATTTCCTGTGTAGAATTCTGAAACCAAAAACAGCAGAAAACAGGAACTGGCGCTTCGGCATCTTGTTAATAGGTTAGTCCCAGAAAATGCATAAAAACATTATAAAGTGTGAATAAAACATGTAGGTATTGTCATAAAACTAGCATGGAACATAAGAAATTATAGATACGTTGGAGACGTATCAACCAACAAGCCTAGAAGTTATTGATGTTGAAGTGTTATCTTTTCCCCCTGAAATGGGAGTATTGCCCCAGCCTCTGCATCCAAAGGATGCACACAACTTAACTTTATTAGATTATTCTCAAGACCTTATAAGAGGAATACAAAGATCAATTCGAAGCCACCTTCCTAGCAACAACTCGCTAAACCTATAAGAAATGATGAAGGGGGTGTTAAGAACAGAGCCACTACCCTGACCTCACACCAACGCACATCATCTAAAAACCGAGTGTTTGCCCAAGCCGCCCATTGGAGGGTGAGAAGCACAATCAGTCTAGCAGACCCTCAGCGCATGCCATTGCATACACCATAGAATCGCTACCGCCGTCTTCTGCGATCCCATCTCCAAGAGAGACCAATGTGTTGACCTTGACAGGCCTGTCATTGACGTCGCCACGACGGCAAACGGCACCACCATCCCGCACGCGTCCATCACACTGTGTCTGTCTCCGAGACCCCGCTGCACCATGCCGCCGAGACTCTACGACGCCAGCACAGCAGAAACACACCGCGCCACCTCAACACCACCACCATCTGTTTGTCTGCTCCAAAAACAATGCCCCCAACAGGTAAAACGACGCTGCATGTCGCCATCGTCCGATCCGGGACACCCGGATCTGGGGTTTCCCCCGGAGCAGCCCAGGCGAGAAGAAAACATAGACTGCAGAGACGATGCCTTCAACAAGGTAGCGACGAAGAGGCGCCGCCATCATCCGCCATGACTGAAGTCAGGACCGGCTTTCACCGGTAGCCATGACTCGCCGTCGGGGACTAGATGACGGATCACGAGACCCGCCAAAATAGCCACAAACTAGCAGATCTCCTCCAGCAAAAGAGGATACCACCGTCGCCATGGATTCCTCAAGCCTCAGGCCGATCACCTCCGATGGAGGGGAAGGACACTGTCGCTTCACAACCCGATTGTCCTCAGTGATGTGGAGGTAGCCAAGGGAACTTCATGCCGATGGAGAAAGAGGGATACACCCGCCTGCCCAGGCCCAATGGACCCATATCGGGGCGCATCACCCACCCGCCGCCGCACGGCTGCCGCTACCCCGCCTCACCGTCACGAGGAAGGAAGAGCTGGTCATCGCCGCACCCTCCGATTTGTGACCGAGGAAGACCGCCGCCGCCGTTGCGCCACCCGGGCTTTGCCCGGCGACGCCCTGGGTGGCGGTGGCGGGAGAGGAGGTCGAGGGAGAGAGGAGCGGTGGCTGCCCGGGGCGGCGCGGCGCCGCATGGGTGCGGGAGGAGGAGGTTATTGATGTTGAAGTATTTTCTGAAATATGAGGAAAGTCGAAAGATAAACTACAAAAAGATTTTGGCAGAAAGAAAGTAAAAACTAGAAAGTCTAGCTCATGTGTATATAGATGATATACATGTTATGAGTGTATTCTTTGATTGGTCACACAATGTAATTCTTGAGTATTTGTACCATATTGGTTGGTATGAGGTGTCATACAACACAATACAATAATACAATGGCTTAAGTGACTGACAAGAAATGTGGTAATAATGCACGTCTGGAACAAAATAAAGTGTTATTGTGTTCGTCGTTGGCATTCTACCTAGCTTTTCAGATTTATTATAAAGAACTTAATAATTGTTATTTTGCTATGGTCAAATGAAAACAATGAGTTGTTCAAACTATGACCGTACTCTATGTACGATGGATAAGTTATTATAAATCTTAATGGTGAAACACACATGCATAACACTGATGGTAAAATGCCATAACACAAATGATTTGAATTCCACTTATTTGTGGAAACACCATTTAGGTCATGTTAGAAAGGAACGCATGAACAAACTTCATGGAAATGGATTTTGGGAGTCATTAGACTTTGAACCGTTTGGCACTTGAAATTTTTTTCTAAAGAAAATGACTCAAATACCGTTCATAGTGAGTTGAACGGGAAACTAACTTAGTGGAAACATATATGATGATGTATGTGGTTCATTGGGCCTAGTTGTGTACAGAAGATTCTTCTACTTCATGAAAGCTTCCAACAATGAATTGAGTGTATATGTATGAATATATTTATTCAATGAGGAAGAAGTCTGAAACATTTGAATAGATTCAAATCAATTTCAGCATGAAGTAGATATCATTGTAATAGAAAAGTCAAATATCTATGATTGGATCATGGTGAAAATATTTTAATTACGATTTTTATAACATCTAAGAGAGTTACGGAATTGTTCCACAACTCACGTTTCTAGGAACACATAGTTAGATGGAGTATTCGAGAGACATATCCAAACCTTGTTGGATTAATGATGAAATACAAATAAAATGATGCCATCATATTTTTGTGGATTATGCTTTAGAGACTACCGCTTTTACACTAAATATAGCGTCATCATATTCCGTTGAAATGACACCATACGAGTTATGCCATGGGTATAAACCCTAATAGTCCTTTCTTAAATTTTGGAATGCATAACATAAGTAAATGAGTTTACAACCAAAATCAGATGAATGTCATTGTTGCTTATCCCAGAGAACAAATTGTGAATTATTTTCACTATGAAGTCAAAGACAAAAGAGTATATCAATGTTTCTTGCTTTTTTTCAAGAAATTGATTTTCGCAAAATATTTGAGTGGTAGGACAATGTAACTCGATAAGGTTGATGAACACGAGCATGATGAGAAGAGTAGCACAACATCATAAATGGTTCCAGAAGCAGCCACGACACTCATGGCTCCTATGTCTACAAAGTGTTATAGCCATGGAGATCGAAGAACCTATTGAACCTTGTATGTATGGTTTACTTTGTGATCAAATAAATGATTTGTGGACAAAGGATTGATTTTGAACAATGATAAACCAACTACATACAAAGAAGTTATGATGGGTCCTAACTTCGTTAAAATGGCTAAGATCCATAAAATCCAAGATAGTATCTATAATGAAGCGTGGAGCTTGGTAAACCTTCTGAAGGAACAAATACTTTTTGAAAGTAAGTAGATCTATAAAATTAATGGACATGGACGAAATTTCCATGAACAAGCTCGATTGTCGAAAGTTTGTTTACGACAAAGTTTAAAGATTTGACTACTATAAGATTAGATCTTTCACAACGATGTTTATAGTCTAGACGTATTGTTTTAGTAATCACTACATATTTCTTTTATGAGATATGTTAGTAGGATGACATAAATACATTCCTTAACAGAAATGTGTATTAAAGGTGTATATAAGATAGAACTAAGAGTATTGCTAGTCTGTATAACTAATGCTAGAAAGGTATACAAACTTCACTGTATGAAGTGAGTATCACGGAGTTGGAATCTTCACCGGATGAAATAATCAAAAGTTTTGATTTCATCGGAAAAGATAAAGATGCTTGCATTTGCAATAAATTAAGTGGGAGCGATGAGACATATTTATAATACTTTATATGGATTAAATATCGTTGAATATAAATATTTAGCGTCAATATCTATGAAGATATATTGAAGCGTACAATAAGTTTAAGTCAAAGTACATATAATGAATATTGAAGTAGTTCAATATGAAAACGTCAACAAGGTGTTCTTTTCCATGTGGAGGTTTAACAAGACTTGAGTGTATTTGACACTCAATGAGTAAAAGCACATGAGTGATTTTAAATCACAAATAATATGTACACAATCAGATGTCCTATGCTCTAAGGTGTTACGAGCATATATCAGAATGATTCATATGATGATCATTGGACAACAATTAGAATATCCCTGAGTGCTTTATCAGAGCCAAGGATATAAATGTATAGTTTTATATGGGGTAATGATAAACAAATCGATGTAAGGTGTTGCACCGATATTAGTTCGGTCACATATAAAAATGAATTTTAATCTCAATTACGCTAAGTATTCATTAAAAGGTCGCACAATGGGCTAGACGAAGTCTGTGTACTAGATTTAGATGAGTTCTAAATATTGTGACGGATTTTACAAACGAAGGCAGAGTATATCATTGTTTTGATAATGACCGAGGGTGTTTCAGTCAAGGGGTTCTTTGAGAACTTGGTGTAGTTCCGGTAATGTCAGAACTATGAAGCTATATTGTATGTGACAATATTGGTAACATATTTCAGACTGCGAAATTAAGGTTCCACCAGAAGACCAAACATATACGATTAATGCCGACTCGTTTGAAAAATCGAGTGATGCATGGAGACACAAATGAATTGAAAATACAAACATTTCTGAGCACGTCTTATTCGTTGACTGAAACCTCTCCCATAAGAAAACATGAGAAGCACTAGAAGGCCAAGGTGTTAGATCTTTATAGATGTAAAGTAGATTATTGACTCTAGTGCAATTGGGAGGCTATTGGAGATATGCCCAAGAAGGCAATAATAAAAATGTTTATTGTTGCATCTTAATGCTCATGGTAAATGTTTACATCCCATGCTATAATTGTATTAACCTGAAATATTAATACTTTTGTGTTTTATAAACATAAAAGAGTCCACAGTAAGCCTCTTGTTAAACAAATGAACATTGGATGTTATTAATAACAAGATCATGGTTTCCTGATCATGAACATTGGATGTTATTAATAACAAGATCATATCATTGGGTGAATGATGTGATGGACATACACCCATAGTAAGCGTAGCATATGATCAAGTCATTAAGTTTGTTTTTCTTCAAGCTTTAAGATACATAGTAACCTAATCATTTGACCATAAGATCATGTTAATCACCTACACTAGATGGATGCTTTGCTGATATCAAACACTACTTCATAAATAGGTAGTTATAAAGGTGGCATTAAGTGTTCGGAAAGTATAGGCTGAAGCGCGTGGATCAATTGTGGGATTTGACCATCCAAATGATGGATAGATATACTCTGGGCCCTCTCGGTGGAATGTCATGCAATTAGCTTGCAAGCATGTGACTGGCTCACAAGGGATTTCATATCAGGGTATGAGTAAAGAGTACTTATCGGTAACGAGGTTGAACTAGGTATAGAGATATCAACGATCAAACTTTGGTTAAGTAAAATATCGCGCGACAAAAGGAATCGGTATCGTATGTAAATGGTTCATTCAATCACGAAGTCATCGTTGAATATGTGGGAGCCATTATGGATATCCAGGTCCCGTTATTGGTTATTGATCGGAGAAGTGTCTCGATCATGTCTGCATAGTTCACGAACCGTAGGGTGACACACTTAAAGTTCGATGTTGTTTTAAGTAGATATGGAATATAGAATGGAGTTTGAATATTGTTTGGAGTCTCGGATGGGATCCAGGACATCACGAGGAGTTCTGAAATGGTCCGGAGAATAAGATTCATATATGGGAAGTCACATTCCAAGTTTGGGAATGGTCCGGTGAATTTATGAAAGGTTGTAGAAGGTTCAAGAATCATCCGAAATAAATCACTATGGCAGGTAGAGTCCTGGAGGGACTCCACCATCCCTAGCCAACCCACCAAGTAGGATGGTGGAGTCCATGCTGGACTCCATCATGGTGGTCGGCCAAACCACAAGGAAGGGGAGGAATCCCACCTTGTCTTCATCGACACCGTACGTGTGACCGAGTGCGGAGGTGCTGCCCGATTGTGGCACCGTCAAGATCTTCTACTCGGTTTTGAAAGCGGCAAGTGATCGACTACATCATCCACAAGATTTATCTCGTTAACACTTAGCGATCTTCGAGGGTATGATGATCTCATCTCGTTGCTACCATCTACTAGATTAGATCTTGGCTTGTTATTCTTTCTTGCAGTAGGAATTTTTTTGTGAGGCGGATGAAATTTTTTCGAGGGATACCTGGTCGAGTTTGAGTCGAGGGGAAGGACATGGACACTTGCCTCTCACCTAACTCCCCTAGTGGGCCCACAAGGCCAGGTGGCACGCCACCCAGGCTCTTTTCTTCCCTGTTTGTTGTCTTGCGTTGCCCTTTTACCTGGTGGATCCTCTGTGCATAAAAATAACCTGTGTACTTTTTTGTGATTTTTGAAAATCATTTTATGTGTAAAAAATTTCAGAACTCAAAAGGTTACAAAGGGAAGTCACTCGATGGACCATATATATCAAAACATTGGATGCCACATTCTTGGTCGGACGGGCATGGGCCACACGGCTCTCCACGTCACCACCTAGAAAGACCAGCATATTATGTACTCCCTCTTTTAACTAATGTAAGAGTTTTAAATATATTTAAAAATAAACTAGATACAAATAAAAATAATTGAATCTACACAGACTGATACAAACCAAATAAGTAGATCTATAAAAAATTAAAATGTTCTACTACATTAGCGTGAATGGAGGGAGTACCAATTTGGATCCTCCCATTAGACGATTGGAGTTACCCTAAACAATCACGCTGGTAATTTCTTGATTTCCGGTAACGAAACACCACAAAGGCGGCAAGCCTACGCCAAGAAACAACCGCCAAAAGGATCTTCTTTCGTTTTCAAAAACTGTAACCGCGAAATTGAAACCAAACGGACGCTCCCTCCTCTCCGTGCCGCGCGCCAAAAACGGAGCTGCCCCTGCCGAGCCCGCCCAAACTTTTCATGCCACGCGAGCGATCCGCGTCGAAACGCATCCAGACCGTCCACGCTGAACAGCGCCGGACGCATCCTACCGTTGGCAGACGCCGATCCGAGGCACCCACCCGCCCACCAATCAGAGCCCACCTCCGTCCCTCTATAAAACACACCCTGCTCCTTCTTCCTCCACATCGCATCCCAAGCTCCTCCGCCGCCACCAGCACTCCCAACCCACCGGCGAGCCTCCACCTACCCACCTCCCGTAGCAGCGATGGCCCCCAAGGCGGAGAAGAAGCCGGCGGCGAAGAAGCCCGTGGAGGAGGAGCCGGCGACGGAGAAGGCCGAGAAGGCGCCTGCCGCGAAGAAGCCCAAGGCCGGGAAGAGCCTCCCGGCGGGGAAGACCGCCGCCAAGGAGGGCGGCGAGAAGAGGGGCCGCAAGAAGGGCAAGAAGAGCGTCGAGACCTACAAGATCTACATCTTCAAGGTGCTCAAGCAGGTCCACCCCGACATCGGCATCTCCTCCAAGGCCATGTCCATCATGAACTCCTTCATCAATGATATCTTTGAGAAGCTTGCCGGCGAGGCCGCGAAGCTCGCCCGCTACAACAAGAAGCCCACCATCACCTCCAGGGAGATCCAGACCTCCGTCCGCCTTGTCCTCCCCGGCGAGCTCGCCAAGCACGCCGTCTCTGAGGGCACCAAGGCCGTCACCAAGTTCACCTCCTCTTAGATCTCCTTGCCTGTATCTAGTAGTGAATGTAGTTGGCTGCTGTGGCTCATGGTAGTTGTCGTCTCTGGTTATCTGCAACAAGTAGTAGTTTGACTAATGCTGAAATTGTCAATGTTTCGTTGGCTCATGGTTGTAAGAACTAAATTATGAATGGTGATGCTTTTCTGGTCTGAATCGTCATACTTCTGATTCTGTTTCAGCATTTATGTTCAGGAACCGACTGGTTTGCAATGTTGTTGGCTGAGGTGACTAATGGTTGTGAACTTTGATAATCTGCAAGTAGTTGTACTGCTGCTTGATGAGAATCGTTGATTCATTGCCAATGTTTTCTTGGCTGGTTGGTCGCTGAGAACTGAAATGCTCCTGCTAGTATCTCCCTTTTGGCTAACTGAAATGCTCCTGCTAGTATCTCTCTTTTGGCTAACTGAAATGCTCCTGCTGTATTTTGCTAGTACCTCCCCTTTTGCAAGGGCTTAATTATGCATGTTGGTTCTTTTGGCAAGCTGAGATTCTGAGCGCAATGATTTATTTCTCATTTTATCTGTCACTGATTGGTGCTAGGCGGTTGAACTATTGCCAATGCTTTCTTGGCTGGTTGGTTGTAAGAACTGAAAATAGGCATTTCATTGATACTCGGTGACTATTCTACTGATTCTGCTTTTGTAGCGATGTAAAATTTTGGCTTCCAGATCCTTTTGCTGTTTGTGTTCCTTTCTGCATAAGGTGCAGAATCTAATGTTGTAGACGGGCTTAATTGACTGCTGCTAGTGAGCACAACTGAATATCGTGCCTCTGATGATCATTAGCGTTTTGATGAACAGTAAGAGAAACCCAGTTGTTTGCCTTGCCATCTCTTGTTCTTTCTTGTTTTGGTAGCACCACTGAGGACTTTGGATTTGGCTTGGAAACTAACCTGAATGACCATGGATTTTTATTGCTTTGCTATTCTTCTGCTCCCTTTGGTGCACTTACGACTGCGAAACTGTTCTTCCACCTTCTTATATAAGATCAGAGTCCAAAATTAGGGAACTACCACTATGATCAGGATGGTGCTTCGAACAAGGAAATTCTACGCTAAATGTTTACCCTATGTAGAGCGAGGGTGCTAATAACCGCTGGACTAAAAAAAGTATTTCTACACACGATTCAAGCTTTTGCTCTGCCACCCACCCATGATTCAAGTTTAAGAGCAAGTACAATAAGTCCTACTCAGCTGGCTATAAGGATTAAAATAGTATATTATTGCTTAGTTGGAGGAGAAAGATGAGGAAAGAGAAGAAGAGTGGGCTCTTATGCAAGAGCTAGCTCTAGGACGTGCTCCTAGTCACTTTGTGAGAGTGAAACATGGGCCATACATTGATAAAGTACTACACTTTTATAGCTCACTATTATATATGTTGACTCTAAATTGGCTATAGATGACATGATACTTAGGTTATAGCCAGCAACTGGCTAAA
The DNA here is from genome assembly GCF_022539505.1 of Lolium rigidum. NCBI lineage: Eukaryota > Viridiplantae > Streptophyta > Magnoliopsida > Poales > Poaceae > Lolium > Lolium rigidum. The sequence goes on along the minus strand of NC_061511.1, from coordinate 191,893,455 downwards.
CTATTGGAATTGCTCTAATCAACTGGACGCTCGATCTTAACTACAGTACTAGGGAGTACAGAGTACTAGTTGTAGACAGTAGACCAAAGGGAACAATTGAAAACTCTTGCTCCATCTCTATCCACTACTATTGGTAGACAGTAATGAGACCCAAGATCAGTTCTTTCGCTGAAAGAACAACAGTTTAAACCAACGAAAAAAATAGCGCGCTATTTCGGTGTTTTAGCGGCGCTATAGCGTATTTGGAAAGTGAACGCTACGCTATGCGCATTTGGCTCACTATGACGCTAATCACGCTATTAGCATCGCTATGCACGCTATTTTTTTGTAGCGTTATAGCGGCGCGATTTTTATAACGTTGTAGCGGTGCTATCTTTTACAGGGAAATCGAGCAACCGACTAGCTATTTTGAATCTTTTGACCCACGAGCTTCCTAAATCCACATTCTAATCGTAGTCATTCAACCCGTTGGAAACCACAGAAGCACATCGACAATTCCCACCTCACATGACCCGTACATGTTGAAGAAGAAGAATCAACATCATAACGAGTAAGAGCTACTAATGCAATTTGCCTAAGATGAAGTTGCTTCTAGTTTTTTATTATGATAAGTTGCAATATGCGGTTCTTCTTCTGAATAGTGACCCAATGCTTTATCCATTTAGTTCATCTCATTTTGATTAATAACTATACTATTGCTATGTAGTCGGACTGACAAATATGTATCTTTCAGTGGGATCAGAACTTTGTCAATTTAGTTTGTTGATCGTTGTGAGGGCATCTCCAACGGGACGACGTATTTCGGACGCCCAAACGGACGGCCTAAATGGTCGAAATCGATCGTGCGTTCATTTACGCCGGGGGAGGCTCCAGCGGCACGACCCATATATTTTTCCCATTTATAAAAGTAATAATTTACATTAATAAAAAACATAAAAATAATTTAAAAGGCCATAAAGGCGTGCTAAAACCTAGCCAATGGCTACTGCTCGTCATTGGTGACTGGGTCGATGAACTTCGACCTCAGCCATGGAAGCTGGTACGCCAGCGGTGGAGGAGGAAAGGGCATGCTGTGACAACTGCGGCCAGACCGTCGCCTACGCAGGAGGGTGTGGTGAAGGTGGCCACGGATCCCAGGCCGGAGTAGCAGCCGGCGCGCCGTCGTTGGAACGCATCGGCGTGGCCGAGCTCCCCTGCGCGACCGCCGAGTCGCGGAGCTGAATTGCGAGCCTGTACCACATAGTGAGCTCGTTGAGCTCGCTATTGGCCAGTGCCATGGCAATGGCCTCCCGCTCGCTAATGTCCGGTGGCTGGGTCTCTGGATCCCACACCGGCCCGCCGTCATCGTGGTGGTAGTCTGCGCGCTCCGCCTGCTCGTCCTCGTCCCCGTCTTCGTCCGCGTCCTTGTCGTTATTCTCCTGTTCTTCCGCGGCGATCTCGCGGTCGAAGTAGTCGAGGTCGCTGAGGTAGCCAGCGTGGTGATACGTCCAATTTGCATCACTATGTTATATTATAATTAACTATTATTCATTCATATATTTCATATTTAGAGGTGATACTTATGTCATTCCATCTACTTTTGCATGTTTGATGATTATTGGAGAACTAACCGCAGAGCGAGTATTCTGCTGGAAAAAGGACCGTCAAGACACCATATTTCTGAAGATCAACAATTCCCGGAAAATATACAGAAAATCCTATTTTCCGGATGACGGAGGAAGCTAGAAGGGGAGGCCGAGATGGGCCCTGAGGGGGCTAGACCACCCCTAGGCGCGGGCCAGGCTCAGGCCATGCCTAGGCATGGTCTGGGCACCCTGGACCACTTATGACGACACCCCCTCGCGTATTTCAACCCCTCGGGAAACCTAAGATCGGGGGAGCGACCAGAGAAATATTCTGTCGCCGCTACGGGGCGGAGAACTAGAGAGAGAAAAGCTCTCTGGCAGGCTGAAATCTGCCGGGGAAATTCCTTCCCGGAGAGGGGATATCGTCGCCATCGTCACCGCCATCGAGCTGGACTTCATCAGGATCATCATCACCATCATCTCCACCACCAGCACCATCATCACCGCCGTCTCCATGCCATCCCGTGTAACATCTTGGGCTTGATACTTGTCTAGTTCATAGGGGAAACTTTCCCGGTGTTGATTACTCCTTGTAGTTGATGCTATTGAGTGAAATCATTGAACTAAGGTTTATGTCCAGATTGTTATTCATCATTATATCACCTCTGATTATGATCCATATGATGTCTCGTGAGTAGTTCGTTTAGTTCTTGAGGACATGGGAGAAGTCATGCTGTTAGTAGTGGAACTATGTTGAGTAATATGCAATGATTTGATATTAAAGTTGTGGTGTTATTCTTCTAGTGGTATCATGTGAACGTCAACTACATAATACTTCACCTTTATGGGCATAGGGGAATGCATTGTGTATTTGGCTACTAATTGTGGGGTTGCGGGAGCGACAAAAACCCAAATCCCCGTTAGGAAACCGGTGCACGAGGGAGTGTAGGATCTCAAAGTTTAAGGATGTGGTTAGATTTATCTTAATTACTTTCTTGTGGTTGCGGATGCTTGCAAGAGGTATAATCACAAGTATGTATTAGTCCAAGTACGGGGTAGTGCATTAGCATAGATTCAACCACACAACACTTAACAAACCATTGAAGATTATTCAGCTATGTGAAGCGAAAGCACTTGACGAAATTCCCGTGTGTCCTCGGGAACATTTGGTCATCATAAGTAAAACAACCGGCTTGTCCTTTGCTCTAAAAAGGATTGGGGCACTCACTGCAATTATTATTACTGCATTTTATTTACTCGTACTTTATTTATTTGCAATACCAAATACCCCTGGAAACAAGTTTGCTAGTGTTTACAGTGAATTCTCGATCAAAACTGCTCATCAACACCTTATGCTCCTCGTTGGGTTTGACACTCTTATTTATCGAAAGTACTATGATACACCCCCTATACTTGTAGGTCATCAAGACTATTTTTTGGCGCCGTTGCCGAGGAGTGAAGCGCTATTGAAGAGTGGAATTGGTAAAGGAAACTTTTACTGTAAGTGATGTTTTTATTTTTGTCTACTACTGCTTTATTTCATTATGGAGGCGTCTCCATTTGACTCTCTATTTGGAATTACTACTACCACTGTTACGGTAGTAGAAGAACCGTCGCGTGCTCAATTGGATCCTTTTAAAATACCTATGAAAATTGTTGAACGTGTTATGAATAACTGCTATTTTGGAGATGGAACTGTCCATCCGGGTGATCACTTACTCTTTATACATGAATTATGCGAGTTGTTCAAGTATGCAGGTATCTCAATGGACCAAGTTAAGAGGAAATTATTCTCTTTATCACTTAAGGGAAGAGCTGCGGAATGGTATAAGATGATGAAAAATGGACGATATATTGGATGGGAGGAAGTAGTACCTCTCTTTTATTCTAAATTCTATCCTCCAAGTGAGATTCATAAAGATCGAAATCAAATATATAATTTCTAGCCTCAAGATGGAGAGAGTATTGCCCAAGCGTGGGGGATATTAAAGTCACTAATGCTCAAATGTCCCATTCATGAGCTCCCCAGTAATATTGTTATTAATAACTTCTATGCAAGACTTTCTCTTCATGATAAGAATTTATTGGATGCTTCTTGTTCTGGATCATTTACACGTATGAAAGAATAAGCTAAATGGGATCTTCTCGACTGCATTCAGGAAAATACTGAAGGATGGGATAATGATGAAGGAAGAAAGTCAGGAATTAATTATGATTATGAATGCATTGAATCTTTTATGCAAACTGATGACTTTCGTAATACTAGTGCTGTTTATGGTCTTGATTCTCAAATTCTTGCAATTTTTTAAGGCTTTTGCCTCTTATCTTGATTTTCCCAAAAAGGACTGGAACAAATACCATCACCTTATAAAGATATTGTTAATTGTGTTCCTGATAGAAATATTGAAGTTTGTACTGTTGATCGAACAAATAACTGTTGTAGCAGTGGTAGCAATAGTAAAGGACTTGGTTACTGAAAATGTAGAAGATGTACATATTATATTTTGTGAAGATGCTTCTAATATTGTTTCACATCCTAGTAAATCCAAGAAAACTAGTGTTCCTGTGATTTCTGTTAGAATATGTGATCATTGCTATTATGGTTTATGTGATATTGGTGCAAGTTCTAGTGCTATTCCTTATGAGCTTTACATGGAAATTATGCATGAAATTGGTTCTTGTGAACTTGAAGAAATTGATGTGGTTATTTAGCTCTCTAATAGAGAGACCATCTCTCTCATTGGTATTGTTAGAGATGTAGAAGTTTTATCTCGTAAGATTAAATATCCTGCTGATTTTCTAGTACTTGGTGCAACTGCTAGTAAGACTTGTCGTATAATTTTTGGTAGACCTTTCTTGAATACTTGTGGTGCTATTATAGACTGTAAGAAGGAGAAAATTCTTACTAAATTTGATGGAGAGTCTTATGAGTTTAATTTTTCTAAGTTTGCTAAGGCTTCTTATAAAACTGAATTGCCTAATGAAGATTTTATAGTTGAACAACTTGCTTCTATTGCTGTTGCTCCTAACAATGCTTTGCAGCAATATATGGAGGATCACGAAAGTGAGGTCTTTATGGAGGAATGAAATGAAATTGATGAGATTTTTCTTTGTCAACCGGAGATGCTTAAGCACGATTTACCTGTGGAAGACTTGGGTACCACGCTACCACCCAAGGAGGATCCTGTTTTTGATTAAAAACCTTTACCTGATGATCTTAAATATGCTTATATTGATGATAAGATAATATATCCTGTTATTATTAGTTTTAAACTTTCAGGACATGAAGAGGAAAGATTATTGGGAGTATTGAAGAAACACCGAGGAGCTATGGGATATACACTTGATGATTTGAAGGGGATTTCTCCTACTATATGTCAGCATGCTATTAATATGGAACATGATGTAAAGCCAGTTGTTAAACATCAATGTCGTTTAATTCCGAAGATGAAGGATATGGTAAGAAATGAGGTATTGAAACTTCTTGATGTTGTATTATTTATCATATTGCTGATAGTAGATGGGTTAGTCATGTGCATTGTGTCCCTAAGAAAGAAGGAATTACTGTTGTGCCTAATGAAAATAATGAACTTATTCCTCAAAGAGTAGTAGTTGGTTATAGGATGTGCATTGATTTTAGAAAAGTCAACAAAGTTACTAAGAAAGATCATTAACCTTATCTTTCATTGATCAAATGTTAGAAATGTTGTCTAAGAAAACTCATTTTTGTTTCCTTGACGTATGCCTTTTGGTTTACGTAATGCTCCTGCTACATTTCAAAGATGGATGTCTGCTATCTTTCATGTTTTTTGTGAAGAAATTGTGGAAGTATTCATGGACGATTTCTGTGTCTATGGGACTTATTTTGATAATTGTTTGCACAACTTTGATAAAGATTTGCAGAGATGTGAAGAAACCAATCTTGTTCTTAATTGGAAGAAATGCCACTTTATGGTAAATGAAGGAATTGTTCTTGGACATAAAAATTCTGAAAGAGGTATTGAAGTCGACAGAGCCAAAGTGGAAGCAATTGAGAAAATGCCATGTCCCAGGGATGTTAAAGGTATTCGTAGTATTCTTGGTCATGTTGGTTTCTATAGGAGATTTATTAAAGATTTCTCTAAAATTTCAAAGCCTCTTACAAATCTTCTCCAAAAGGATGTACCTTTTGTCTTTGATGATGATTGTAAGGAAGCTTTTGAAACTCTAAATAAGGCTTTAACCACTGCTCCTATTGTTCAACCACCTGATTGGAATTTACTGTTTGAAATTATGTGTGATGCTAGTGATTTTGCAGTAGGTGCTGTTATTGGACAGCGAGTAGATAAGAAGTTGAATGTTATTCATTTTGCTAGTAATACTCTTGATGCTACTCAAAAGAATTATGCTACTACTGAAAAAGAATTCCTAGCTGTAGTCTTTGCTTGTGATAAGTTTAGACCTTATATTGTTGATTCGAAAGTTACTATTCATACTGATCATGCTGCTATTAGGTACCTTATGGAAAAGAAAGATGCTAAGCCTAGGCTTATTAGATGGGTGTTGCTTTTACAAGAGTTTGATTTGCATATTGTAGATAGGAAGGGCGCTGAAAATCATATTGCTGATAATTTGTCTAGATTGGAAAATATTTGTTATGATCCTATTCCTGTTAATGATAGTTTTCCAAATGAACAATTGGCTGCAATAAATGTAACCTCGCGTGAGAGTCCTTGGTATACTGATTATGCTAACTTTATTGTTTCGAAGTATTTGCCTCCAACATTTACAGATCAACAAAGAAGGAAATTCTTTTATGAATTGAGGCATTATTTTTTGGATGACCCACACTTATATAAAGAAGGAGTGGATGGTTATGCGAAGATGTTTTCCAGAATATGAGCAACAAGAGATATTGAGAAAATGTCATGGTAGTTGATACGTCTCCGACGTATCGATAATTTCTTATGTTCCATGCCACATTATTGATGATATCTACATGTTTTATGCATACTTTATGTCATTATTATGCGTTTTCCGGAACTAACCTATTGACGAGATGCCGAAGGGCCGATTGCTTGTTTTCTCGCTGTTTTTGGTTTCAGAAATCCTAGTAAGGAAATATTCTCGGAATCGGACGAAATCAACGCCCGAGTCCTATTTTTCCACGAAGCTTCCGGAAGTCCGAAGGGGAAACGAAGTGGGGCCACGAGGTGGGGACACGGTAGGGCGGCGCGGCCCAAGCCCGGCCGCGCCGGCCTAGTGTGTGGCCCCACCAGGACTCCACCGACCTTGCCCTTCCGCCTACTTAAAGTCTCCATCGCGAAAACCCTACCACGTTCGACGAAACCAGAGAAAACCTTCCGGAGCCGCCGCCATCGCGAAGCCAAGATGCGGGGACAGGAGTCTCCGTTCCGGCACGCCGCCGGGACGGGGAAGTGCCCCGGAAGGCTTCTCCATCAACACCACCGCCATCTTCATCAACGCTGCTTGTCTCCCATGAGGAGGGAGTAGTTCTCCATCGAGGCTCGGGGCTGTACCGGTAGCTATGTGGTTAATCTCTCTCCTATGTGCTTCAATACAATAATCTCATGAGCTTCCTTACATGATTGAGATTCATATGATGATGCTTGTAATCTAGATGTCATTATGCTAGTCAAGTGGATTTTACTTATGTGATCTCCGGAGACTCCTTGTCCCACGTGTGTAAAGGTGACGAGTGTGTGCACCGTGTGGGTCTCTTAGGCTATATTTCACAGAATACTTATTCACTGTTATGAATGGCATAGTGAAGTGCTTATTTATATCTCTTTATGATTGCAATGTGTTTTGTATCACAATTTATCTGTGTGCTACTCTAGTGATGTTATTAAAGTAGTTTATTCCTCCTGCACGGTGTAATGGTGACGAGTGTGTGCATCGTGTAGTACTTGGCGTAGGCTATGATTGTGATCTCTTGTAGATTATGAAGTTAACTATTGCTATGATAGTATTGATGTGATCTATTCCTCCTTTCGTAGTGTGAAGGTGACGAGTGTGCATGCTATGTTAGTACTTGGTTTGGTTATGTTGATCTGTTATGCACTCTAAGGTTATTTAAATATGAACATTGAATATTGTGGAGCTTGTTAACTCCGGCATTGAGGGTTCGTGTAATCCTACACGATTAGTGGTGTTCATCATCCAACAAGAGGGTGTAGAGTCTAGCATCTATTTATTTATTCTGTTATGTGATCAATGTTGAGAGTGTCCACTAGTGAAAGTATGATCCCTAGGCCTTGTTCCTAAATACTGCTATCGCCACTTGTTTACTGTTTTACTGCATTTATACTTCCTGCAATATTACTACCATCAACTGCACGCCAGCAAGCACTTTTCTGGCGCCGTTACTACTGCTCATATTCATTCATACCACTTGTATTTCACTATCTCTTCGCCGAACTAGTGCACCTATTAGGTGTGTTGGGGACACAAGAGACTTCTTGCTTTGTGGTTGCGGGGTTGCATGAGAGGGATATCTTTGACCTCTTCCTCCCAGAGTTCGATAAACCTTGGGTGATCCACTTAAGGGAAACTTGCTGCTGTTCTACAAACCTCTGCTCTTGGAGGCCCAACACTGTCTACAAGAATAGAAGCACCCGTAGACATCAGTAGTGCTTATGGAGGACATCATGCTCGAGATAGAACTGCACAAAAGGTTCTACAATCAAGTTTTTATTGGCCTACCCTCTTTAAAGATGCAAGAAAGTTTATTTTATCTTGTGATGAATGCTAAAAAGTTGGTAATATTTCTAGACGCAATGAAATGCCTATGAGTTATTCTCTTGTTATTGAACCATTTCACTGTTGGGGATTTGACTTTATGGGTCCTTTTTCTCCTTCAGAAGGGTATACTCATATACTTGTTGCTGTTGATTATGTTACTAAATGGGTAGAAGCTATACCTACAAAGAGTGCTGATGGTGAGACCTCATTAAAAATGCTTAAAGATATTATTTTCTCTAGATTTGGTGTACCTAGATATCTTATGACTGATCGATGTTCTCATTTTATTCATGGTGGTTTTAGAAAGACACTTGCTAGATATGATGTTAATCATAGAATTGCTTCAACCAATCATCCTCAAACAAGTGGGCAAGTAGAACTATCAAATAGAGAGATTAAATCTACCTTGCAAAAGACTGTTAATAAATCTAGGAAGAATTGGGCTAGTAAGTTAAACGATGCTTTATGAGCTTATAGAACCGCTTATAAAAATCCTATGGGTATGTCTCCTTACAAAATGGTTTATGGAAAAGCTTCTTACTTGCCTTTAGAATTAGAACACAAAGCATATTGGGCAGTGAAAGAACTTAATAGAGACTTTAAACTAGCCGGTAAGAAAAGGTTGCTTGACTTGAGTTCTTTAGATGAATGGAGGAATGAAGCTTATGAAAATGCTAAACTCTTTAAAGAGAAGGTTAAAATATTGCATGATAAGATAATTCTAAAGAGATAATTCCATGTCGGTGATAAAGTTCTATTGTATAGGTCTCGTCTCAAATTTTTTGCAGGAAAATTACTCTCAAAATGGGAAGGACCCTTTATTATTGAAGAGGTGTATCGTTCCGGTGCGATAAAATTGCTTCGTTGAAGGATAACACTACAAGTGGTGAATGGGCAAAGACTCAAACATTATATTTCCGGAGATTCTTATAATGAAGATATTTATGTTGTCCAAGTGGTGATTCTGGAAGAATTCATTAAAGAGCAAATCCAGGAATCTGCAGAGTTCGTTTTCGAATAGGTAACAATTTTAGTAAGAAAAAGTTCGTGTTAAACTTTCCAGGTTATGTTTTTGTTGTTTTTGCTAAAAACAAAAAATTACGAGACGAAAATGGATAGGAGAAGGTTCCTAGGGGCACCAGACCACCCCTAGGCGCGGGCCAGCTCCAGGCCGCGCCTAGGCATGGTCTGGGTGCCCTGGAGCCCCTCTCCGACCGGTTTCGCCTTGTTCCTTTCCTTTTGTTACGAATTGTTTTGCTATATAATCCCTTGGATCCCCCAAGGTCCGTATATTGTGTTATTGTCGTTTTTTCGTTTCGATCTGTTTCTGCCAGTATTTGTTCTCAGTTTTAGAGGCACCATGGTCTCCACCAACAACAACAAGGGCAAGGAGCCACCGAAGGAGTAATTCATCCTTGGTATTGGCATCCCCTTGGCTTGTTCCAAGCTTGGGGGAGTGTCGTTGTATCACACTATTATCTTTTACCTATTTAGTTTTCAATAGAGTCATATCATGAGTAGTGAAGTTATCATATAGGATAGTTTGCAGTGTGGAAGTATCTCTCCTTTAGTTGATTATCTATGTATTCCTTGGTGTGACTTGCCTTTATGGAATATTAATGAGAAGTTTTTATCATTTACTTTCTGCACATTTTATTTTAGTTTCTATCATATGATTAATCTTGTTGGTTAGTATTGGTATCACTTTGGGAGCATTAAGTAATTCTAGTTGGTCTTGGCAAACTTAGAATTGGTCAATAGCAACATTACTTTGAGGCTCAAGTAGAAAAGAGAGAAATACATGTAGATATATTATTTCATTATCTTTCTTTCTTGTTGGCTCATAAGCTTAATATTCTTAAGATTAAATCATTTGTACTTCCAAGGAAGATTATATGATTGTTTTCTACCACATGTATATTTGTTTGTTTCGCTCAACTCTTATGCTTGCTACCTAACCTTGCTAGCCAAAGACATGTACTGAGTGGGAATGCTTCTCGTGCATCCGAACCTTGAACCAAAAACTCATGCCATTTGTGCCCACCATATCTACCTATATGTGGTATTTCACCGCTACTCCAAAGTGAATTGCTTGTGTGCTACCTTTAAACCTTCAAACATTACTACCTGTTTTGTGTTTCGTTCTTACCTCATGAGGAAGTATTGAATGGTTTATTGTCTTTTCATGACTTCATTCCATGACTAGCATTAATAATGTGCTAAGTTCTTAATATTGCAAAAGAGCAAGACGCTGGGTGCCCATCCCAAAAAAAATATAAAATAAATAAACAATGCTCCACATATTATGTATTGGAGAGATCCTAAATAATGGTGTGCAACGGAGAACTACATGGGAGCCGCTCTTGAGGTCACTATATGAAAGGATGATAGATTGTTTGATGCCATTCGTTGACATAACATGCATACCTCTCAAATATATATTTTCAACACTCCTATTGCATTTAAAACAAAACGCTCTAGAACATGAGTAATCTTGTTTCCCTCTGCGCAGGGTCTTTCTTTTACTTTTATGTTGAGTCAGTAAACCTATTTCCCTCTACCTCAAGCAAGCATTTGAGTTGTTGTGATCCAACCAGCTATAGCGTATTTGGAAAGTGAATGTTATGCTATGCACATTTGGCTCGCTATGGCACTAATCACGCTATTAGCGGTGCTATGCGCGCTATTTTTCATAGCATTATAGCGGCGCTATTTTTATAACGTTGTAGCGGTGCTATTTTTTACAGGGAAATCGAGCAGCCGACTAGCTATTTTGAATCTTTTGGCCCACGAGCTTCTTAAAAATCCACATTCTAACCGTAGACATTCAACCAGTTGGAAACCACAGAAGCACATCGATAATTCCCACTCCTCACACGACGCGTACATGTTGAAGAAAAAGAAGAATCAACATCATAACGATTAAGAGCTACTAATGCAATCTGCCTAAGAAGAAGAAGTTGCTTCTAGTTTTTTATTATGATGAGCTGCAATATGCGATTCTTCTTCTGAATCAGATAGTGACCGAATGCATTATCCATCTAGTTCATCTCATTTTGATTAATAACTACTTTTGCTATGTAGTTGGCTCTTTAATTGTTTGCATGTTGTCAGGTAAATTAGATATCTACTTGTTCACCTGTCTACTTGTTGGACTGATAAATATGTATCTTTTAGTGGGATCATGACTTTGTCAATTTAATTTGTTGATCGTTGCGAGGGCATCTCTAGCGGGCGACGTATTTCGGACGCCCAAACGGACGCGTCCGTCGGCCTAAATGGTCGAAATCGATCGCGCGTCCGTTTTCATCGGGGGAGGCTCCAGCGGCACGACACATACTTTTTCCCATTTATAAAAGTCATAATACATTAATAAAAAAACATAAAAAGAATTTAAAAGGCCATAAAGGCATGCTAAAATCTAGCTAATGGCTACTGCTCATCGTCGCTGACTAGGTCGATGAACTCCGGCGTCGGCCATGGAAGCTGGTACGCCGACGGTGGAGGAGGAAGGGCAGGCTGCGGCAACTGCGGCCAGGCCATCGCCTGCGCAGGAGGGTGTGGTGAAGGTGGCCACGGATCCCAGGCCGGAGCAGCAGCCGACGCGCCGTCGTTGGAACGCGTCGGCGTGGCCGGAGGAATCACCGGCCTCCCCTACGTGAGCGCCGACTCGCAGAGCTGGATTACGAGCCCATCCCACATAGCGATCTCGTTGAGCTCGTCGAGATCGCTATTGGCCAGTGCCATGGAATCCCACGCCGGCCCGCCATCGTCATGGTCGTAGTCTGCGTCGTCGTTCTCCTATTCTTCCGCAGCGATCTCGCAGTCGAAGTAGTCGAGGTCGCCGAGGTAGCCAGCGTGGTGATACGTCCAATTTACATCACTATTTTATATCATAATGTACTGTTATTCATTGATATATTTTATATTTAGAGGTGATACTTATGTCATTCCATCTAGTTTTGCATGTTTGATGATTATTGGAGAATTAACCGCTGGAGCGAGGATTCTGCTGGAAAAAGGACAGTCAAGACACCATATTTCTGAAGATCAACAATTCCTGGAAAATATACAGAAAAACCTATTTTTCCAGATGTCGGAGGAAGCCATAAGGGGAGGCCGAGATGGGCCCTAAGGGGGCCAGACCACCCCTAGGCGCGGGCCAGCCTCAGGCCGCGCCTAGGCATGGTCTGGGCACCCTGGCCCACTTCTGAGGACGCCCCCTCGCGTATTTCAACCCCTCGGGAAACCTAAGATTGGGGGAGCGACCAGAGAAATATTCCACCGCCGCTACGGGATGGAGAACCAGAGAGAGAGAAAAGCTCTCCGGCAGGCTAAAACCTACCGGGGAAATTCCTTCCCGGAGAGGGGAGATCGTCGCCATCGTCACCGCCATCGAGCTGGACTTCATCGGGATCATCATCTCCACCACCAACACCATCATCACCGCCGTCTCCACGCCGTCCCGCAGTAACATCTTGGACTTGATACTTATCTAGTTCATAGGGGAAACTTTCCCGGTGTTGATTACTCCTTGTAGTTGATGCTATTGAGTGAAACCATTGAATTAAGGTTTATGTCCAGGTTGTTATTGATACGTCTCCGACGTATCGATAATTTCTTATGTTCCATGCCACATTATTGATGATATCTACATGTTTTATGCATACTTTATGTCATATTTATGCATTTTCCGGAACTAACCTATTGACGAGATGCCGAAGTGCCAGTTGATGTTTTCTGCTGTTTTTGGTTTCAGAAATCCTAGTAAGGAAATATTCTCGGAATCGGATGAAATCAACGCCCAGCATCTTAGGAATGCATGAAGCTTCCAGAACACCCGAGAGCCGCGCAGGGGGGCCACAGGCCCACCAAACAGTAGGCCGGCGCGGCCAAGGGGGGGCCTGCGCCCCCCTGTTGTGTCGTCGCCTCGTTGACCTTCTAACGCCGCCTCTTCGCCTATATAAAGGTCTCTGACCTAAAACACGAGACGGAAAAGCCACGGTACGAGAAACCTTCCAGAGCCGCCGCCATCGCGAAGCCAAGATCTGGGGGACAGGAGTCTCTGTTCCGGCACGCCGCCGGGACGGGGAAGTGCCCCCGGAAGGGTTCTCCATCAACACCACCGCCATCTTCATCAACGCTGCTGTCTCCCATGAGGAGGGAGTAGTTCTCCATCGAGGCTAAGGGCTGTACCGGTAGCTATGTGGTTAATCTCTCTCCTATGTACTTCAATACAATAATCTCATGAGCTGCCTTACATGATTGAGATTCATATGATGATGCTTGTAATCTAGATGTCATTATGCTAGTCAAGTGGATTTTACTTATGTGATCTCCGGAGACTCCTTGTCCCACGTGTGTAAAGGTGACAGTGTGAGCACCGTGTGGGTCTCTTAGGCTATATTTCACAAAATACTTATTCACTGTTATGAATGGCATAGTTAAGTGCTTATTTATATCTCTTTATGATTGCAATGTGTTTTGTATCACAATTTATCTGTGTGCTACTCTAGTGATGTTATTAAAGTAGTTTATTCCTCCTGCACGGTGTAATGGTGACAGTGTGTGCATCGTGTAGTACTTGGCGTAGGCTATGATTGTGATCTCTTGTAGATTATGAAGTTAACTATTGCTATGATAGTATTGATGTGATCTATTCCTCCTTTCGTAGTGTGAAGGTGACAGGTGTGCATGCTATGTTAGTACTTGGTTTGGTTATGTTGATCTGTTATGCACTCTAAGGTTATTTAAATATGAACATTGAATATTGTGGAGCTTGTTAACTCCGGCATTGAGGGTTCGTGTAATCCTACACGAGTTAGTGGTGTTCATCATCCAACAAGAGGGTGTAGAGTCTAGCATCTATCTATTTATTCTGTTATGTGATCAATGTTGAGAGTGTCCACTAGTGAAAGTATGATCCCTAGGCCTTGTTTCTAAATACTGCAATCATCGCTTGTTTACTGTTCTACTGCATCTTTACTTCCTGCAATATTACTACCATCAACTGCACGCCAGCAAGCACTTTTCTGGCGCCGTTACTACTGCTCATATTCATTCATACCACTTGTATTTCACTATCTCTTCGCCGAACTAGTGCACCTATACATCCGACAAGTGTATTAGGTGTGTTGGGGACACAAGAGACTTCTTGCTTTGTGATTGCAGGGTTGCTTGAGAGAGATATCTTTGACCTCTTCCTCCCTGAGTTCGATAAACCTTGGGTGATCCACTTAAGGGAAACTTGCTGCTGTTCTACAAACCTCTGCTCTTGGAGGCCCAACACTGTCTACAAGAATAGAAGCACCCGTAGACATCAGTTATTCATCGTTATATAACCTCTGATTATGATCCATATAATGTCTCGTGAGTAGTTCGTATAATTTTTGAGGACATGGGAGAAGTCATGCTGTTAGTAGTGAAACTATGTTGAGTAATATGCAATGATTTGATATTTATGTTATGATGTTATTCTTCTAGTGGTATCATGTGAACATCGACTACATGATACTTCACCTTTATGGGAGTAGAGGAATGCATCATGTATTTGGCTACTAATTGTGGGATTGTGGGAGCGATAGAAATCCAAACCCCCGTTAGGAAACCAGTGCACGAGGGAGTGTAGGATCTCAAAGTTTAAGGTTGTGGTTAGATTTATCTTAATTACTTTCTTGTAGTTGCGGATGCTTGCAAGAGGTATAATCATAAGTATGTATTAGTCCAAGTATGGGGTAGTGCATTAGCATAGATTCACCCACACAACACATACCAAACCATTGAAGATTATTCAGCTATGTGAAGCGAAAGCACTTGACGAAATTCCCGTGTGTCCTCGGGAACGTTTGATCATCATAAGTAAAACAACCGGTTTGTCCTTTGCTCTAAAAAGGATTGGGCCACTCACTGCAATTATTATTACTGCATTTTATTTACCCGTACTTTATTTATCTGCAATACCAAATAATCCTGCAAACCTATTTGCTACTGTTTACAGTGAATCCTCGATCAAAACTGCTCGTTAACATCTTCTCCTCCTTGTTGGGTTCAACACTCTTATTTATCAAAAGTACTATGATACACCCCCTATACACTTGTGGATCATCACGTGGCGGCGTGCGTGAAACTCCCACGTCTCGAACGAGATCCATTTGTAGGAGTTGAGCGCGTACGCCGGATCTTCTCGGAGATCGGCCGGCAAGATCGCTTGGCGACGGCGCACCTCGTCCCAGCGCTCTCGGTCCTCGCACGACACGGGAGGGGGGACGGGCACGCGCCTGGAGTTGAGGTACCAGCCTCCTCCTGGCAGGTTTTCGTCCGGCCATGGCACCGGCTGGTTTTCTTCCGAAAAGCGGTGCACGAACTCGATGCGGACGTACCGCCCAACCCGTGGCTTCTTGCCGGACCGCGAGCCGCTAGCCTCGTGGTCATTCTTGGTCTTGCAGAACGGCCATCATCTCTTCCCCATGGCGTCGGTCGGGTGGATAGGGTCGGCTCTGGTAATGGTGTGGTCGGGGAAATGGGCGCCAACTCGGACGCCATCTCTCCTTCAATGTCGTGCCACTGCGACGCCGCCCAATAGCGCACGCTCGCGAAAGCCGAGGCACGCCATTAACACAACCCTGGAAAGCTGCAGCGCGCCGCCCGTAAATTATGCCGCGGAAGACGAAGCATTTGTGCCCCTGCCAGGCGGGCCCGTGTGAGGACCGGGCGAACGACCGCTCCGTCCGCGGAGCATCCGCAGAGACGCATTTTTGGGCCACGTTTACGTTGCTGCGAACGGCCCGATCACTATATGTCGTTCCGCTAGAGGGGGTACCAAACGCATTGTCGGCACGCGAGGACGCAAACGGTCGCTCAACGTCTGTTTGCGTCGCCCCGTTGGAGATGCCCTGATGTGGATAATTTTTGAGTTGTTGTAATCCTTAGAGCAAGTACAATAAATTCTAGTCCGCTGACTATAAGGATTAAAATAGTATATTATTACTTAGTTGGAGGAGAGAGGTGAGGAGAGAGAAAAGTAGTGGGCTCTTGTGGAAGAGCCGGCTCTAGCACGTCTTGTGGAAGAGCCGGCTCTAGCACGTGCTCCTAGGCACGTTGTGAGAGTAAAAGGTGGTCATACATTGATAAATACTACATTTTATAGCCCACTATTGTATGTTGTCTCTAAGTTTTGTATATGTTGTCTCTAAGTTGGTTTTAGATGAGTTGGCTTATAGCCAGGAGCTGGCTATACTATTAAACTT
Source organism: Lolium rigidum (assembly GCF_022539505.1). Taxonomy (NCBI): domain Eukaryota; kingdom Viridiplantae; phylum Streptophyta; class Magnoliopsida; order Poales; family Poaceae; genus Lolium; species Lolium rigidum. The sequence continues at coordinate 191,876,900 of NC_061511.1, read as the reverse complement.
GCTCCTAGTATACATACTATATTTGTTATTTTTTAATTTTTTGTGTTTTGGAACATGGGAGCATATGCTCCCTATATTTTGAAATGCATTTTACACATATTTTAAATTTCAAAAAAATTGAAACAAAAAATTCGCACGTACATCTTCACGTGCCACGCGCTCACAAAGTCGTTTCAAAAAAAATAAACTTATCATGTGACGTGTGTAAAAAAGATAAAATTGAGTGCTAAAAACAATGCTTTTCACAGGATAAGTTTTCTCTTTTTTACATATGCCACAACAAATATTATTTTTTCGTGAAACTTGACGCATACACATATATTATGGAGATGTACATGTAGAATTTTTTGTCAAAATTTTTTCACACTTCGAAATATGTTTTCTTGGTAGAGGGAGCATACGCACCCGGGAGCCGAATTGAATTTCCGACTATGGGCACGTTATAATCTTCATAATGTATATAATGTATTTTGGAAGGCCGCGCTATTTTGTTTAGCACGCTACTTTTTTCCTTGGTTTAAACCAGGCATTGACCGTCAAACCAAAAACACATCACAACATTCATGCAATGAGACCAAGATCAAAGTTTGCATGTTAAGTCTAGGTAGAGGACAATAGCAAGTCATGCCAAGATATCCAGATTACAGTTGAGTGCCTGGACAAGAGACAATTCCTGTAAATTCGACAAGGTGCGAGTGCCTTTTAAACATCATAAAACGCGCTCAAGCGGAAATCCGAGACAAGGTGCAAGTGCCTTTTAAACATCATAAAACGCGCTCAAGCGGAAATTCGAAACGAACGAACATGACTAGCAATTACTAATTGTAGATGAAAAAATACGACTGTCTCTAAACTTTTGTTCTTCGTTAGATCCTCCTCTCCTCAATCGTCACTCATACCCACTCGAGTTAGCTGCAACGCCTGGAAACAGAAGAATGCTGCGAAACAAACAAGGATCAGGTTAGCCACATCAAGAGTCGCTCTAAATTTGCGTAGAAATATAGCACATAGTATCAGATGGATCACTGCCCCGAGAAGAAAATCACTGCTCATGATATGACAAGGTACCTTGCACTTGATAGCATTGACACGGTAAACAGTATGGTTACAGCTTTGCTCAAGCGGTAGATGTGGACGAGTTCAGTGGTAAGTCGAGTCGTACTGCATTCATAAGCAGCAATCACAGATGTCATTCCAAAGGCAGTGTAACGCATCGCAATTAAAGCTTCTAAACTTTATGGCTATTACGCACCTGTTTCCTAGAGAGACGGTCTGCTGGATGGTGGTATTTGCAGTTCATCTGCCTTCTACAGGAGCCATGACTCATGTAGTCGAAACACCGAGGTTCACCAGGCCTTTCAGGATACATGGCCTGTTCTTGTTTCTGCACAACATTCTCTGGCCTTGTGGAAGTATCATCTGCCAAGTCAGTTCTCTGACCAAATGCTCCCTGAAACAGCATAAGATCCATGAGTGCCACATGTAAAAAATGAGGGGGTGACAATTGAGCATCTATTTTATTTCCATTGGGTGACATGACATAGTCCTACTTCGGGAAACTGAAAAAATTCAACCAGATAGCGATTGCTATTGTAGAAACGAAGGGTCCAAGCATTTCACTTGAGGTAATAGATAAAATAAAATTCTTTGCTACTACAAAGATAACCAATATTTTAGGCTTTAGCATCCCTTGCACTCCATACATAGTCCATGGATAGTACAATAATTATTTCCCAGTGCGCATTTTTAAGTGAATACTTCAAAACAATCACGGTGCAGTCCAATAGGAACGGAAAAGATTCAAAATACACTTCAGCCATACGAGGTACTCCCTCTGGTCCTTTTTAATTGACTCAAATTTAGTACAAAGTTGTACTAAATCTGAGCCAATTAGAAGAGACCGGAGGGAGTAGTATATTGCACGACAAAAGTGTCTTATGCACACACAAACAGAGCAATATTAACATACTCACAGAAAACTGAACAAGAGTTCTGTACACACAGAAGCCATTTAGTTCCTATTTGCAGAAATGTCAACGCTAGTAAAGGTCTCTATCAGCTAAAAATGCAACAGGGATCAGCCAGGCAAAAAACAACAATTGAAAACTAGTTATGAACTTATGATTGAATCCATAGTGTTTACTTGATCATCAATAATTATAAAGACATACCTCTGTATCTTTGGGATGACGAAATTCACAAGCTGACCCAAATTGACATTTCCCACTTTTCATATAGAATGGGCATTCTGGCATGCCATGTGTTTCAGGTTCAATCTGATCAGAGTGAGCTGGACCTGAGGGATTCCACCCAACTGGAAGTTCATCTCTTGGATGGTTAAATATACACGCAGACAGAAACTTACATTCCCCAAATTGCAGGTAGTACCGGCAGTCTGGCTGACCAGGTCTCTCAGGGTACTGCTGTTGCTGGGGCATATAGTCTTCTAGTGTGGTTGTGGTAGATTGATGATGTTCATTACTGGCAACTGACTTTTTTGCATTCATTGAGTTCTGCACAGTAGGACTTGAATCCTTTGGGTGATTAAACCTACATTGTGCCCCAAATTTACAGAACCGGTTTTTCATATAGAAGGGGCATTCTGGTTCCTCAGGTCTCTCAGGATATTCTCTCTGTTCCCCTCCCAGTGATGGAACTTTCGGATGGTATCTAGTTGGGTATTTGTCTTTTGAGTGGTGATATTTGCATGCTGATGCAAATTTACAATCACCGAACCTCATATAGAAGGGGCATTCTGGTCTGCCAGGCCTCTCAGGGTAATCCACATGCTCCTGCTTGCACAAAGGCCCATCTGAACTATCTGCTGAACAGCAACCATCAGAATCATCTGAAGTAGATGGCCAATCTGAATCCTACATAAAGCAGATATGACAAGAAATTATCAGAAAAGCATAGATCAGTCATTAGTCTAGAAAAAGTACACAGTATGGTGTCATAAAAGTAGCAATATGCAAGCGATATGTGCAAATATAGATATAAAACATCACATAATATAAAGGTACAACATGTACCTTTTTCACCTTTACTTCTGTACTAGGCAGCACTTTTTGGGAAGGTAAGAGCATTCTTAATATGTTCGATGGCAGGATCTCTGAGCTAGACGACGTATCATCTAACGTTGCATGGTCAGAAGACTTCTTTGAGTATGATGTGCCATCCAAGGTTGCATGGTCAGAAGACTTCTTTGAGTATGACGTGCCACCCAATGTTGTATCATCAGAAGATTTCTTCAAGTGTGATGTGTCATCTAATGTTGTCTGGTCAGAAGATTTCTCCAATTGCAAAGCATTATCCTCCCACCCTGTTGGTGTATAGAACTGAGCATCAATTACATGCTCTGGATGGTTAAAATGACAGTGTTTGCCATATCTGCAAGCACCATTCCGCATATAGTACGTGCAATTTCTTGCTCCCTGAGAAGTAGACAAAATTCAGTTTCATCATTTTCCAGTACAAATCATAATGCATAAGTGCCAACTGCAATAGATGAAAGGACATCATAAGCATACTCTTCGTATGGGGAGGCCAATGCGGTTCAGTTCCAGGGTCTCAGCAACGCCATGATTTCCTTGTTCAGAGGGACGCCATGAACCATCTGGATTGGCTTTAAGCTGTAGCAATGACAACATCAACAAAAATAAGGAAAACAAATTACTAAAGAGCTCATGAACAAATTAGAAAACATGGTATATAATCTGCCTTTCAAATGTCCACTACATTTATGGGCAGATAACACATTAATATTGTTACATCACCTGTTTATTTGGGGACCAGAAATGGTAAGACTACATTCTTATACAGAAAAGAGCATGTCGTAGGGTATGTCTATGCACATAATCTAAGTGTAACAAGCATAGAGGGCTGCAGGCATGTGATTAATGTATTGAAATATAGATCACAGCACTATCAACCGAGCTCGAAGACAGATGGCACCGGCATGACACAAATAATTTACACAACCTAATTGTGCTAAGCAAAGTTGCAGCATTCTACGGAGTAACGCAACAAACCAAGTTTTCTTGCCCAAAATATTAAAGAACAATATATCAAATGATGGTAAAGTGACGCAAATTTTACCGGTGGGTGATGAAATTGGCATGAGAACCCGTATGAGCAGCTCCCGCTTGACATGTAAAAGGGGCAGTTCAGTTTCCCAGGCCTTTGAGGATACCTAATGGGCAGCTTAACCTTCTCCTTCTTCCAGATACCCCCATCACTGCCATTTGCCGTAGCTGAAACCACCTCAGAAGATGAAACTTCTCTGATACTTTGAGAAGCTGCCGTGTCCATAGCAAGATCATCATCAGGTGCACCCCATTCATGACAAACACGCTCCACTACATCCTTGCACTTTTCAACAGTAAAATCAGACTTTGTTGCTCCCTGTTTGCCACCAGTCCCTTGCTCCAACATGCTCCCCTTCATGTGAACAGCATACATGTCCTTGCCCACTATCTGTTCATCACCTTTGCATTGTTCACCCTCATTCTTCTGATCTTCCAAAGCAGTAGCATCACTGAATGTACCCCAATTGTCAACGATGACTTGTTCCTTCAGATAGTCATCTTCCTCCACATAAATATCATCCTTGGTTCTGCCATTTTCGTCGATGACATCACTGGCATATTGTGCCGCTGCTTTATCAAGGTCTTTCACCGCAATATCATCCATGGGCACTGTACCCTGGTTGTCGATGATGTGTTCCTTCATCAACTTATCCTGATTATTCGCAGCAACATCCATGTTCGATGCACCCTGTTTGTCAATGACACGTTGCTCCACCACCTTCTCGTTTTCTTTGACAGTATACTCAATCTCAGTTGCTCTTGGTTCATGAACTGCACATTGCTTCACCACTTCCTTTTGATCTTTGTCATCAGTAGGAGCGGGCATTCGTTCAATGATAGATTGATCTACCACATTGTGGTCTTCGACAGAATCATCATGGTCAATGGTTAAACCCTCTCTGAAGACAACCTCTTGCTCCACCACCTCCTGTTCTTCCACAACATCATCATTCTCGATTGCTTCCGAGTCATAAGTTGTGTATTGCTCCACTTTCTTCTCTTGATCCTCGGCAGAAATGTCATTCACGATGGAATGTGTGCTATCTGTGCCTTCAGTTAGCCCTACCACGTGATATTTCACAGCATTATCATCCATGTCTGCACGCTCTTTGTCAATGACACATTGCTCCATCACCTTCCGGTCATTCTCTGCATCACCATTCTCAGTCGTTCCCAATCCATAAGAGCCACATTGCTCTACAGTCTTGTCTTGACCCTCCGCAGCAGTGCCATCTGTGCCTTCACCCTTTCTGTCAATGGCATCTTGCTTCACCAACTCCTGGCCTTCCGCAACATTAACATTCTCGGCTGATCCCACCTTCTCTTGCTCCTCAGCAGCAATGGCATATGTGGTTTCATTCCTTGGGTGGATGGCACCTTGCTGTACCACCTCCTGATCTTCCACAGCATTATCATTCTCGATTGAGTCATAAGTTGCATATTGCTCCACTTTCTTCTCTAGATCCTCGGTAGAAATGTCATCTATGGTAGCACGCATTCCATCTACGACAGTTGGCCCTGTCACCTCGTGATCTTTGACAGCATTATCATCCATGGCTGCACCCTCTTTGTCGATGACACATTGCTCCACCGCCTCCTGATCATTCTCGATATCACCATTCTCAGTTGTTCCCAATCCATAAGAGCCACATTGCTCTACAGTCTTGTCTTGACCGTTAACAGCAGTGCCAATTGTGCCTTCACCCTTTCTGTCAATGGCATCTTGCTCCACCAACTCCTGGCCTTCCACAGCATCTCCCACCTTCTCTTGATCCTCAGCAGCAATGTCATATGCGGTGTCATCCCTTGGGTGGATAGCACCTCGCTGTACCACCTCCTGATCATCCCTGGCAGCTGTCAGCTGATCAACGGCGCACTGCTGCAGCACCTTCTCTTCTTGATCATCCCCAGCAGCAGCATCGTGATCTCCCAGTGCAATATCAGGCACGAGGTGCTGGAGGAGGTGGGGAGCCGCCTTGGATGCCCACCGCGTGAGCATGGTGCTGGCCGGAGCCCTCCTTGCAGCAGGGTCCATGAGTCTGTACCGGTTCACCGGCGAGAGCAGCAGCTCTGGGTCGGTGGCGTGGCGCCGTTCGGCAGCACCTTCCAGAGGGTCGTCCTCCTCGGACGCGTCGGTTGCGGTGACTGACTCGTCCTTAGACGGAGACGCGACGTTGGTGGTGGGCCTTGACTCGTCGCCCGCGCGAAATTCGTCGGCTTGTTGCCCACCCACCAGCACCAGGCCGGGCTCCTGGTCCTGGTCACCGTCCGCGTCCGCCGCCGGCATGAGGTGCTGGAGGAGGTGGGGAGGCGCCTGCGTGAGCATGGTGTTGGCCGGAGCCCTCCTCGCAGCAGGGTCGACGGGTCTGTACCGGCTCACCGGCGAGAGCGGCTCTGCGTGGGCGGCGTGAGGCCGTTCGGAAGCATCTTCCGCAGGGTCGTCCTCCTCCCCGGACGCGGACGCGGACGAAACGTCGGCTGCGATGGGCTCGTCGTTAGACGGAGACGCGACGTGGGTGGGCGTGGACATGGAGTTGGTTGGGGCCGACGCAGCGTCGGCGGCCCCGTGTCGGCTCAGCGGGTCCGCGCCGTGGGCGTGAGGGCGTGGCGCAGCAGCGTCTTCGTCGAGAGGGTCCTCGGACGCAGACGGAGACGGGGTTGGTGGGTGGAGGAGGGGGTGGTCGGGGCTGGCATGGAGCAGCAGGCCGAGGCCGACCTTGGGGGCGGCGGCGGGGCGAGGCGCGGGGAGGGCGAAGGCGCGGATGGAGCCGAGCAGCCTCCGGCCGAGGCCGGCGCCCGGAAGAGGCGAGGAAGGGGGCGCGATCGGCGGCGAGGGAGGGGGAGGCGCGGCTGCCGTGCGGGTGGAAGGCTGGGCCTCCGGTTCGGGCTCGTCGGCACCGCCGATCATGGCGATCGTGGGCGGCGGCGGCGGCGCGGAAACCCTAGCTAAACCTGGAATGGATGTGGTGCATTCGCCCAACCACTCCGTCTCTGCTTTTTGATTCTCTCTCTTAGGTAGCACGCAGATGAGATGAACCACTCCCTCTCTCTCTCTAAATGGAGGGAAGAGTTAGGCTGGTGCCAACGCACCGCCCCGCTCCCGCCCCGCCACGTCAGCTTTTGGCCCACTCTCACCCCACTCTCACCCCACTCTCACCACACGGTCGCCAATCGTACGCTATAGTCCCCACTCTCACTCTCTCTCCTCCACATCACCATTTCTTTTCCACATTAAGTTATTTCACTCGATTTTTTGTAGACATTCAAAATAATGCAAAAAAATTATTCAACTAAAAATGTTACCGATTACATAATAATTAATAAAAATACAAATTATGTTTCTTGTTTTTCTAAATAGCCTATATGACAAGTGTGTACTTGTGTTTGTATTTTGAACTGAAAGAGTAAAAAAAGGAAAGAAAATAAAAGAAGGAAAGAAAATAAAAGAAGGAAAGAAAATAAAATAAAAACCGACATTTAAAGAATAAAAGAAGGAAAGAAAAAAAGAAAAAAGAAAAAAAAACCGCCTTCTTCTACCTGCGGCCCGCGTCGCCCGCCTCTCGCCCCTCCTCCCGCCCGCGTCGCCATCGCGTCCGCCCCGCCTCCCGCCCCCGCTCCCGCCTCCCTACCGCCGCCAACGCGGGCGCCCGGCCGGCGGGAGCGGGCGCCACCGGCCGGCGCCCCGCCGGCGCCCTCCCTCCCGTCCCGCCCGCCTCCAGCCCCTCTCCCGCCCCGCCCCGGGCGGTAGCGCCCCGGCTGCCGCCCGCGTTGGCACCAGCCTTAGAGAGAGAGGGAGAAGCGTATCTCGTAAGCTAGCTGGAATTTTGCACTGCGGCCCCTATTGAGTAGTTTCAGTTACTTCACTTCATACGCACTGCCTCGTTTCTCTTTACAGTTATTTACTATTACTTTATTTCTTTTTTTACAAACACTTCTATTTTCTTTGCATAGAGTTAACAATAGCTTAAAAATATAATTTAGTGAAGGTAGTGTGAAGTAATAAACCATTACCAATCAGCTTCACAATGGTTTCGATACTCTTACTTTTAAAAACTAGGTACACACGATCCGCGACCGTGCAGATATCAAGTTGTTTTATGGCGTCGTTGCTGGAAAGCTTAGCGCTTTTGATTTCTGCTTTAAGCTATTTTATTTCACTACTTGTATTAAGTTGTTTGCATGTACCATGAAAACACGGTGGATTTGCTCAATTATGTACCACCAATTGATTACATTTATCAGTTGTGGGCATTTCGAGCACCTGGATGACCACTTCATGATGCTTTCGTAAAGGTATCTCTAGAAGTAAACCTCGAAGGTTATGAAATTAATCCTTGCTTCATTTATTGCGCACTAATACCTTCACTGGAAACAACACTACTGAAAAACCATACACACATGTTGCTTATTTTGATGAAGTCTTCTCTACATTTAGAATGAAGTCCTTTATTAATGAAGATGTTAGACTGAGGTTCTCAGTAAAACACTAGAATAATATGCACTCATTTGGTAAAAAAATTGCCCATAGACGTAACTGAGAATTGGGATAAATTATTCGATGCCTTCGTAACTTGCTTTTATCCTGAGAAAAAATTTATGGGGCAAGACGCATGATTATTAATTTTAAGCACCTATCGAATGAGGATTTGATAAAATGTTACGGTGGATTCTATGAAATGCTTGAACGTTGTCATTATGAACTGCCACCATTAGTGGTTTTGGAAATTTTCTATGGAGTACTTATAAATATTGATAGAGATGTTTTGAATTCTTCATGTGATTTATGTAAAATGCATGCATGAACTTTGTAGTGTGTTGACACGTATTCACACATATTTTTAACATGTATAATGTCATATCCATGTTTTATATTGATTTTTAGGGATTACCAATGATCCCCTTATTTTAGTTATAACTCTACATGACATGAAACATTGTTTTGTGTATTTTTAACTTTTAGGAACCTAAACGAAGTCAAATTGGGCTAGGATTCCAGGGATGTCAATATTTCATCAAGAGAAAGCACTAGAGCACTTAGACCTCACGAGATGGGCCAGGAGGGCCAAAAGAGCCCAGATGGCGCACTGCGGTGACCCAGCATACCACTGCATGTTGTAGTATACAAGTCGTTGATATGATCTTCATGAAAATATCACATCCCTCAGAGTGGTACAATAGAAACATTGCAGGTCATAACACTCGAGATTATATTACAATCACAGCCATAACAAGTTGGTATTCTCACAAGTCCGATGAGAACACCTGAAGAAACTACTTAAATTCATTACAAACCAACAGAAATAGTAAAATGAGCTCAACAACTTATTTAGGTAAGTTTCTACGCTGCTCGGCTCTATGCTACTAGGTATGTCACTACTCCTCCTCTTCATTGCTGTCGGGCCCGTAGACTATCCCATAGTCCACGCCTTCCACTCCTCCGGACAGATCAGGTTCTTCATAGACCAACTCGTAGTCGCCTTCCGGTGCTCCGTCAGTGGCCTTCACTTCATTATCACAGTCTAGCAAGGGTGTCGAAAGAAAGTGAGTACAGAGGTACTCAGCAAGCTCAAAAGGAAAAATGTGTTTGATGCACTAGCTACGACCATTGATCAGGAAATCTTCGGTCAATGCATGTTTCGCAAACATTTCTTCAAAAGATTTATTTTATTCAGAAAACTATGCCTGCCAATCTTCACAGGTTGAACAGAACTTCATGGAGTTCCTTTCCTGCCGCGTTCGTAGTTCCCTTCCCGGAATAAGGAGTGACTGCCACAGTTTGATACCCTCTGCAGAGGTGTGTTACTTTTCCCATAAGAGAACTTATCCTTGATACCAACCGAGACGCGTTTCTCGTCCACACTTCCGTGGTGTGGGGCCAGGTGTAAGATCCAAGCCAATCACTGCCTTCTCCGCGACCTTGCATACACACCCTTTTGTCCACCCATACATCCCCGGTAGACATCTCCCGATCATACGGCTTTACCCACGATGTACGTCGGACAATCCCTCATAGACGATAGAGCCTCTCATCCATACGGATGGGGATTTTAAAGGATTTCCCAACCTACTGCAGTTTTATCCCAACACCCAGCCAGGCTCCACCAGGTCCGTTGATATGCAAGAGGGAAAAGATACAGCTGACTTCCCCGGAGCCATTATAGATCTTATGGTTAACGTGAATTGTATGGCGCTAGAATCACTAGACAGCATTGGTGATTAGTCCTAGATTAATAGAACCCTTGCAATGGAACCTCCACCATATCAACACATACCATGGTTCCATTGCCCACCACATAGTCATATTCATAGTTGGAAAAGTAACATTTTGCTTTTCAATGCAGGAATGATAAGTATAGTACTTTTGTAGTAAATTGATAGAAAATAATCAAAGCGACATGAGCAAGAGTGAACTTGCCTGGTGACTGTGAGATAATGCAGTTCGAAGTGTTGGATTGAACCTGAACCTCGGGTTCTATAAAGAAGCATCATTGTCTGGTAAAGACAATGTTATAAGATCCAAATGATGCATGTATGGTTGTATTATTTTATGTTGAATCCCTTACCCCGACAAGTTATTACAAATTTAGGTTTTGAGTTAAGGATTGGTGCCTTTGATGGTAGTTTATAAACATTAAGTACTTTAGTATGATTTGCTTTTCTAATAAGAAAAGAATAGAAGATAGTTGATATTTTCCTTTGGAAAATATTTCTTTTAAATAAAGAATTTGAAAATTAGGGTTTCCCATATTTGGGAATTATTCATGAGTTTTGAATTTTTAAGATTTTCTCGCTTTTTGGAAAATCTTGACTTTTGAAAGAATTAACTTGGAATAATAGAATTCCCTTTGAATTTATTTAAATAACATTTATTTGAATTCTATTTTGAATTTTCCTTGATTTTTAAATCGAAGGAAAATTATAATTTAAATTTAGAAGTTAAATTTGAATTCAAAAATTTAAAAATTTGAAATTGTATAACAAATTCCATTTATTATTTTATTCTTGTTAAGAAAAATTTGTTTTTCAATAATCCTATTTTTCTTGAATTTTTAGAGGTCTTTTACATTTATTTTTATTTAGTAGAATTTCATGAGATAAATAAAAATTGAAAAGACAAAAATGCCCCTGCCCTAATTGGGCCGGCCCACTAACACTGGCCTATTTGGGCAGCCCACCAGGCCTGCCCCTAAACGACCTGGTTCGGTCGAACCGAACCGCGTCGGCCCACTCGTTGCTTACTCTCTCGTCTCTCCCGAAACCCTAACCCTAGGAGATTCGATGGCGACGCCGCTGCCGCCATGGTCGCCGCCTGCTCCGGCCACCTCCGACCGAGCTAGGCCTCGTCGTGGTGAGCGGACGAACCAGCGCGTGACGGCACGTCGGTTCATCCATCTCGATTCGTTGCTTGCGTACTGTTATCACCAAGATTTGGCCGAGTCAGAGGTGGGCCGCAGTCAAGATGGGCTTAAGGAAATATACGTGGAGAATTATATGAATCGGCCTGTTGGGCTTAATTGCCCGTGTATCTGTAACATATTAGATCTATTTTAGTTTAGAGATAGAATCTTAGTCGTGCACGGTTTAGTGCATGCCCACATTAGAAAGTCCCCTGGACTATAAATATGTATCTAGGGTTTATGGAATAAACAACAACTCACGTTCAACCCCAAAAACAAACCAATCTCGGCGCATCGCCAACTCCTTCGTCTCGAGGGTTTCTATCAGGTAAGCGACATGCTGCCTAGATCGCATCTTGCGATCTAGGCAGCACAAGCCTACGTTGTTCATGCGTTGCTCGTGCTGAAGCGCTTTTGATGGCGAGCAACGTAGTTATCATTAGATGTGTTAGGGTTAGCATTGTTCTTCGTTTAAGCATGCTTACGTAGTGCAACCCTTGCATATCTAGCCGCCCTTACGCCTATCTCGGGTGTGGGGCGGCACCCGCTTGATCTTTATTTAGTAGATCTGATCCGTTACGATTGCTCCTTGTTCTACAAGGATTAGTTTAATATCCGCAATAGTTTGGCCTTACAATGGGGGGAGGATCCGGTGGCACGTAGGGTGGCGTTCGCAAGTCCTAAACGGGATGTTCCTAGGATCAACTTCATGTTGGTTTTTGGCCTTGTTTAGGATCGGCTTACGAGCACCGTGCGTGGCCGCAAGGCCCAACCTGGAGTAGGATGATCCGGTTATGCGGTGAAAACCCTAAATCGTCGTAGATCTCATTAGCTTCATCTTGATCAAGCAGGACCACCAAGTATTCGTGCACCCCGTACGGATCATGGGTGGATCGGCTCTTTGAGCCGATTCACGGGATAACCCGAGAGCCGATCGAGGCTCGTATTTAACGTTTACATGTATGCCCTGCAGGAAACTAAGCGAGGCAACCTCATCACCTTCCCGACCGGGTATAGGTCGGGTGGCACGCCCTTGCACTTCGCAACGCCGCGTGTGACCGGAAGAGCATTGCGGGCCGTCGCTCGGAGGGGTCTCAGCCAGCCGCAGCTCTAGGCTCCCCCCGGCTCTACAGTGTTGACAAGGCCGCTGCCCGCCGGTGGGTTTTGGCAGTCAACACGTACTCAGCGGCTCGAGCGCGTGCGTGCTGCTCACGAGCGCCGATGAACTGGTGGCGATCTCCGACGATCTAGGGTTTCTTGCCAACCCTGGATGCTCGCCTCCCTCTTTGGTGTTGTGTGAGGCTTGGGCTGGCTTGGCCACGGTCTGGCGTCGCCGTGATTGGCCGTGCCACCGTGCTGCCATGGTTGTCGCTTCGTCCTTCGCCAGGTAACCCTCACTTCGGCTACCTCCTCTTCTCCTCCTTCTCGATATATGCCTCTAGCTCTACTGCGTATGATGTTGTTGTGTTGCTGTGTTGCTTTGCTGCTGTTCTTGCCCGCCTGTGCTGTGCTGATGTGCTGTTGTGCTGTGTTGTGGTCTTTGTTACGCATGCTTTGCTCTACCCTAATCCTACTGGTGCCATTTCTATGCCTACTGGCTTACTGTGCTATGCTAAATCCTTTGATTCATTACCATATATTGTGCAAATGGTCACTGATCCTGGTGTAACTGCTTCATGGTCTTGCTCATATGCTTACTGACTTGCTCATAAGCTTATTGGTTGATTCATATGCTCAACGAATTGCTATTGGTCTAGATTTGCCTCACTGCCACTGGTGGTGTCAGTGATGCTGCTGTGTTACTACTTGTGCTCTGTTGCTGTGCATACCCTGCTACTCCTAAGCTTATCGATGCTATCATATGCTTCTTGGCTTAATCCTATGCTTATTGGACTTGTAATTGTCCTAGGTTTGCACTACTGACACTTGTGCTGTTAGTGATGCTCACCTATGGCTTGTACAGGCTTCAGTTGATCCACTTCTTGGATCCTGGCTTGTCTGTGATGCACTTGTTGGAGATGCCCAAGAGGCAACAATAAAGTGGTTATTATATATCTTTGTGTTTATGATAAATGTTTATATACCATGTGATAGCGTGCAAGACACACATCCGTTGGGAACCCCAAGAGGAAGGTGTGATGCGTACAGCAGCAAGTTTTCCCTCAGTAAGAAACCAAGGTTATCGAACCAGTAGGAGTCAAGGAATACGTGAAGGTTGTTGGTGGCGGAGTGTAGTGCGGCGCAACACCAGGGATTCTGGCGCCAACGTGGAACCTGCACAACACAATCAAAGTACTTTGCCCCAACGTAACAGTGAGGTTGTCAATCTCACCGGCTTGCTATAAACAAAGGATTAGATGTATAGTGTGGAAGATGATGTTTGTTTGCGAATAACAGTAAAGAACCATTGCAGTAGATTGTATTTCAGATGTAAAGAATGGACCGGGGTCCACAGTTCACTAGTGGTGTCTCTCCCATAAGATAAATGGCATGTTGGGTAAACAAATTACAGTTGGGCAATTGACAAATAAAGAAGGTATAACAATGCACATACATATATCACGATGAGTACTATGAGATTTAATCAGGGCATTACGACAAAGTACATAGACCGTTATCCAGCATGCATCTATGCCTAAAAAGTCCACCTTCGAGGTTATCATCCGAACCCCTTCCGGTATTAAGTTGCAAACAACAGACAATTGCATTAAGTATGGTGCGTAATGTAATCAACACAAATATCCTTAGACAAAGCATCGATGTTTTATCCCTAGTGGCAACAACACATCCACAACCTTACAACTTTCTGTCACTGTCCCAGATTCAATGGAGGCATGAACCCACTATCGAGCATAAATACTCCCTCTTGGATCGAGTCACAAGTATCAACTTGGCCAGAGCCTCTACTAGCAACGGAGAGCATGCAAAAACATAAACAACATATATGATAGATTGATAATCAACTTGACATAGTATTCAATATTCATCGGATCAACAAACACAACATGTAGCATTACAAATAGATGATCTTGATCATGATAGGCAGCTCACAAGATCTAACATGATAGCACAATGAGGAGAAGACAACCATCTAGCTACTGCTATGGACCCATAGTCCAGGGGTGAATGATAACCCACAAGTATAGGGGATCGCAGCAGTCTTCGTGGGTAGTAAAACCCAATTTATTGATTCGACACAAGGGGAGACAAAGAATACTTGAAAGCCTTAACAGCGGAGTTGTCAATTCAGCTGCACTCGGAAACAGACTTGCTCGCGAGAGTTTATCGAGTAGTAGCAGTTTTATAGCGTAGCATGATAGTGAAATAGCAGCAGCAGAGTAACGAGAGACAGGGAGTAGTGATTATAGTAAACAAGCAGGATTAAAATATCGTAGGCACGGGGACGGATAACGGGCGTTGCATGGATGAGAGAAACTCATGTAACAATCAAGCGGGGCATTTGCGAGATAATAATAAAACGGTGTCCAAGTACAAAGCAATCAATAGGCATGTGTTCCAATTATAGTCGTACGTGCTCGCAATGAGAAACTTGCACAACATCTTTTGTCCTACCAGCCGGTGGCAGCCGGGCCTCAAGGGAATCTACTTGGATATTAAGGTACTCCTTTTAATAGAGTACCGGAGCAAAGCATTAACACTCCGTGAACACATGTGATCCTCACATCACTACCACCCCTCCGGTTGTCCCGATTTCGTCACTTCGGGGCCATTGGTTCCGGACAGACGACATGTGTATACAACTTGCGGGTAAGACCATAAACAATGAATATCATGATGAAATAATAACATGTTCAGATCTGAGATCATGGCACTCGGGCCCTAGTGACAAGCATTAAGTATAACAAGTTGCAACAATATCATCAAAGTACCAATTACGGACACTAGGCACTATGCCCTAACAATCTTACACTATTACATGACCAATCTCATCCAATCCCTACCATCCCCTTCGGCCTACAGCAGGGGAATTACTCACACATGGATGGGGGAAACATGGCTGGTTGATGAAGAGGCGTCGGTGGTGATGGTGGCGATGATCTCCTCCAATTCCCCATCCCGGCGGAGTGCCAGAACGGAGACTTCTGGCTCCCGAGACGGAGTTTCGCGATGTGGCGGTGTTCTGGAGGGTTTCTCGCGACTTCGACTTCTCTCCCTGCGTTTTTAGGTCGAAGGCGATAAGTAGTCCGAAGGAGAGCGTCGGGGGCCGACCGAGGCCGCCACACACTAGGGCCGCGCCGGCCCCTCCTGGGCCGCGCCGGCCTAGTGTGTGGGGCCCTCGGGCCCCCACCTGGCTTGCCTTTCTGGCTCCGTAAGTATTCTGGGAAAATAGGACCTTCCGCATAAATTTCGAGGTTTTTCCTGAAAGTTGAATTTCTGCACAAAAACGAGACACCAGAATAGTTCTGCTGAAAACACCGTTAGTCCGTGTTAGATGCATCCAAAATACACAAATTAGAGGCAAAACAATAGCAAAAGTGTTCGGGAAAGTAGATACGTTTTGGACGTATCAACTCCCCCAAGCTTAGCTTATTGCTTGTCCTCAAGCAATTCGATTAACAAGCTGAGCGATAAAAGAACTTTCACGAACACATTTGTTCATATGATGTAAATATTCTCATGCTATGGCTAACACTTAGGCAGTTCATAATAAGATACATGCAAATAAGATCATCTAATAGCTATGTCAATCATGGAAAGGTACCAACAATTAATAATAAGCATCATGAATCATGTATATAAGCAGGATTGCAATGTTCATAAAAGAGTATGATAGAGTGGTATCTCGCTTGCCCATATTTGATCGAGCAAAACATAAATGCTCGAGGCACCTCGAAGTTCATAGAAAGACTAGAAATAGTGATTGTCAAAGATAAAAGCATCAAAGTTATACCACAATCAATCATATTTTGAGACAATCATATTACACTAAGAATGACAGTTGTGCTCTCAAGAAAGTGTTCAAAGAAAGGATGGAGACACAACATAAAAGTAAAAGATTGACCCTTCGCAGAGGGAAGCAGGGATTAACATGCGCTAGAGCTTTTCATTTTTAAAACAGGAGTAAAATTGTTTTGAGAGGTGTTTGTTGTTGTCAACGAATGGTAATGGGTACACCAACTACCTCGCCAATCGGACTTTCAAGAGCGGCTCCCATGAAGGACGTTATCTCTACCAGCAAGGTAGATCATCCCTCTTCACTTTTGTTTACACACGTATTTTAGTTTTATTATGGGTGACACTCCCCCCAACCTTTGCTTACACAAGCCATGGCTAACCGAATCCTCGGGTGCCTTCCATCAATCACATACCATGGAGGAGTATCTATTGCAAAATTAAGTTGCTTACTGATGAATCATAGCAAAACATGTGAAGAGAAGTATTAGTAAAGTTTGATTAATCGGGGTTGGGAACCCCATTGCCAGCTCTTTTTGCAAAATTATTGGATAAGCGGATGTGCCACTAGTCCATATGAAAGTCCGTCAACAGTAAATGACAAGGTTGAAAGTTAAACACCACATACTTCCTCATGAGCTATGAAACATTAACACAAATTGAGAAGCATTTTGAAGGTTTAAAGGTAGCGCATGAGAATTTACTTGGAATGGTTTGAAATGCCATGCATAGGTATTTATGGTGGACACTCTGGAATAACTTGGTTTTCATGTGTTTGGAAGCACGTATGAAAGTCCGTCAACAGTAAATGACAAGGTTGAAAGTTAAACACCACATACTTCCTCGTGAGCTATGAAACATTAACACAAATTGAGAAGCATTTTGAAGGTTTAAAGGTAGCGCATGAGAATTTAACTGGAATGGTTTGAAATGCCATGCATAGGTATTTATGGTGGACACTCTGGAATAACTTGGTTTTCATGTGTTTGGAAGCACGAGCAGCGTTCCCGCTCAGTACAAGTGAAGGCTAGCAAAAGACTAGGGAGCGACAAATCAAGAGAGCAAGCAACTGTCATAATCATGCTTGCG
>NC_061511.1:191658742-191859312 GCF_022539505.1 Lolium rigidum | reverse complement strand
AGCGAGTATAAATATATATCGCCCGGGGCTATATGGTAGGTTTAGCGGCAGCAAAACTATAACCAATAGAGACACGCTACAACATCCGTCTACTCAGATAAGATAAGAGAGCGCATAAGGTAACAGGTGAAATACTACACAAACATAACCCAGCCGATTACACATATCCCCTCCAACAAGTTGCGAAGAGGCAATGTAAAAGGCACTCAACGGTGGACAAATTTTATTGAGTAACGGTTGTAGTAATGCTATATTACTACGCAAGTTATTAGCAGATTATTAGCAACAAGATAACGGTGTAAGTTGTTCTATGATCAAGCTATACAATTCCAAGTCGTCCATAACCGCGGACACGGCTTATCGATAAGATGTACACCCTGCAGGGGTTGCCCAAATGTAACCATACGCATGCTCGACCCACTTACGACAGGTGGATGTCTCACAACAAGACCGTTCCCAGTTCAACAAGAAAGTCTAGGGGGCCACCCAACTAAGCTACCCGTGACGAAGTCCGGCCGTACTCCGAAGCGGACTCAGGGTTTGCGTCGGCGGCTAGGCGTGCAAACCACACGCTTCGCTAAACGTCCCGCGGGGTACAGTACAGAAGTAAACACCCGAAGGCAACAGTAATAAACACCCGAAGGCAACGGTAATAAACACCCGAAGGCAACAGTAATAAAGCATGGCATACATGGCATAGGCAAATAAAACCAAGGTTGTGGCCCCCTTTCAACCGACTTGAGAAAAGGTAATGGGTGAGGGGGGTCCCAATAATCGTCCCCACGCATGGGTAGAGCGCTCAATCTCGGAACAGATAACAAGAACTCGGGTCCTAGGGGACATTAGCGAGTCAAAGTTCCGATGCTTTCGCAAAGGGGCTCACAGATGCCTCCGCTTACAATTTTAGTTGTTAACAATAAAGTAAAGCATGTGTATCTCCAACAACTAATATAGCATGTGATAACCTCCCAACAACCCAACATATCCCGATAACAGATCGAGATAAACAACAGAGCCTAAACACGCCTACGACTCGCAAGGCTCAAACATCAAGCAACGGCTATGGGTAAGGAATGATACATATAGGATTATTATGGTAAACAAGTGGAATAGGACACGTGACTCGATACAGAATCGCAACATAAGGATAGCAGTGCGAGGGAGAGAGTAAAATAGGTGAAGAGAGAGGGCTCGCCTGTGAAAAGCTGCAGAAGAACTTGTCGTATCTCACAACACCACTTCGTGATCCTATCCGGGAAGAAGCAAAATGCTGGATAAACAACGGATGCAAGTCTTACTACTACGGAAAAGAACCAAGCATGATCAATATGATATGCATGACATGGCACATATTATGCGATGCAACTTATCCAAATTAAGCGGAATCGGAATCCCGACACACAATTATATGGTTCAAGTTGTTTCTCTACCGACAAATTTAAACGTTGATTAACATGGCAAGCATGGCATGGTGCGCTACTTCAAGATTAAATGGAACCGGGACAACATTTATATAATATCCCAAATATTCCATATATTATATATTAGATGATAATGCCAACTATCACGTAAATATATGATGGATGATGCAAACAGAAGCATAGATGGCATATTTAGATTCCTCATATTTTTCTGATAAAAAAACATATAAAATACATTTTAATCCGAGTTACGGATTGAGATATATGATTTAGGCAATAAATATCATTATGAAAGACATTTAATTCAGTTGGTCAAATTACTTGTTCCAAAATAGTTGTAACAGTACTGGATTTGAATTAGGATTCAAATCACTATAATTGGGTTCATACTACTGAATTTTTAAACAAATTAGAAGGTTAAATTTTAAAGGTGCAGTTGAAAACCAGAGAACAAAACAAAAGCGTTGGTTTTGTCTAGGCTAGAGGTTTTGGTCCCTGGACCTGATGAGTGTCAAACAAGGGCATCACCGGTTGAGCTGCGTTTAGATCTTTGAAAGTTACAGGAACATGGACATAAGAGCTATGGTTACAGATAACTGAACATGATACTTTAACTGAAGAAAAGACTGTGCATCTGAAACTGAACCTGGGTACAAAAGATGGATTTCATGATTCCATGCGAAACGATCTTGGTTCCAGGGTCTTGTGCACATGATTAGCTAGATAGAATAGTGCTCGTTCTTGAAATAGAACAGAGTGCAGCGCTGCAAGAATCGGAGATGCCACATAACCGAATCTCGGAAAATCGAAAGTCAAGTGACGAGCTGCACTCCGTCCAAGCTGAAGACAACGAACAGCGGGCGCAGACGTCTGGACGGAACCAGGCGACAAGGTACTGGGCGAGGAAGGGAGCTCCTGGAGGCACGTGGTGGTGCAGGGACGACCGCGCCGTCATGGTGAAGCAGATGAAAACAGCACGCCGTTCTGGGCCTCGCCTGAGGGCGCTGCGGCGATGTGCTGCGGAGGAGCGAGGCTATCAACGTGGGCAGGTTGACAGAGAAGGGGAACCGGACATAGAGAGGTTGTGGAGGAACAACAACTCACCAGGAACATCAAAGAGGGGTCGGTGGCACCGGAGGTTCGCCGGAGCAGCCAGAATCGACGAATTCGTCGACGGAGTTGAAGAAGGAATCGGCGACCGTGACGTTGATTTCTGGCTTCGTTCTTCGATTCCTCTGAAGGGGAGCATCAGCGCAATGAGGGGAATCTCCTGGTGGTCTCAGCTTGGACTGGGGTGGACGGTAGTGGCGGCGCCATGACGAACCCGTGGTGGTGTGCTTGGAGAGAAAAAGGAAGGAGTAGAGCTGGGCGGCGCGAGGACGGGAGGAGGAGAGGCTAGGGTTCAGATGGGATTAAAAGGAGGAGGAGGTAGCAGGTGAGCCCGGTGGTGGAGGGTGACGTTGGCCATGAGAGGGTCACGCCTCTCTCGTGCTTGAGCCAAAAACAGGACAACAAAGGGAGAGGACATGGTGGCTGCAAGGTGCAACGATCAGTGGGTTGCTTGGCCTCTTTTCTCTCTTCTTCTTCTTCCTTCTTTTATTTCTCTCAGATTTTCGTAGGAAACAAAGAGAGGACAGGGGAGAGTTTAGGAAAGAAATAATCTGGAATAGTTTTGAAAGATATTAAAAACTTTGGCACCGGTTTACAAGAAAGTTTGTAAATATCCAAAACGCTACTATTGTTGTTTTGGGTTTGATTGAAAAATAAGAAGAGAGCGGGTGGTTTATAAAACTTCATATAATTGCGAAAAAATAGGGTTAAAATACAATTATTTTAGTTTTTGGAAAAACATGGATGTGATATATGCATGATGCCATGATGATGCACAAAAGAGAAATAACAAACAAAATCTAATAGGGGATTTTTCCGGATCGCTACAATCGACACCACTAACAAGGAACCTCGCCCCGAGGTTCCACCTCAAGGTACGGGGAAGAGAGGTGAACTATCGGGTCTTCTGTCGACGTGTCGATCTCCTCGACACCACTAACAAGGGTTGTTGCTCACGTCGACGAGGATGACTCCGGAGAAACAAAGAAGGGAGTAATAGTCACATGGATCCACCTATTCAACGTAACAAAAGCGAATAATAAGAGTAGTCGGTATGGTGATCAGTCCATCCCGCACTCAAAGTATTACTCTGCACATGAATAAGAGAATCACGTAACCAACTCCTGTAATCCAGATTGGCGATCTTGTCAATCATTGACAGCGAAGGTTCGACGGGTCAAAGCACGGAGAATTGAAGAGAGATCACGGAAACAAGGATGATGGCAACGGAGAGACAGGGTTATCCGCCGTGGATGTTCTTCTGTCGGAAATCATCAGAGATCGGTCCTAATAGGTGAAGGCATAGATCGTCCAACCCACGTCGGAACCTAAGACTCAGAGAAGCAGATAAAAGAGAAGACTCAAAACTCGCAGAGGTAAGAGGAGAAAGAATTTAGGTAAGGAGAAAAATTAGAACTAATCAGATCTATCCAACGAGTTTTAGAAAATAGTTTTGATACTAGACACAACAACGTTCGTTGGCAAGGTTATCCTACAGGCTGGACTAGTGGGGTACCGTCAACCTGGCTCTGATACCAACTTGTGACGCCCCGGAACCGGTACCATGAGGATCTCAGCGAACCCGCCGAAATCCGCACGATATCGATTCAGAGACGCCCTCCGACACGACGTGCGCGATGAATCACACACGTGATGCCAGAGGAATTAACACGAGCGGTAACATTACAACAGGATTACAATAGAGCCCACAAGATACATATATTACAACAACGACTCCAACGAGTCAAGATACAAATATACAATACAAAGATCCAAATCATACGAGAAAATCGAATACGTCCGAGTACGGACAAGATACAAATTGGACTAAGAGTCCCGAAGATAACCAAGATGGCGTCCATAACCCTGCCCAGTGCCAAGCCGGAAGGGTAACCTTGCTAACGTCATCATCTCGTACTCGTCAAAGTCGGGCCATCGGTTGCCGACAAAAGGGAGGAAGCAAAAGAGAAAGGGGAAAGGCGAGAGTAAGTACCAAGGAACGAACTCCGGCACGTACTTAGCGAGACCGGAAATGGCTATGCTCGCCGAGCGAGTATAAATATATATCGCCCGGGGCTATATGGTAGGTTTAGCGGCAGCAAAACTATAACCAATAGAGACACGCTACAACATCCGTCTACTCGGATAAGATAAGAGAGCGCATAAGGTAACAGGTGAAATACTACACAAACATAACCCGACCGATTACACATATCCCCTCCAACGAGTTGCGAAGAGGCAATGTAAAAGGCACTCAACGGTGGACAAATTTTATTGAGTAACGGTTGTAGTAATGCTATATTACTACGCAAGTTATTAGCAGATTATTAGCAACAAGATAACGGTGTAAGTTGTTCTATGATCAAGCTATACAATTCCAAGTCGTCCATAACCGCGGACACGGCTTATCGATAAGATGTACACCCTGCAGGGGTTGCCCAAATGTAACCATACGCATGCTCGACCCACTTACGACAGGTGGATGTCTCACAACAAGACCGTTCCCAGCTCAACAAGAAAGTCTAGGGGGCCACCCAACTAAGCTACCCGTGACGAAGTCCGGCCGTACTCGAAGCGGACTCGGGGTTTGCGTCGGCGGCTAGGCGTGCAAACCACACGCTTCGCTAAACGTCCCGCGGGGTACAGTATGAAGTAAACAACCGAAGGCAACAAGTAATAAACACCCGAAGGCAACGGTAATAAACACCCGAAGGCAACGGTAATAAAGCATGGCATACATGGCATATGCAAATAAAACCAAGGTTGTGGCCCCCTTTTCAACCGACTTGAGAAAAGGTAATGGGTGAGGGGGGTCCCAATAATCGTCCCCACGCATGGGTAGAGCGCTCAATCTCGGAACGGATAACAAGAACTCGGGTCCTAGGGGACATTAGCGAGTCAAAGTTCCGATGCTTTCGCAAAGGGGCTCACAGATGCCTCGCTTACAATTTTAGTTGTTAACAATAAAGTAAAGCATGTGTATCTCCAACAACTAATATAGCATGTGATAACCTCCCAACAACCCAACATATCCCGATAACGGATCGAGATAAACAACGAGCCTAAACACGCCTACGACTCGCAAGGCTCAAACATCAAGCAACGGCTATGGGTAAGGAATGATACATATAGGATTATTATGGTAAACAAGTGGAATAGGACACGTGACTCGATACGAGAATCGCAACATAAGGATAGCAAGTGCGAGGGAGAGAGTAAAATAGGTGAAGAGAGAGGGCTCGCCTGTGAAAAGCTGCAGAAGAACTTGTCGTATCTCACAACACCACTTCGTGATCCTATCCGGGAAGAAGCAAAATGCTGGATAAACAACGGATGCAAGTCTTACTACTACGGAAAAAGAACCAGCATGATCAATATGATATGCATGACATGGCACATATTATGCGATGCAACTTATCCAAATTAAGCGGAATCGGAATCCCGACACACAATTATATGGTTCAAGTTGTTTCTCTACCGACAAATTTAAACGTTGATTAACATGGCAAGCATGGCATGGTGCGCTACTTCAAGATTAAATGGAACCGGGACAACATTTATATAATATCCCAAATATTCCATATATTATATATTAGATGATAATGCCAACTATCACGTAAATATATGATGGATGATGCAAACAGAAGCATAGATGGCATATTTAGATTCCTCATATTTTTCCGATAAAAAACATATAAAATACATTTTAATCCGAGTTACGGATTGAGATATATGATTTAGGCAATAAATATCATTACGAAAGACATTTAATTCAGTTGGTCAAATTACTTGTTCCAAAATAGTTGTAACAGATACTGGATTTGAATTAGGATTCAAATCACTATAATTGGGTTCATACTACTGAATTTTTAAACAAATTAGAAGGTTAAATTTTAAAGGTGCAGTTGAAAACCAGAGAACAAAACAAAAGCGTTGGTTTTGTCTAGGCTAGAGG
This sequence comes from Lolium rigidum, assembly GCF_022539505.1. Taxonomy (NCBI): domain Eukaryota; kingdom Viridiplantae; phylum Streptophyta; class Magnoliopsida; order Poales; family Poaceae; genus Lolium; species Lolium rigidum. The sequence continues at coordinate 191,852,826 of NC_061511.1, read as the reverse complement.
TTTTGGTCCCTGGACCTGATGAGTGTCAAACAAGGGCATCACCGGTTGAGCTGCGTTTAGATCTTTGAAAGTTACAGGAACATGGACATAAGAGCTATGGTTACAGATAACTGAACATGATACTTTAACTGAAGAAAAGACTGTGCATCTGAAACTGAACCTGGGTACAAAAGATGGATTTCATGATTCCATGCGAAACGATCTTGGTTCCAGGGTCTTGTGCACATGATTAGCTAGATAGAATAGTGCTCGTTCTTGAAATAGAACAGAGTGCAGCGCTGCAGTAACTGGAGATGCCACATAACTGAATCTGGAAAATCGAAAGTCAAGTGACGAGCTGCACCTGTCCAAACTGAAGACAACGAACAGCGGGCGCAGACGTCTGGACGGAACCAGGCGACAAGGTACTGGGCGAGGAAGGGAGCTCCTGGAGGCACGTGGTGGTGCAGGGACGACCGCGCCGTCATGGTGAAGCAGATGAAAACAGCACGCCGTTCTGGGCCTCGCCTGAGGGCGCTGCGGCGATGTGCTGCGGAGGAGCGAGGCTATCAACGTGGGCAGGTTGACAGAGAAGGGGAACCGGACATAGAGAGGTTGTGGAGGAACAACAACTCACCAGGAACATCAAAGAGGGGTCGGTGGCACCGGAGGTTCGCCGGAGCAGCCGAGAATCGACGAATTCGTCGACGGAGTTGAAGAAGGAATCGGCGACCGTGACGTTGATTTCGCGCTTCGTTCTTCGATTCCTCTGAAGGGGAGCATCAGCGCAATGAGGGGAATCTCCTGGTGGTCTCAGCTTGGACTGGGGTGGACGGTAGTGGCGGCGCCATGACGAACCTGTGGTGGTGTGCTTGGAGAGAAAAAAGGAAGGAGTAGAGCTGGGCGGCGCGAGGACGGGAGGAGGAGAGGCTAGGGTTCAGATGGGATTAAAAGGAGGAGGAGGTAGCAGGTGAGCCCGGTGGTGGAGGGTGACGTTGGCCATGAGAGGGTCACGCCTCTCTCGTGCTTGAGCCAAAAACAGGACAACAAAGGGAGAGGACATGGTGGCTGCAAGGTGCAACGATCAGTGGGTTGCTTGGCCTCTTTTCTCTCTTCTTCTTCTTCCTTCTTTTATTTCTCTCAGATTTTCGTAGGAAACAAAGAGAGGACAGGGGAGAGTTTAGGAAAGAAATAATCTGGAATAGTTTTGAAAGATATTAAAAACTTTGGCACTGGTTTACAAGAAAGTTTGTAAATATCCAAAACGCTACTATTGTTGTTTTGGGTTTGATTGAAAAATAAGAAGAGAGCGGGTGGTTTATAAAACTTCATATAATTGCGAAAAAATAGGGTTAAAATACAATTATTTTAGTTTTTGGAAAAACATGGATGTGATATATGCATGATGCCATGATGATGCACAAAAGAGAAATAACAAACAAAATCTAATAGGGGATTTTTCCGGATCGCTACAATCGACACCACTAACAAGGAACCTCGCCCGAGGTTCCACCTCAAGGTACGGGGAAGAGAGGTGAACTATCGGGTCTTCTGTCGACGTGTCGATCTCCTCGACACCACTAACAAGGGTTGTTGCTCACGTCGACGAGGATGACTCCGGAGAAACAAAGAAGGGAGTAATAGTCACATGGATCCACCTATTCAACGTAACAAAAGCGAATAATAAGAGTAGTCGGTATGGTGATCAGTCCATCCCGCACTCAAAGTATTACTCTGCACATGAATAAGAGAATCACGTAACCAACTCCTGTAATCCAGATTGGCGATCTTGTCAATCATTGACAGCGAAGGTTCGACGGGTCAAAGCACGGAGAATTGAAGAGAGATCACGGAAACAAGGATGATGGCAACGGAGAGACGAGGGTTATCCGCCGTGGATGTTCTTCCGTCGGAAATCATCGAGAGATCGGTCCTAATAGGTGAAGGCATAGATCGTCCAACCCACGTCGGAACCTAAGACTCGGAGAAGCGAGATAAAAGAGAAGACTCAAAACTCGCGAGAGGTAAGAGGAGAAAGAATTTAGGTAAGGAGAAAAATTAGAACTAATCAGATCTATCCAACGAGTTTTAGAAAATAGTTTTGATACTAGACACAACAACGTTCGTTGGCAAGGTTATCCTACGAGTCGGACTAGTGGGGTACCGTCAACTCCGGCTCGATACCAACTTGTGACGCCCGGAACCGGTACCATGAGGATCTCAGCTGAACCCGCCGAAATCCGCACGATATCGATTCAGAGACGCCCTCCGACACGACGTGCGCGATGAATCACACACGTGATGCCAGAGGAATTAACACGAGCGGTAACATTACAACAGGATTACAATAGAGCCCACAAGATACATATATTACAACAACGACTCCAACGAGTCAAGATACAAATATACAATACAAAGATCCAAATCATACAGAAAATCGAATACGTCCGAGTACGGACAAGATACAAATTGGACTAAGAGTCCTGAAGATAACCAGTGGCGTCCATAACCCTGCCCAGGCCAAGCCGGAAGGGTAACCTTGCTAACGTCATCATCTCGTACTGTCAAAGTCGGGCCATCGGTTGCCGACAAAAGGGAGGAAGCAAAAGAGAAAGGGGAAAGGCGAGAGTAAGTACCAAGGAACGAACTCCGGCACGTACTTAGCGAGACTGGAAATGGCTATGCTCGCCGAGCGAGTATAAATATATATCGCCTGGGGCTATATGGTAGGTTTAGCGGCAGCAAAACTATAACCAATAGAGACACGCTACAACATCCGTCTACTCGGATAAGATAAGAGAGCGCATAAGGTAACAGGTGAAATACTACACAAACATAACCCGACCGATTACACATATCCCCTCCAACGAGTTGCGAAGAGGCAATGTAAAAGGCACTCAACGGTGGACAAATTTTATTGAGTAACGGTTGTAGTAATGCTATATTACTACGCAAGTTATTAGCAGATTATTAGCAACAAGATAACGGTGTAAGTTGTTCTATGATCAAGCTATACAATTCCAAGTCGTCCATAACCGCGGACACGGCTTATCGATAAGATGTACACCCTGCAGGGGTTGCCCAAATGTAACCATACGCATGCTCGACCCACTTACGACAGGTGGATGTCTCACAACAAGACCGTTCCCAGTTCAACAAGAAAGTCTAGGGGGCCACCCAACTAAGCTACCCGTGACGAAGTCCGGCCGTACTCGAAGCGGACTCGGGGTTTGCGTCGGCGGCTAGGCGTGCAAACCACACGCTTCGCTAAACGTCCCGCGGGGTACAGTACAGAAGTAAACACCCGAAGGCAACAGTAATAAACACCCGAAGGCAACGGTAATAAACACCCGAAGGCAACAGTAATAAAGCATGGCATACATGGCATAGGCAAATAAAACCAAGGTTGTGGCCCCCTTTTCAACTGACTTGAGAAAAGGTAATGGGTGAGGGGGGGTCCCAATAATCGTCCCCACGCATGGGTAGAGCGCTCAATCTCGGAACAGATAACAAGAACTCGGGTCCTAGGGGACATTAGCGAGTCAAAGTTCCGATGCTTTCGCAAAGGGGCTCACAGATGCCTCTGCTTACAATTTTAGTTGTTAACAATAAAGTAAAGCATGTGTATCTCCAACAACTGATATAGCATGTGATAACCTCCCAACAACCCAACATATCCCGATAACAGATCGAGATAAACAACAGAGCCTAAACACGCCTACGACTCGCAAGGCTCAAACATCAAGCAACGGCTATGGGTAAGGAATGATACATATAGGATTATTATGGTAAACAAGTGGAATAGGACACGTGACTCGATACGAGAATCGCAACATAAGGATAGCGATGCGAGGGAGAGAGTAAAATAGGTGAAGAGAGAGGGCTCGCCCGTGAAAAGCTGCAGAAGAACTTGTCGTATCTCACAACACCACTTCGTGATCCTATCCGGGAAGAAGCAAAATGCTTGGATAAACAACGGATGCAAGTCTTACTACTACGGAAAAAGAACCGAGCATGATCAATATGATATGCATGACATGGCACATATTATGCGATGCAACTTATCCAAATTAAGCGGAATCGGAATCCCGACACACAATTATATGGTTCAAGTTGTTTCTCTACCGACAAATTTAAACGTTGATTAACATGGCAAGCATGGCATGGTGCGCTACTTCAAGATTAAATGGAACCGGGACAACATTTATATAATATCCCAAATATTCCATATATTATATATTAGATGATAATGCCAACTATCACGTAAATATATGATGGATGATGCAAACAGAAGCATAGATGGCATATTTAGATTCCTCATATTTTTCTGATAAAAAAAACATATAAAATACATTTTAATCCGAGTTACGGATTGAGATATATGATTTAGGCAATAAATATCATTATGAAAGACATTTAATTCAGTTGGTCAAATTACTTGTTCCAAAATAGTTGTAACAGATCTTGGATTTGAATTAGGATTCAAATCACTATAATTGGGTTCATACTACTGAATTTTTAAACAAATTAGAAGGTTAAATTTTAAAGGTGCGAGTTGAAAACCGAGAGAACAAAACAAAAGCGTTGGTTTTGTCTAGGCTAGAGGTTTTGGTCCCTGGACCTGATGAGTGTCAAACAAGGGCATCACCGGTTGAGCTGCGTTTAGATCTTTGAAAGTTACAGGAACATGGACATAAGAGCTATGGTTACAGATAACTGAACATGATACTTTAACTGAAGAAAAGACTGTGCATACGAAGCCGAACACGGGTACAAAAGATGGATTTCATGATTCCATGCGAAACGATCTTGGTTCCAGGGTCTTGTGCACATGATTAGCTAGATAGAATAGTGCTCGTTCTTGAAATAGAACAGAGTGCAGCGCTGCAGTAACTGGAGATGCCACATAACTGAATCTGGAAAATCGAAAGTCAAGTGACGAGCTGCACCTGTCCAAACTGAAGACAACGAACAGCGGGCGCAGACGTCTGGACGGAACCAGGCGACAAGGTGCCGGGCGAGGAAGGGAGCTCCTGGAGGCACGTGGTGGTGCGGGGACGACCGCGTCGTCATGGTGAAGCGAGATGAAAACGACACGCCGTTCCGGGCCTCGCCCGAGGGCGGCTGCGGCGATGTGTCTGCGGAGGAGCGAGGCTATCAACGTGGGCAGGTTGACGGAGAAGGGGAACCGGACATAGAGAGGTTGTGGAGGAACAACAACTCACCGGGAACATCAAAGAGGGGTCGGTGGCACGGAGGTTCGCCGGAGCAGCCGGAATCGACGAGTTCGTCGACGGAGTTGAAGAAGGAATCGGCGACCGTGACGTTGATTTCGGCTTCGTTCTTCGATTCCTCCGAAGGGGAGCATCAGCGCAATGAGGGGAATCTCCTGGTGGTCTCAGCTTGGACTGGGGTGGACGGTAGTGGCGGCGCCATGACGAACTCGTGGTGGTGTGCTTGGAGAGAAAAAAGGAAGGAGTAGAGGCTGGGCGGCGCGAGGACGGGAGGAGGAGAGGCTAGGGTTTAGATGGGATTAAAAGGAGGAGGAGGTAGCGAGGTGAGCCCGGTGGTGGAGGGTGACGTTGGCCATGAGAGGGTCACGCCTCTCTCGTGCTTGAGCCAAAAACGGGACAACAAAGGGAGAGGACATGGTGGGCGCAAGGTGCAACGATCGGTGGGTTGCTTGGCCTCTTTTCTCTCTTCTTCTTCTTCCTTCTTTTATTTCTCTCAGATTTTCGTAGGAAACAAAGAGAGGACAGGGGAGAGTTTAGGAAAGAAATAATCCGGAATAGTTTTGAAAGATATTAAAAACTTTGGCACTTTGGTTTACAAGAAAGTTTGTAAATATCCAAAACGCTACTATTGTTGTTTTGGGTTTGATTGAAAAATAAGAAGAGAGCGGGTGGTTTATAAAACTTCATATAATTGCGAAAAAATAGGGTTAAAATACAATTATTTTAGTTTTTGGAAAAACATGGATGTGATATATGCATGATGCCATGATGATGCACAAAAGAGAAATAACAAACAAAATCTAATAGGGGATTTTTCCGGATCGCTACAATCGACACCACTAACAAGGAACCTCGCCCCGAGGTTCCACCTCAAGGTACGGGGAAGAGAGGTGAACTATCGGGTCTTCTGTCGACGTGTCGATCTCCTCGACACCACTAACAAGGGTTGTTGCTCACGTCGACGAGGATGACTCCGGAGAAACAAAGAAGGGAGTAATAGTCACATGGATCCACCTATTCAACGTAACAAAAGCGAATAATAAGAGTAGTCGGTATGGTGATCAGTCCATCCCGCACTCAAAGTATTACTCGCACATGAATAAGAGAATCACGTAACCAACTCCTGTAATCCAGATTGGCGATCTTGTCAATCATTGACAGCGAAGGTTCGACGGGTCAAAGCACGGAGAATTGAAGAGAGATCACGGAAACAAGGATGATGGCAACGGAGAGACAGGGTTATCCGCCGTGGATGTTCTTCTGTCGGAAATCATCAGAGATCGGTCCTAATAGGTGAAGGCATAGATCGTCCAACCCACGTCGGAACCTAAGACTCAGAGAAGCAGATAAAAGAGAAGACTCAAAACTCGCAGAGGTAAGAGGAGAAAGAATTTAGGTAAGGAAAAAAATTAGAACTAATCAGATCTATCCAACGAGTTTTAGAAAATAGTTTTGATACTAGACACAACAACGTTCGTTGGCAAGGTTATCCTACAAGGCTGGACTAGTGGGGTACCGTCAACCCGGCTCGATACCAACTTGTGACGCCCGGAACCGGTACCATGAGGATCTCGGCGAACCCGCCGAAATCCGCACGATATCGATTCAGAGACGCCCTCCGACACGACGTGCGCGATGAATCACACACGTGATGCCGGAGGAATTAACACGAGTGGTAACATTACAACGAGGATTACAATAGAGCCCACAAGATACATATATTACAACAACGACTCCAACGAGTCAAGATACAAATATACAATACAAAGATCCGAATCATACGAGAAAATCGAATACGTCCGAGTACGGACAAGATACAAATTGGACTAAGAGTCCCGAAGATAACCGATTGGCGTCCATAACCCTGCCCAGTGCCAAGCCGGAAGGGTAACCTTGCTAACGTCATCATCTCGTACTGTCAAAGTCGGGCCATCGGTTGCCGACAAAAGGGATGAAGCAAAGAGAAAGGGGAAAGGCGAGAGTAAGTACCAAGGAACGAACTCCGGCACGTACTTAGCGAGACCGGAAATGGCTATGCTCGCCGAGCGAGTATAAATATATATCGCCCGGGGCTATATGGTAGGTTTAGCGGCAGCAAAACTATAACCAATAGAGACACGCTACAACATCCGTCTACTCAGATAAGATAAGAGAGCGCATAAGGTAACAGGTGAAATACTACACAAACATAACCCAGCCGATTACACATATCCCCTCCAACAGTTGCGAAGAGGCAATGTAAAAGGCACTCAACGGTGGACAAATTTTATTGAGTAACGGTTGTAGTAATGCTATATTACTACGCAAGTTATTAGCAGATTATTAGCAACAAGATAACGGTGTAAGTTGTTCTATGATCAAGCTATACAATTCCAAGTCGTCCATAACCGCGGACACGGCTTATCGATAAGATGTACACCCTGCGGGGGTTGCCCAAATGTAACCATACGCATGCTCGACCCACTTACGACAGGTGGATGTCTCACAACAAGACCGTTCCCGGTTCAACAAGAAAGTCTAGGGGGCCACCCAACTAAGCTACCCGTGACGAAGTCCGGCCGTACTCCGAAGCGGACTCGGGGTTTGCGTCGGCGGCTAGGCGTGCAAACCACACGCTTCGCTAAACGTCCCGCGGGGTACAGATGAAGTAAACACCCGAAGGCAACGAGTAATAAACACCCGAAGGCAACGGTAATAAACACCCGAAGGCAACGAGTAATAAAGCATGGCATACATGGCATAGGCAAATAAAACCAAGGTTGTGGCCCCCTTTTCAACCGACTTGAGAAAAGGTAATGGGTGAGGGGGTCCCAATAATCGTCCCCACGCATGGGTAGAGCGCTCAATCTCGGAACGGATAACAAGAACTCGGGTCCTAGGGGACATTAGCGAGTCAAAGTTCCGATGCTTTCGCAAAGGGGCTCACGGATGCCTCTCGCTTACAATTTTAGTTGTTAACAATAAAGTAAAGCATGTGTATCTCCAACAACTAATATAGCATGTGATAACCTCCCAACAACCCAACATATCCCGATAACGGATCGAGATAAACAACGAGCCTAAACACGCCTACGACTCGCAAGGCTCAAACATCAAGCAACGGCTATGGGTAAGGAATGATACATATAGGATTATTATGGTAAACAAGTGGAATAGGACACGTGACTCGATACGGAATCGCAACATAAGGATAGCAAGTGCGAGGGAGAGAGTAAAATAGGTGAAGAGAGAGGGCTCGCCTGTGAAAAGTCTGCAGAAGAACTTGTCGTATCTCACAACACCACTTCGTGATCCTATCCCAGGAAGAAGCAAAATGCTTTGGATAAACAACGGATGCAAGTCTTACTACTACGGAAAAAGAACCGAGCATGATCAATATGATATGCATGACATGGCACATATTATGCGATGCAACTTATCCAAATTAAGCGGAATCGGAATCCCGACACACAATTATATGGTTCAAGTTGTTTCTCTACCGAACAAATTTAAACGTTGATTAACATGGCAAGCATGGCATGGTGCGCTACTTCAAGATTAAATGGAACCGGGACAACATTTATATAATATCCCAAATATTCCATATATTATATATTAGATGATAATGCCAACTATCACGTAAATATATGATGGATGATGCAAACAGAAGCATAGATGGCATATTTAGATTCCTCATATTTTTCTGATAAAAAAAACATATAAAATACATTTTAATCCGAGTTACGGATTGAGATATATGATTTAGGCAATAAATATCATTACGAAAGACATTTAATTCAGTTGGTCAAATTACTTGTTCCAAAATAGTTGTAACAGATGCTTGGATTTGAATTAGGATTCAAATCACTATAATTGGGTTCATACTACTCGAATTTTTAAACAAATTAGAAGGTTAAATTTTAAAGGTGCGGTTGAAAACCGAGAGAACAAAACAAAAGCGTTGGTTTTGTCTAGGCTAGAGGTTTTGGTCCCTGGACTCGATGAGTGTCAAACAAGGGCATCACTCGGTTGAGCTGCGTTTAGATCTTTGAAAGTTACGGGAACATGGACATAAGAGCTATGGTTACGGATAACTGAACATGATACTTTAAGCGAAGAAAAGATCGTGCATCCGAAAGCCGAACACGGGTACAAAAGATGGATTTCATGATTCCATGCGAAACGATCTTGGTTCCGGGGTCTTGTGCACATGATTAGCTAGATAGAATAGTGCTCGTTCTTGAAATAGAACGAGTGCAGCGCTGCGATAGACTCGGAGATGACACATAAGCGAGATCTGGAAAATCGAAAGTCAAGTGACGAGCTGCACCTGTCCAAACTGAAGACAACGAACAGCGGGCGCAGACGTCTGGACGGAACCAGGCGACAAGGTACTGGGCGAGGAAGGGAGCTCCTGGAGGCACGTGGTGGTGCAGGGACGACCGCGTCGTCATGGTGAAGCAGATGAAAACAGCACGCCGTTACGGGCCTCGCCCGAGGGCGGCTGCGGCGATGTGCTTGCGGAGGAGCGAGGCTATCAACGTGGGCAGGTTGACGAAGAGAAGGGGAACCGGACATAGAGAGGTTGTGGAGGAACAACAACTCACCGGGAACATCAAAGAGGGGTCGGTGGCACCGGAGGTTCGCCGGAGCAGCCGAGAATCGACGAATTCGTCGACGGAGTTGAAGAAGGAATCGGCGACCGTGACGTTGATTTCCGGCTTCGTTCTTCGATTCCTCCGAAGGGGAGCATCGGCGCAATGAGGGGAATCTCCCGGTGGTCTCGGCTTGGACTGGGGTGGACGGTAGTGGCGGCGCCATGACGAACTCTGTGGTGGTGTGCTTGGAGAGAAAAAAGGAAGGAGTAGAGCTGGGCGGCGCGAGGACGGGAGGAGGAGAGGCTAGGGTTTAGATGGGATTAAAAGGAGGAGGAGGTAGCAGGTGAGCCCGGTGGTGGAGGGTGACGTTGGCCATGAGAGGGTCACGCCTCTCTCGTGCTTGAGCCAAAAACAGGACAACAAAGGGAGAGGACATGGTGGCTGCAAGGTGCAACGATCAGTGGGTTGCTTGGCCTCTTTTCTCTCTTCTTCTTCTTCCTTCTTTTATTTCTCTCAGATTTTCGTAGGAAACAAAGAGAGGACAGGGGAGAGTTTAGGAAAGAAATAATCTGGAATAGTTTTGAAAGATATTAAAAACTTTGGCACTGGTTTACAAGAAAGTTTGTAAATATCCAAAACGCTACTATTGTTGTTTTGGGTTTGATTGAAAAATAAGAAGAGAGCGGGTGGTTTATAAAACTTCATATAATTGCGAAAAAATAGGGTTAAAATACAATTATTTTAGTTTTGGAAAAACATGGATGTGATATATGCATGATGCCATGATGATGCACAAAAGAGAAATAACAAACAAAATCTAATAGGGGATTTTTCCGGATCGCTACAATCGACACCACTAACAAGGAACCTCGCCCCGAGGTTCCACCTCAAGGTACGGGGAAGAGAGGTGAACTATCGGGTCTTCTGTCGACGTGTCGATCTCCTCGACACCACTAACAAGGGTTGTTGCTCACGTCGACGAGGATGACTCCGGAGAAACAAAGAAGGGAGTAATAGTCACATGGATCCACCGATTCAACGTAACAAAAGCGAATAATAAGAGTAGTCGGTATGGTGATCAGTCCATCCCGCACTCAAAGTATTACTACGCACATGAATAAGAGAATCACGTAACCAACTCCTGTAATCCAGATTGGCGATCTTGTCAATCATTGACAGCGAAGGTTCGACGGGTCAAAGCACGGAGAATTGAAGAGAGATCACGGAAACAAGGATGATGGCAACGGAGAGACGAGGGTTATCCGCCGTGGATGTTCTTCTCGTCGGAAATCATCAGAGATCGGTCCTAATAGGTGAAGGCATAGATCGTCCAACCCACGTCGGAACCTAAGACTCAAAGAAGCAGATAAAAGAGAAGACTCAAAACTCGCAGAGGTAAGAGGAGAAAGAATTTAGGTAAGGAGAAAAATTAGAACTAATCAGATCTATCCAACGAGTTTTAGAAAATAGTTTTGATACTAGACACAACAACGTTCGTTGGCAAGGTTATCCTACAAGCTGGACTAGTGGGGTACCGTCAACCTGGCTCTGATACCAACTTGTGACGCCCGAACCGGTACCATGAGGATCTCAGCGAACCCGCCGAAATCCGCACGATATCGATTCGGAGACGCCCTCCGACACGACGTGCGCGATGAATCACACACGTGATGCCGGAGGAATTAACACGAGCGGTAACATTACAACAGGATTACAATAGAGCCCACAAGATACATATATTACAACAACGACTCCAACGAGTCAAGATACAAATATACAATACAAAGATCCAAATCATACGAGAAAATCGAATACGTCCGAGTACGGACAAGATACAAATTGGACTAAGAGTCCTGAAGATAACCGGTGGCGTCCATAACCCTGCCCAGGCCAAGCCGGAAGGGTAACCTTGCTAACGTCATCATCTCGTACCTGTCAAAGTCGGGCCATCGGTTGTCGACAAAAGGGAGGAAGCAAAAGAGAAAGGGGAAAGGCGAGAGTAAGTACCAAGGAACGAACTCCGGCACGTACTTAGCGAGACTGGAAATGGCTATGCTCGCCGAGCGAGTATAAATATATATCGCCTGGGGCTATATGGTAGGTTTAGCGGCAGCAAAACTATAACCAATAGAGACACGCTACAACATCCGTCTACTCAGATAAGATAAGAGAGCGCATAAGGTAACAGGTGAAATACTACACAAACATAACCCAGCCGATTACACATATCCCCTCCAACGAGTTGCGAAGAGGCAATGTAAAAGGCACTCAACGGTGGACAAATTTTATTGAGTAACGGTTGTAGTAATGCTATATTACTACGCAAGTTATTAGCAGATTATTAGCAACAAGATAACGGTGTAAGTTGTTCTATGATCAAGCTATACAATTCCAAGTCGTCCATAACCGCGGACACGACTTATCGATAAGATGTACACCCTGCAGGGGTTGCCCAAATGTAACCATACGCATGCTCGACCCACTTACGACAGGTGGATGTCTCACAACAAGACCGTTCCCAGTTCAACAAGAAAGTCTAGGGGGCCACCCAACTAAGCTACCCGTGACGAAGTCCGGCCGTACTCCGAAGCGGACTCGGGGTTTGCGTCGGCGGCTAGGCGTGCAAACCACACGCTTCGCTAAACGTCCCGCGGGGTACGGATGAAGTAAACACCCGAAGGCAACAGTAATAAACACCCGAAGGCAACGGTAATAAACACCCGAAGGCAACAGTAATAAAGCATGGCATAGGCAAATAAAACCAAGGTTGTGGCCCCCTTTTCAACTGACTTGAGAAAAGGTAATGGGTGAGGGGGGTCCCAATAATCGTCCCCACGCATGGGTAGAGCGCTCAATCTCGGAACAGATAACAAGAACTCGGGTCCTAGGGGTCATTAGCGAGTCAAAGTTCGATGCTTTCGCAAAGGGGCTCACGGATGCCTCTCGCTTACAATTTTAGTTGTTAACAATAAAGTAAAGCATGTGTATCTCCAACAACTAATATAGCATGTGATAACCTCCCAACAACCCAACATATCCCGATAACAGATCGAGATAAACAACAGAGCCTAAACACGCCTACGACTCGCAAGGCTCAAACATCAAGCAACGGCTATGGGTAAGGAATGATACATATAGGATTATTATGGTAAACAAGTGGAATAGGACACGTGACTCGATACGAGAATCGCAACATAAGGATAGCGAGTGCGAGGGAGAGAGTAAAATAGGTGAAGAGAGAGGGCTCGCTGTGAAAAGCTGCGAGAAGAACTTGTCGTATCTCACAACACCACTTCGTGATCCTATCCGGGAAGAAGCAAAATGCTCGGATAAACAACGGATGCAAGTCTTACTACTACGGAAAAAGAACCGAGCATGATCAATATGATATGCATGACATGGCACATATTATGCGATGCAACTTATCCAAATTAAGCGGAATCGGAATCCCGACACACAATTATATGGTTCAAGTTGTTTCTCTACCGACAAATTTAAACGTTGATTAACATGGCAAGCATGGCATGGTGCGCTACTTCAAGATTAAATGGAACCGGGACAACATTTATATAATATCCCAAATATTCCATATATTATATATTAGATGATAATGCCAACTATCACGTAAATATATGATGGATGATGCAAACGAAGCATAGATGGCATATTTAGATTCCTCATATTTTTCCGATAAAAAAACATATAAAATACATTTTAATCCGAGTTACGGATTGAGATATATGATTTAGGCAATAAATATCATTATGAAAGACATTTAATTCAGTTGGTCAAATTACTTGTTCCAAAATAGTTGTAACAGATCTTGGATTTGAATTAGGATTCAAATCACTATAATTGGGTTCATACTACTGAATTTTTAAACAAATTAGAAGGTTAAATTTTAAAGGTGCGATTGAAAACCGAGAGAACAAAACAAAAGCGTTGGTTTTGTCTAGGCTAGAGGTTTTGGTCCCTGGACCCGATGAGTGTCAAACAAGGGCATCACCGGTTGAGCTGCGTTTAGATCTTTGAAAGTTACAGGAACATGGACATAAGAGCTATGGTTACAGATAACTGGACATGATACTTTAACTGAAGAAAAGACTGTGCATCTGAAACTGAACCTGGGTACAAAAGATGGATTTCATGATTCCATGCGAAACGATCTTGGTTCCAGGGTCTTGTGCACATGATTAGCTAGATAGAATAGTGCTCGTTCTTGAAATAGAACAGAGTGCAGCAGCTGCGAATGCTTGGAGATGCCACATAACTGAATCTGGAAAATCGAAAGTCAAGTGACGAGCTGCACCTTTCCAAACTGAAGACAACGAACAGCGGGCGCAGACGTCTGGACGGAACCAGGCGACAAGGTACTGGGCGAGGAAGGGAGCTCCTGGAGGCACGTGGTGGTGCAGGGACGACCGCGCCGTCATGGTGAAGCAGATGAAAACATCACGCCGTTCTGGGCCTCGCCTGAGGGCGCTGCGGCGATGTGCTGCGGAGGAGCGAGGCTATCAACGTGGGCAGGTTGACAGAGAAGGGGAACCGGACATAGAGAGGTTGTGGAGGAACAACAACTCACCAGGAACATCAAAGAGGGTTCGGTGGCACCGGAGGTTCGCCGGAGCGAGCGAATCGACGAATTCGTCGACGGAGTTGAAGAAGGAATCGGCGACCGTGACGTTGATTTCTGGCTTCGTTCTTCGATTCCTCTGAAGGGGAGCATCAGCGCAATGAGGGGAATCTCCTGGTGGTCTCAGCTTGGACTGGGGTGGACGGTAGTGGCGGCGCCATGACGAACCTGTGGTGGTGTGCTTGGAGAGAAAAAAGGAAGGAGTAGAGCTGGGCGGCGCGAGGACGGGAGGAGGAGAGGCTAGGGTTCGGATGGGATTAAAAGGAGGAGGAGGTAGCAGGTGAGCCCGGTGGTGGAGGGTGACGTTGGCCATGAGAGGGTCACGCCTCTCTCGTGCTTGAGCCAAAAACAGGACAACAAAGGGAGAGGACATGGTGGCTGCAAGGTGCAACGATCAGTGGGTTGCTTGGCCTCTTTTCTCTCTTCTTCTTCTTCCTTCTTTTATTTCTCTCGGATTTTCGTAGGAAACAAAGAGAGGACAGGGGAGAGTTTAGGAAAGAAATAATCTGGAATAGTTTTGAAAGATATTAAAAACTTTGGCACTGGTTTACAAGAAAGTTTGTAAATATCCAAAACGCTACTATTGTTGTTTTGGGTTTGATTGAAAAATAAGAAGAGAGCGGGTGGTTTATAAAACTTCATATAATTGCGAAAAAATAGGGTTAAAATACAATTATTTTAGTTTTTGGAAAAACATGGATGTGATATATGCATGATGCCATGATGATGCACAAAAGAGAAATAACAAACAAAATCTAATAGGGGATTTTTCCGGATCGCTACAGCTGCTCAACATGATTATGGTTATATATGTGTTTCCTATGCGGTGGATCTTTATTCCATGATATTGATATATGATATTGAAACATATGTGATAGCACTTGGACTCCAAGTTCAAAGTGTGCAGTTTAGGAAGCAATTTTCCCCACAAGGGTGAATCGAGGGTTATATCGAACTCTCGAGGAACTGAGCAAATAGGTATCTATCCCTCTCTTCTTCTAGGAATCCTGCACACTCATAAGGATTGGGTACCATGCAATTCATGTAAACTATACTCATAAGGATTGGGTACCATGCATCTCTTTATTTCAGAGATATCTAAGATTCATGAGTTTGACCTCTTATAAGTAAATATTGCCTCATTCTCTTGGTGTTAAGGATACACCTCTTGCTAATTGCTTTCGGATTGCCAATAGACCTTCCACATATTGTTTTAACCAAGTATCGCAATGGGGTACCTCCTTGCCGCATGTACACAAAAGGCAAAATTGGCTTATATAAGCTTCATCTTAAGCCATCCATACCCGTACAACAAGGACAACAGTCTTTTGAGCATCCTCTTTCTCATTTTTGATAGAAAGAACGTAATAACTTTAAGAATGTAAACCAAACTTCTTTTTCTATTTTTGAGGATGCTCGTGCTGAAACTTTCACCATGTAAGCATGGCTTCTAGTTAGTGGCCCATTGCTCTTCTCTAACAATATGCATACTCTAGTCTTTATCTTGACAATCCCATTCTTTTCACAAGAGATAACCATCAACGAACCCAAAAGAAATGACAATCAACTTCAAGGTAGATAACCTTCATGGTGAAATGTTGAAATACATTCCCCATGTAAGCATGGTTAAGGTCTAGCTCATTACTCATAATCAGTCAAACCCATGACGTGCATAGTGGTATTTTCCTTCACACCTTACTTTCCTATGAGCTTTGAATTACACAAAAAGGAATATTTTGAAATGGTTGGAGGCATAACACACATATTATACTTGAAATAGCAAGTTCTATATAGGTAGATATGATATACATTTGGGTTTGAGTGGAATTTGGAAACAAGTCTATGCTTGTGTGAGAATTCATTTTTTTGGCTATCAAGAGATCTAGAAGCATGCAATAGTATCCATAGAGATATTCATTAATCATCAAACAATGATATTTAAAATTAAACATCTATGTATACTAGTGAGAAGTATCAGTGGATAAGGCACATAGCAAATCATCACTCAATAGAACATGTGAAATGATACGTCTCAAATGTATCTATAATTTTTGATGCTCCATGCTTGTTTTACACCAATTCATATATGTTTTGCTCATACTTTGTTGCAATTTTATAGATTTTTCGGCACTAACATATTAACAAGATACCACGGTGCCAGTTCCCTGTTTTCCGCCGTTTTTGTATTTCAGAAAAGTTGTACAGGAAATATTCTCGGAATTGGACATAACAAAAGCCAAAGTCAATCCATGCTTGTTTTACACAAATTCATATATGTTTTGCTTATACTTCGTTGCACTTTTACATGATTTCCGACACTAACCTATTAACAAGGGGTTGTGTGGTCCTTCTAGGCACGCCACCGACCTAAATCCTCCGCCTATGTATACATCTTATCCATCGTACTTCTATTAATTGATCTTTGAGGCTTGGACATCATCTTCACCATCTTCATCAACACCATTGCAGCCTTCATCGACTTCACCATTGTCATTCATCTCATTGTAGTACTAACTAGATTGGTTTGCACTTGTATCCATTTGATCCATCGTACTTCATTTATATCCATGATTGTTATTTCCCCCCATATGTGAGTAGTTTATTTGTTGTTGGGGAGATGGAGGAACCCTAGCATTTCTATGAACTAAAATAAATATTTATGTTGTCATTTATTAGGTTGTTTTCAGTGCCATCCTCAGGATGGTAAGGTGGCAGCTACATCATAAAGTCAGAATAAGGCCCTCCTCGCCCTATCCTCGCTTTGGTGGTGCACCTAACATTGACGGAGAGCACAAAGAATCGTTGCCCCGACAGATCTCCTGGGATACTATCGGTTTTTGTGTTCGTTGGTGTTGTTTCAGGTCAGTCTCTTTTGATATACGGCTGTCATCTTTGGAGACTGTTGCTACTCTGGTGCGCAGGAACTTTGGGGGCTTATCAATACGACTCCCCGTTTATCTACTACAACAAAATTTACTACGACAAGCTTTGCCCGATTTCTTGGTGGAGGAGCGAGGACGGTGGTGCGCCCTCGGCTCGCGTAAATGTCTATAGTCGCTGCTAGGAGGTCGAAAGACCTACTTGTATTTTTTTGATTACTTTTAGGTGTGTTTGTACTATCTATTAATGATTATTAATAGATTGGTGGAATTTCCGCAAAAAGAAACACCATTGTAGATTTCTTTTACAAATATTTTGCATAACTTACTTAACCATGTTGCGTATAGCTTAACTTTCTCATCGTATTAATTTACATTACAAAATCTGTTGCATAAATTAAAAAAATTTCGGTTCTCATTTTGGAGATTTTAGTCGTGAAACGTGCATGTGCAATGCCGGCTAGTGGTCCTTCGATGCCGCCAGTAGCCCAAGTAGAACCGTGAAATCGAAAACCATTCTCGCCGTCCCGCGCTCCGAAACCAAGCCGCCTTCCCGTTCCCGCCCAGCTATTCGTGCAATGGCAGCGATCCGCGCCTAAACACATCTCGGCCGTCCATACCAGAAGCGCCGGGCGCATCCTGTCTCTCTATCTCGGCGATCCGCGACACCGGGCTTTCCACCAATCAGAGCCCAGCTCTCCCTCTCTATAAAAACAGCACCCACGACCTATTCTCCCCACATCGCATCCCACCTTCCAGTACACACAAGCCACCAGCGAAATCCCCACTTTCCCCTCCCGACCTCGAACCAGCGATGGCGCCCAAGGCCGAGAAGAAGCCGGCGGCCAAGAAGCCCGTCGAGGAGGAGCCGGCGACGGAGCCGGCGGCGAAGGCGCCTGCCGCGAAGAAGCCCAAGGCCGGGAAGAGCCTCCCGGCGGGGAAGACCGCCGCCAAGGAGGGCGGCGAGAAGAGGGGCCGCAAGAAGGGCAAGAAGAGCGTGGAGACCTACAAGATCTACATCTTCAAGGTGCTCAAGCAGGTCCACCCCGACATCGGCATCTCCTCCAAGGCCATGTCCATCATGAACTCCTTCATCAACGACATCTTCGAGAAATTGGCTGGTGAGGCCGCCAAGCTCGCCCGCTACAACAAGAAGCCCACCATCACCTCCAGGGAGATCCAGACCTCCGTCCGCCTCGTCCTCCCCGGCGAGCTCGCCAAGCATGCCGTCTCTGAGGGCACCAAGGCCGTCACCAAGTTCACCTCCTCTTAGATCTGCTTTCTTTGCCGTCCCTAGCAACTGCTGTGGCTCGTGGTAGTTAGCTCTCTGTATCTAGAAGTAGTCGTATTGATGAATGGAAGCTGGTGATGTTGTTAGTATTGTCATGTGACTGGTTAAATACTAGTAATGATGTGGTGTTTCTTTTGGGAAGCCTCTTGGATCTTGAGTGATCTCTGTTATCTCACACTAACTGTTAGTGTTGAATGAAAATTTGTTGATGTTTGTTGACATGGCTGATCTGAAAATTTGTTGATGTTTGTTGACATGGCTGATCTGAAATTTTGATGATGTTATTTCTTTTGGGAAGCCTTTGCCCTGACTAACTTACTATGGTTTTCTATGTGCAACTATTAGGTTGATCTCTGATATGCCCTGCGAATTGATGTTTTTGGTAGTATATGATTTTGCTTTTGGGGACTTGGAAAGATGTCAAGTTTCCAATTGCTTGGCTTTGTAACCTGTGGCTATTGACGGCATTCTTTCTCAGCTGCAGAAACCAGTTTCGTTTTCCATGAATTGAGCATTGCCTTTAAAATTTGCGGCGTGGTCTTGACACTGAACATATATAGCTTCAGGAACTCATTCTACTCTGTAGGTACTGCAACAATTCAGAGATCGTAGAACTTCATGAATGGCTGGTGAGTATTTCATTAAGGTATTTTCCTGAACAACACTGCCTTCCAAATCTGTATTGCACATGCATCATTTTTAGCATAAATGTTTATATTCTGCTATTTTTTCTTTCTGACAGAAAAATCAAATAATACTACCTCTGTCCATTTTTAGATGTCAAAAGTTTGTCTAAATTTGAATGTACCTAGACATTTTTTAGACATAGATACATCCAAATTTAGATGAACCATTGGACATCTATTAATGGACGGAGTACTATTCTTTTGCTGATTGTAATAATAGCACTAGGCTTAAGTGTCAAACTTTCACATCTGTTCCCTTCAGATGCAAAATAAACAATACGCATATCGCCAATATTAACTACAAACAGTGTTTGAAGTTGAATGAGTATAACGCTTCAGTGTGGTCTTCTCACTGCTTTGTCGGGTTGCAAAATAGGCTACACATAAAGATGGTGCTGGTGATGGGATTAACACCTACGGCTTCTGGAACTCACTCTGTTCTTTAGATACTGCAATTAAAATATTGTTGAACTGCATGAGCAGCTGGTGAGTGCTTCATTTGTCCTTTTCAAGTTACTAAACCGAACAACCCTGCCATCCAGTGAACATGCTTCATTATTTGGCCATAAAAGAATATTGGGTGCTAAAATTTCTGTCTGGCAGCAAAAACTGAGTAGCACTTCTGTTGGGCTAGTCACTAAAATAGCCCTAGCCTTCAATGTCCGTAACTTGTTCTTCGACATCTGTTTGCCTTCAGAGGGAAATGGACAAGAGAAACAGCATAGCGCCAATTATTAACTACATGAAATTGTTGAAACTTGGAATCTTGGATGCATATAATGCTTTAGTTTACCTTCATTAGTGGTCGGATCTGACATTACATGGATATTTTATTTTATTCCTTTGCATTTTGATATTTGGATCATATTGCTGCCCATAGAATTGCCTTTTTTCCTTGGATACATCATGTCAATTATACCAGAGATTTAATTTTTTTCTGCTCCTCTACTCTCTCTATGTCCTTCAAAACTAATTTAGACCTAACACATTAATCTGCTACATTTTGTTCATGTATAGTCTTAATGTGATTGCGCACATTATGTGTCGAGTAATCATGCATAATGTAGGGAATATATATTTTGCAGGGAAGCATAGTGCTAGTATATGCCGGTTCATATTTCAGGATGATATATTCAGCATTTTCTTACAGTGTTTCGATGCTGCTCTCTCCTCAAAATGTAAACTGTTTCGATGCTACACCATATAATCTTTCTAACTTTTGTAACTTATACCTTTTGTTCAGATTCATAGAGATAGTGTGGAAACTAAATCGACTTCTAAAACTAATTGTACTAAGTTGTTCTCAATCATTTTCTGACCGGGCTCACATTTTCCATCTATTAATTTTGTGGGGAAGTTTGCTTGAGGCACAGTTATATCTTTGAAAGTGGCATAAAAACATTCAGTTTATATCTTTGTGTGAGTAAGAAAACTGCGGGAGCCAGTGTTGGGTTCTCTTAAACATTCCAGGATCGGGCATATGCCATCATTTACTGTTATTTTGCTGTTGAGTTCTGGTTACTGACAATCCACATAATGCGTAGGCAATTAATTATTAAATGCATCTTCGCAATCAAGAGAAGAGTAGGATAATGTCATCGTAGTCGGCGGCTACCATACCTGATAAATACTCCAACTGAAGGCACTAAGTTGGGTCCTGCTTGTGATAAGAAAATCAAACAACGATTTCTTGAAGTGCCTTCTGAATGTTGCGTGTTGAGCACCCTGGTGTTGAAATGAATGGTGGATCTTCTGCCCAGGGTGCTCAACTGAAGGCACTAAGGCTTCGAAAATTTGATTCATTCGTCCACTTCATTTTCTTTGTCAGAGCTCTTGTTTTTGCTATGCTATGGCTAGGCCGAATTAATGCTAACTGAAATAAAAAGGACACACATACTGTCTCTTTTGAAGAAAATGTTGGAACTTTATTTGGTATAGTAGCAAGGAGGTGCAGTTGAGCACTTGTCGAAAAGAGAAGAGACACCGGTACTACAGTCTACAGCAAATGTGGAGGTGTTACAGTAGTTTCTGGATCTGTCCGAGGAATTGCCATGCTCTGTGGCTTTTGGATCTCACAGTTGCAAATGTGGTTCCTGTATGGTGGTATGCGAGATCTCCATGCCAGGACCTCAGTTCTCCCTAGACATTCCACACTTCCATATAAGACATCCAGGAATGTTATCTTGGGTACTTCCTTGTCATCAAAATTTGTTTCATAATTGTCAAGGATGACACAATAATCGTTGCTGGTCACCCTCTGAAGGTATACAGGTCTATTTCTCCGCAAAAGAGCATTCGGGCTCTCACCAAACCTGGAGGTATTTGCTTGCACATGTAGTCCGGCAAATTTAACTGCTCTGCGCCAAAATTGAGCATTGAGGTTAGACTGTAGTAAGCCACCAATCATGTTTGAAGCTACGAAACATTGATTCATCCCCATGCAGAGCTTCATGGCAATTGGAACCAATTCAGGTTGTAACTCAGGATCCGCACTTCCAAATGTAAGCACCTTGAAGAAATACCAAAACGCTTCTGGGTTCAGATAGCTCAAGACAAGAGGTTGTGTTGTACCAAATTCTACTATTTTGCTAGATCGACTTGTGATTATTATCTTGCTCCCTGTTGAAATGTGATCAGCATAAGCTAAATATAAGTTTCTCCATGTAGCCTCATCATTATCCTCTGACCGTTCGATGATAATTAGCATTGCTGCCTTTTCACTTGATACACTGTCTCTATGCTTGCTCACATGGACATCGCCCTTGAAATTCAGGCTTTGGTTTGCAAGATTGTCTTCACCGACCAACACAATTTGAGAGAAGAGACTGCGCACTCTTTCATGGCTGCAGACATGCGAAACTAGGGTGCTCTTCCCCACATGTATTGGACCAACAATTGGCAGGACCTGTACTCTTTCTCTACCCGGAGGTTCTGTTTGCATCAAGAAATTCATGATCCTCGCAAACTCCATTTGGCGACCAAACATGCACCTGTCCAGGAACAGGTGCATACTGTAAGGTTGCCGGTACAACGGAGGATAGTTCTTGAGAAATGTGACGAACTCACTCACATCAACAATGATGATGTTCAAGTTGTTAAGCACTCGCTCCACTTCTTTCTCAACATTTGTATCACCAAAGGAGAGAAAGAGACGCTTGCCAGGATTGAATTTAGACAGGGAGAATGTGTGACTCACCCCAACGTCTTCTGTCGTGTCCTTTCCATGGCATTGGCTTCTGAAGCTGTCTAGGATATAATAACCTCCATACATCTCTTTCCTCAGTATGCTTAGCTGATATATCATCGCTTGGTTTGCAATATGCCTCCCCTCTGCCTCCTCGATGATGATACGAACCCGAAGCAGCAGCCGCTGAAGGGTCTGTAGCTTCTCTTCCATGTCCGGCGCCGCCGGCCGGTTCCAGCATTTGTCGACCAAGAAAGTTATGGACCGATTTTTTAGTTCACCCATAATTGCAGAGAGAACAACTTCCATTTTTAGGAAAAATCTGGTTGCAAGACTGACAAGACTTTGTGCTGTGTGGAGGTGACTTATCAACTATATACAGAGCGACTACAGCTGAATTTTGGCTGTCGTAAGTTTGCGTTTTTATGGAACGGACACATAGGATTTAGCGTTACTTCCGATACAATTGTATGCTATAATAATGGTACTGATGAATGAAGAAATACTCTACATTTTCCTTGTTACTATGTTGCATGCATTCAAGCGGACGGAGTTAAATAATACTAGACCATGCTACAAACAGGGGCAACAATGTTGGATATATCACTATCCATGTCTTTGTTTCAGTTTCGGCGACACAACATTGTTTTCCTGTCCTCTCTTATATCCGCTCTGCAGACATTCGACCGGAAGAATTTCATAGAAATATTAGACAGTCTAGTATTATTTTGTATAGAGTTTTTTTTCTTCGGTAAAAGGGGGCCACGCGGCTCCAATTTCGATTTCTGAAATTGAGATGACCTCTAGGTTCGATCATGTATACATCATCCATCTAAAGCAAGATAAACTTCCAGACTTCACCAAAATCGTACCCAACTTTTTTTTTGATAATGGGCGCTTTTATTACTCATAACAAGCAATTACATCCGGCCTCTGCATAACCAAGATGCACACAGCCGTCCAAGTCTGAGGAAAACCAACAGTTCTAAAAGGATAAAAAAGCGTTATACATATCAATGATGAGCAACTGTGCAAACGCCTAGGTAGCCAGTGGCGGCTCGATCCGTAGATTATGCTGCCACCCATATTGGGAAAAAGTATTCCTAGCCGTAGCCTCCAACCGTGTATAGACCTCCATAAACAGGTCGCGATTCGCCACTTTCTGTTGAGCAGACCACGAACGAAGAGTACAGGTACATCTGTAGATAACCTGCAAGAGGGAACAATTCTTATCATTAAAAACTTTGTCATTTCTACATAGCCAAAGCGGCCATACAACGGCAAACGCTCCCACCCTAATAAGCGTTCTAAACCTGTGATCGATACCATGAAGCCAATTCCCAAAGATATTGGCTACACTAGTCAGAGGATACAGATCTGAAACTACTTGGATGCATGACCATATAGACTTGGCAAAGCGGCATTGGAAGAATAAGTGTTTGATTGTCTCATCGTGTTGACAGAACACACTGTCTGCTTCCATGCCAATTATGTTTAACAAGATTATCTTTGGTTAGGATCACCCCTAACGTAAGTACCAACAAAAAAATTTAGTTTTAAGTGCTACTTTCATCTTCCAAATTTCCCATTAGGATGTAGAATCGTATTGTATAATGAACTTACTGAAAATTTCCCATTAGTATGTAAGTTCCAACGAAATTCATCGGTGCCTTCCGAAAGGTGAATGGATTCCAAACGAAGAAGTAAGGCATTCCACGCAGCCAATCTCGGACCCACTAAATCCCGTCTAAACGTCACACACGGAGGTGAGGTCGCTGATACGTCCCAAACGTATCTATAATTTCTTATGTTCCATGCTACTTTTATGATGATACTCACATGTTTTATACACATTATATGTTATATTTATGCATTTTCCGGCACTAACCTATTGACGAGATGCCGAAGAGCCGATTCTTGTTTTCTGCTGTTTTTGGTTTCAGAAATCCTAGTAAGGAAATATTCTCGGAATTGGACGAAATCAACGCCCAGGGTCCTATTTTTGCACGAAGCTTCCAGAAGTCCGAAGAGGAAACGAAGTGGGGCCACGAGGTGGCGACACACCAGGGCGGCGCGGCCTGGGCCCTGGCCGCGCGGCCCTATTGTGTGGGCCCCTCGTGACGCCCCTTGACCTGCCCTTCCGCCTACTTAAAGTCTTCGTCACGAAACCCCCAGTACCGAGAGCCACGATACGGAAAACCTTCCAGAGACGCCGCCGCCGCCAATCCCATCTCGGGGGATTCAGGAGATCGCCTCCGGCACCTCGCCGGAGAGGGGAATCGTCTCCCGGAGGTCTCTTCATCGCCATGATCGCCTCCGGATCGATGTGTGAGTAGTTCACCCCTGGACTATGGGTCCATAGCAGTAGCTAGATGATCGTCTTCTCCCCATTGTGCTATCATGTCAGATCTTGTGAGCTGCCTATCATGATCAAGATCATCTATTTGTAATCCTTCATGTTGTGTTTGTTGGGATCTGATGAATATTGAATACTATGTCAAGTTGATTATCAATCTATCATATATGTTATTTATGTTCTTGCACGCTCTCCGTTGCTAGTAGAGGCTCTGGCCAAGTTGATACTTGTGACTCCAAGAGGGAGTATTTATGCTCGATAGTGGGTTCATGCCTCCATTAAATCTGGAACAGTGATAGAAAGTTCTAAGGTTGTGGATGTGCTTGTTGCCACTAGGGATAAAACATCCATGCTTTGTCTAAGGATATTTGTGTTGATTACATTACGCACCATACTTAATGCAATTGTCCGTTGTTTACAACTTAATACTGGAGGGGTTCGGATGATAACTCTGAAGGTGGACTTTTTAGGCATAGATGCATGCTTGGATAGCGGTCTATGTACTTTGTCGTAATGCCTCGATTGAATCTCATAGTACTCATCATGATATATGTATGTGCATTGTTATGCCTTCTTTATTTGTCAATTGCCCAACTGTAATTTGTTCACCCAACATCTGCTATCTTATGGGAGAGACACCGCTAGTGAACTGTGGACTCCGGTCCTATTCTTTACATCTGAAATACAATCTACTGCAATTGTTTTTTACTGTTTTTCGCAAACAAACATCATCATCCACACTATACATCTAATCCTTTGTTTACAACAAGCCGGTGAGATTGACAACCTCGCTGTTACGTTGGGGCAAAGTTCTGTGATTGTGTTGTGCAGGTTCCACGTTGGCGCTGGAATCCCTGGTGTTGCGCCGCACTACACTCCGCCACCAACAACCTTCAACGTGCTTCTTGACTCCTACTGGTTCGATTAAACCTTGGTTTCTTACTGAGGAAACTTGCTTGTTGTGCGCATCACACCTTCCTCTTGGGGTTCCCAACGGACGTGTCAACTACACGCATCAAGCAAATTTACGGCGTCGTTGCCGGGGAGATCAAGACATGCTGCAAGGGGAGTCTTCCACATCCAATCTCTTTACTTTGTTTTTGTCTTGCTTTACTTTATTTTATTTACTGCTTTGTTTGCTCTCTATATTAAAAACACAAAAAAATTAGTTGCTAGTTTTACTTTATTTCCTGTCTTGTTCTCCATATTAAAAACACACAAAAAATTAGTTACTTGCATTTACTTTATTTAGTTTGCTTTATTTACTACTGCTAAAATGGGTACTGTTGAGAATACTAAGTTGTGTGACTTCACTAGCACAAATAATAATGATTTCCTATGCACACCTATTGCTCCACCTGCTACTACAGCAGAATTCTTTGAAATTAAACCTGCTTTACTGAATCTTGTTATGAGAGAGCAATTTTCTGGTGTTAGTTCTGATGATAGTTCTGATGATGCTGCTGCCCATCTTAATAATTTTGTTGAACTATGTGAAATGCAAAAGTATAAGGATGTAGATGGTGACATTATAAAATTAAAATTGTTTCCTTTCTCCTTACGAGGAAGAGCTAAAGATTGGTTGCTATCTCTGCCTAGAAATAGTATTGATTCTTGGATTAAATGCAAAGATGCTTTTATTGGTAGATATTATCCTCCCGCTAAAATTATATCTTTGAGAAGTAGCATAATGAATTTCAAGCAATTAGATAATGAACATGTTGCTCAAGCATGGGAGAGAATGAAATCTTTGGTAAAGAATTGCCCAACCCATGGACTGACTACTTGGATGATCATCCAAACCTTTTATGCTGGATTGAATTTTTCTTCGCGGAACCTATTGGATTCAGCTGCTGGAGGTACCTTTAGGTCCATCACTTTGGGGGCGGCAACAAAGCTTCTTGATGATATGATGACAAATTACTACGAATGGCACACGAAAAGAGCTCCACAAGGTAAGAAGGTAAATTCTGTTGAAGAAACCTCCTCCTTGAGTGATAAGATTGATGCTATTATGTCTATGCTTGTGAATGGTAGATCTAATGTTGATCCTAATAATGTTCCTTTAGCTTCATTGGTTGCCCAAGAAGAACATGTTGATGTGAACTTCATTAAAAATAATAATTTCAACAACAATGCTTATAGGAATAATTCTAGTAACAACTATAAGCCATATCCTTCTGCTAATGGTAATAGTTATGGTAATTCTTATGGGAATCCTTACAACAATAATAGGAGTGTACCCTCTGGTCTTGAAGCCATGCTTAAAGAATTTATTAGTACACAAACTGCTTTTAACAAATCTGTTGAGGAAAAGCTAAATAAAATTGATATTCTCGCTTCTAAGGTTGATAGTCTTGCCTCTGATGTTGATCTTTTAAAATTGAAAGTTATGCCTAATAGGGATATTGATAATAAGATTGTTACTACAGCAAATGCCATCCAAGTTCGAATTAATGAGAATATTAGATTGATGGCCGAATTGCATGCTAGGTGGGAAAGAGAAGAAAATGAAAAACTAGCTAAAGAGAATAATATAGCTAAAGTTTGGACTATTACCACCACTAGTAATGTTAATGATTCACATGTTGCTACACCTCCTACTATCAATGGTAAAATAATTGGTGTTGGCAATGTTACTACTCATAGTGCAAAGCGTGCAAAATTACCTGAAACTGCTAAAACTGCTGAAATTGATAAAACTGCTGAAATTTTTCAAAATATTGGGGATAATGATCCCATTGCTGTAGATCATAATGGCTTAGACTTTGATGATTGTCACATCTCTGAAGTTATAAAGTTCTTACAAAAGCTTGCTAAAAGTCCCAACGCTAGTGCTATAAATTTGGCCTTTACAAAACATATTACAAATGCTCTCATAAAAGCTAGAGAGGAGAAACTAAAACTTGAAACTTCTATTCCTAGAAAGTTAGAAGATGGTTGGGAGCCCATCATTAAGATGAGGGTCAATGATTTTGATTGTAATGCTTTATGTGATCTTGGTGCAAGTATTCTGTTATGCCTAAGAAAATTTATGATATGCTTGACTTGCCACCGTTGAAAAATTGTTATTTGGATGTTAATCTTGTTGATAATGCTATAAAGAAACCTTTGGGGAGGATTGATAATGTTCGTATTATGGTTAACAATAACCTTGTCCCCGTCGATTTTGTTGTCTTGGATATTGAATGCAATGCATCTTGTCCCATTATATTGGGAAGACCTTTTCTTGAACTGTTGGTGCTACCATTGATATGAAGGAAGGTAATATTAAATATCAATTTCCTCTCAAGAAAGGTATGGAACACTTCCCTAGAAATAGAATGAAGTTACCTTATGATTCTATTATTAGAACAAATTATGATGTTGATGCTTCGTCTCTTGATGTTACTTGATACACACTTTACGCGCCTAGCTGAAAGGCGTAAAGAAAAGCGCTTATGGGAGACAACCCATTATTTTACTTCTGCACTTTATTTTATATTTGAGTCTTGGAAGTTGTTTACTACTGTAGCAATCTCTCCTTATCTTTATTTTAATGCATTGTTGTGCCAAGTAAAGTCTTTGATAGTAAAGCCAATACTAGATTTGGATTGCTGCGCAGAAACAGATTTCTTGCTGTCACGAATTTCGACCTGCCTCTCTGTAGGTAGCTCAGAAAAATCTGCCAATTTACGTGCGTGATCCTCAGATATGTACGCAACTTTCATTCAATTTGGGAATTTTCATCTGAGCAAGTCTGGTGCCACTTTAAAATTCGTCTTTACGAACTGTTCTGTTTTGACAGATTCTGCCTTTTATTTCGCATTGCCTGTTTTGCTATGTTAGATGGATTTCTTTGTTCCATTAACTTTTAGTAGCTTTGTGCAATGTCCAGAAGTGTTAAGAATGATTATGTCACCTCTGAATATATGAATTATGCATTGACCCTCTAATGAGTTTGTTTCGAGTTTGGTGTGGAGGAAGTTTTCAAGGGTCAAGAGAGGAGGATGATACAATATGATCAAGAAGAGTGAAAGGTCAAAGCTTGGGGATGCCCCGTGGTTCATCCCTGCATATTTTAAGAAGACTCAAGCGTCTAAGCTTGGGGATGCCCAAGGCATCCCTTCTTCATCGACAACTTATCAGGTTCCTCTAGTGAACTATATTTTTATTCCGTCACATCTTATGTGCTTTACTTGGAGCGTCTGTTTATTTTTATTTTTGTTTTTGTTTGAATAAATCGGATCCTAGCATTCTTTGTTTGGGAGAGAGACACGCTCCGCTGTTTCGTATGAACACATATGTTCTTAGCTTCATCTTTAATGTTCATTGCGAAAGTTGAACTATTTCATTCATTGTTATATGGTTGGAAACGGAAAATGCCGCATGTGGTAAATGGTCTAATGTCTTGAATAATGTGATACTTGGCAATTGTTGTGCTCATATAGATCTTGTTTAAGCTCTTGCATCATGTACCTTGTACTCATTAATGAATAACTACATAGAGCTTGTTAAAATTTGGTTTGCATGATTGATCTCTAGAGTCTAGATATTTTCTGGTTGAGATGTTTGAACAACAAGGAGACAATGTAAAGTCTTATAATAGTTACAATATGTTCATATGTGAGCTTTGCTGCACCTTTTATATACTTGAGTTTGCTTCAAACAACCTTGCTAGCCTAGCCTTGTATTGAGAGGAATTCTTCTCGTGCATCCAAATCCTTGAGCCAATAACCATGCCATTTGTGTCCACCATACCTACCTACCACATGGTATTTCTCCGCCATTTCAAAGTAAATTACTTGAGTGCTACCTTTAAAATTTCTATTCTTTGCCTTTACAATACATAGCTCATGGGACAAAATAGCTTAAAACTATCGTGGTGAAGAATATGTACTTATGTGTCTTATTTCTTAGTAAGTTGCTTGTTGAGCGGTAACCATGTTTTCTGGGGACACCATCAACTCTTTTACCTTTGTTGAATATCATGTGAGATGCTATGCATGTTCGTCTTGTCTGAAGTAAGGGCGGTTTTCACAATCAAATGGTTTGAGTATGCATACTGTTAGAGAAGAACATTGGGCCGCTAACTAAAGCCATGATTCATGGTGGAAGTTTCAGTGTGGACAGCTAATCCTCAATCTCTTATGAGAATAATAATCGTTGTTGAATGCTTATGCATTAAAGAGGAGTCCATTATCACGTTGTCTATGTTGTCCCGGTATGGATGTCTAAGTTGAGAATAATCAAAAGCGAGAAATCCAATGCGAGTTTTCTCCTTAGACCTTTGTACGGGCGGCATAGAGGTACCCTTTGTGACACTTGGTTGAAACATATGCTATGCAATGATAATCCGTGTTAACCCAAGCTAATTAGGACAAGGTGCGAGCACTATTGGTATACTATGCATGAGGCTTGCAACTTATAAGATGTCTTATACATAACTCATATGCTTTATTACTACCGTTGACAAAATTGTTTCTTGTTTTCAAAATGAAAAGCTCTAGCACAAATATAGTAATCAATGCTTCCCTCTGCGAAGGGCCTATCTTCTACTTTATTGTTGAGTCAGTTTGCCTATTCTTTCTATCTTAGAAGCAAACACTTGTATCAACTGTGTGCATTGATTCTTACATGTTTACTTATTGCACTTGTTATATTGCTTTGTGTTGACTATTATCCATGAGATATATATGTTGAAGTTGAAAGCAACCGCTAAAACTTATATCTCCTTTGTGTTGCTTCAATGCTTTTACTTCAAATTTATTGCTTTATGAGTAACTCTTATGCAAGTCTTATTGATGCTTGTCTTGAAAGTATTATTCATGAAAAGTCTTTGCTATATGATTCATTAGTTTACTCATTATCTTCATCATTGCTTCGAATCGCTGCATTCATCTCATATGCTTACAATAGTATGATCAAGATTATGATAGCATGTCACTTCAGAAATTATCTTTGTTATCGTTTACCTACTCGAGGGCGAGTAGGAACTAAGCTTGTGGATGCTTGATACGTCCCAAACGTATCTATAATTTCTTATGTTCCATGCTACTTTTATAATGATACTCACATGTTTTATACACATTATATGTCATATTTATGCATTTTCCGGCACTAACCTATTGACGAGATGCCGAAGAGCCGATTGCTTCGTTTTCTCGTTGTTTTTGGTTTCGAAATCCTAGTAAGGAAATATTCTCGGAATTGGACGAAATCAACGCCCAGGGTCCTATTTTTCCACGAAGCTTCCAGAAGTCCGAAGAGGAAACGAAGTGGGGCCACGAGGTGGCGACACACCAGGGCGGCACGGCCTGGGCCCTAGCCGCGCGGCCCTGTTGTGTGGGCCCCTCGTGACGCCCCTTGACCTGCCCTTCCGCCTACTTAAAGTCTTCGTCACGAAACCCCCAGTACCGAGAGCCACGATACGGAAAACCTTCCAGAGACGCCGCCGCCGCCAATCCCATCTCGGGGGATTCAGGAGATCGCCTCCGGCACCCTGCCGGAGAGGGGAATCGTCTCCCGGAGGTCTCTTCATCGCCATGATCGCATCCGGATCGATGTGTGAGTAGTTCACCCCTGGACTATGGGTCCATAGCAGTAGCTAGATGGTCGTCTTCTCCCCATTGTGCTATCATGTCAGATCTTGTGAGCTGCCTATCATGATCAAGATCATCTATTTGTAATCCTTCATGTTGTGTTTGTTGGGATCCGATGAATATTGAATACTATGTCAAGTTGATTATCAATCTATCATATATGTTATTTATGTTCTTGCACGCTCTCCGTTGCTAGTAGAGGCTCTGGCCAAGTTGATACTTGTGACTCCAAGAGGGAGTATTTATGCTCGATAGTGGGTTTATGCCTCCATTAAATCTGGAACAGTGACAGAAAGTTTAAGGTTGTGGATGTGCTGTTGCCACTAGGGATAAAACATCGATGCTTTGTCTAAGGATATTTGTGTTGATTACATTACGCACCATACTTAATGCAATTGTCTGTTGTTTACAACTTAATACTTGGAGGGGTTCGGATGATAACACTGAAGGTGGACTTTTTAGGCATAGATGCATGCTGGATAGCGGTCTATGTACTTTGTCGTAATGCCACTGATTGAATCTCATAGTACTCATCATGATATATGTATGTGCATTGTTATGCCTTTTTTATTTGTCAATTGCCCAACTGTAATTTGTTCACCCAACATCTGCTATCTTATGGGAGAGACACCGCTAGTGAACTGTGGACCCCGGTCATATTCTTTACATCTAAAATACAATCTACTGCAATTGTTCTTTACTGTTCTTCGCAAACAAACATCATCATCCACACTATACATCTAATTCTTTGTTTACAGCAAGCCGGTGAGATTGACAACCTCGCTGTTACGTTGGGGCAAAGTTTTGTGATTGTGTTGTGCAGGTTCCACGTTGGCGCCGGAATCCCTGGTGTTGCGCCGCACTACACTCCGCCACCAACAACCTTCAACGTGCTTCTTGACTCCTACTGGTTCGATTAAACCTTGGTTTCTTACTGAGGGAAACTTGCTGCTGTGCGCATCACACCTTCCTCTTGGGGTTCCCAACGGACGTGTCAACTACACGCATCAGTCGCCATTACTAATGCAATGGTATCACTTTTGCGACGTACAATACTATATAACGCAGGATATTGTTCCCTGAGAGGTCTATTTCCTAACCAAGAATCCTCCCAAAAACCGTATCTGCGATCCATCCTTTATCGAGAAAATACCATATTGGAAGAAAAGTTTCTTCGTAGCCATTAGACCGGCCCAGAAATGCGAGTCACCAGGTTTCCAGAGGACTTGGGACATCGCTTTCTCTCCAATATACTTTCTCTTAAGGAGTGTCTGCCATACCCCATCTTCGGTAAGAAGCTTAAATATCCATTTACCCAGTAAGGTTGAGTTTTTGACCTCAAGGTCATGAACACCCAACCCCCCATGATCTTTGGGGCGGCAAACAACACTCCATTTAACCATACGATATTTCTTCTTTTCGCTATCCCCTTGCCAAAAGAATCTTGATCGATAATAATCGAGTTCATGTAAGACACCTTTCGGCAACATGAAGAAAGATATCATATACAGTACCATATTAGTAAGTACCGAGTTAATGAGGACCAATCTTCCTTCAAGGGATGCAATTTGCCTTTCCAACTACTAAGTCTCTTCTGAAGTCTTTCCTCGACAAGTTTCCATTCAGCCATTGTTAATCGCCGATAATGTATCGGGATCCCCAAATAACTAATAGGAAACTGGCCTTGCCCACATCCAAACAATTCCGAATACGCAGCTGATGAATCTTGGGCTTCACCGAAACAGAACAATCAACTTTTATGAAAATTTATCTGAAGACCCGACAATTGCTCAAAATCTGTCAAGATTAACTTGAGGTTTCGGGAGTATTGATAGACCATCATCAACAAGATGTGGGATAACCCCTTCAATCTGGCCATCAGCGTTGGCAAAATAGCGAGCATATCAGCCACAATGTTAAATAACAATGGTGATAGAGGATCGCCTTGGCGCAAGCCTTTTCGTGTTTGGAAGTATCTGCCCGTGTCATCATTGACACGAATGTCAACACTACCTCTAGACACAAAATCATTGATCAACGCACACCACTCTGGTGAAAAACCTTTCATCCTGAGTGTTTGCTGAAGAAAAGATCACTTGACTTTATCGTAAGTTTTGTAAACGAACTTGTGCACCTTAATCAACATCCACCTCTTACCCTCTAATACTTCATCTCTTCCAAGGTGGGAACGTAGAGGAGTCCGCCACCACTAATGTGCTTCATGAGGCTCTTCAAAAGGAGTTCCCCTTGCACGCAGCCCTTTGATCGCAGCTTTTGGATTTGCAGCTCTTACCCTCTTGGTAAGTTCCCCTTGTATTAGTACAGATCTATACCTTCTCTTGATCCATGAGCATGGCAATGACAACAAGGTAAACGCATACGACTGCCATTTCAGTGTCCACCAAAAATATCTATACCGATGCATAGCTACTCATATATTTATTTATTGGATTTCAATTACTGTACTACATACTATTTTTTCTGACATTTTACAAGTTTAATTTTTTTTTTTGAGAGTAATTTTACAAGTTTAATAGAATCGTTTTTTTGTGTGTGTCAAAACATGGCCAAATGATTACAAATCTCTCGGGCACAGTGGGGCGGCCCATCACACCCCGCCTACAAACCCCACCACGGATAAGAAAGCCCAGGAGCTAACAGGCCTGTTCTAATTTTCTCCAGAAGGCCCATCAAAATCTCTTCTTCCCCTGCTCTCTAACTCTAAGCCAAAACCCTAGCAACCACCCCGCCTCCAAACCCTAGCACGCATGGGGGGCTCGCGGCGCAAGTTCAAGCGCTCCCGCACCAAGGTGCGCGTCGGGTTGCCGCGCAAGAAGCCGCGCGAGTTCAAGCCGGCCTTCGACCTGCCCGAGGCGCTCGCCGCCTCCGCCGCCGCCGCCGCCAAACATGACGGCGGCCATGCCCCGAGCTGGGACGCGGAAGGCACCGTGGTGAAGAACTACGCCGCCTTCGGGGTGGTGTCCAACCCTAACCTGCTCGGCGCTCACTCCCGCGGCACGGCGCGCCTCGTCCAGAGCGAGGACCTGCAGAACCCCAAACTCGAAGAAATTCGCGCCGCCACCGTCGAGTTCGGGCACATCGACAACGGAAGCGAAGACGAGTGCGATGGTCAGTCTCCACTCTCCTCCCTTCGCCTCACCTTATAACTTGGGTAGCGAATTCATCGTCTATGTCCAGTTTCTTTGCGTTATGTGGCTAATTTGGTTGTACTGATAGGAACCTTAGAGGTGTCGTAGTATTAATTTTAAGTTTTGGTAAATGCCCGAACTGAAGGGAGGGGGGACGGGGTGAAGATAATTGGAATGGCACAGTGCGATTCGTCAACCAAGTGGTGGTTTAGCTCTTGCTGTTTTTCGTTTACGTTTCGGCATATACAGATGACAGGCCACAAGATTTGATTTCCCTTGTGTCGGGAATGATTCGTTCACCTGCCAGAACAAGGAAATGGCCAAGGTGTGAACTAGGAAAACGCATTCTCATATAGATTTTGGAATGGCACACTGTGATTCGTCAACCATGTGGTGGTGGTTTTAGCTCTTTTTTTTCGTTTACGTTTGGGCATATACAGATGACAAGCCACAAGATTTGTTTTCCTTTGTGCTGTCAATGATTCGTTCACCTGCCAGAACAATGAAATGGTCAAGATGTGAACTAAGACTGGGCAGCACATTCTCATATAGGTATTGGAATGACACAGTGCGATTTGTCAAAAAAGTGGCGGTAGTTTAGCTCTTGTTGTTCTTCGTTTACGTTTGGGCATATACAGATGACAACCCACAAAATTTGATTTCCTTTGTGTTGTGAATGATACGTTCACCTGCCAGAACAATGTAATGGTCAAGATGTGAACTAATACTGGGCAACACATTCTGACATGTGTTTTCTTTGAGATGTTTATTTGCTGTATGATCTTTCTTTCACACTTCACGAGGCCCAGCAAGCTTTGATAGATGGTAACTAGTTCTCCAGCAGGCTACTTTTGATGGAATGGGTTTTTTTTTTTGCTGAATAGCGGCAAAGAGGGTAGAATATTCAGTATGTGTTGTAGCTGTTTTATGCACAAAAGAGAAGTTTACGTGTTTTTTGTCTTTTAGCTTTACAATGATTGTAGATAAATTAATGGTCATGCTGGCCCAACAATTGTCAATACAATCATTCAATTTTTCAAACCCAAGCAAATGTTACTTAATAAAGTGGCATAATATTCAAAGTTGATGGTAACTCAACCATGTCCCCATAGATTATTGTGTTTAGTGGTTTGTTCAGAGTATTTTGAATTGTCTCATGCCTGCTTATGAGATTTATGCTTGAGTGTTGGTGTCTTATGGGGTAATGCATATAGAAAGATGCTACTATTAGTGCAGGAAGTCGAGCAGACAATTCAAATACTGGTTCTGTAGTTCACCAGGCAATGGAAGTTGAGTAATCCCAGGAGTTGGCATCCATTCAACTTAGCACTGGAGTCCATGATTGAGGAGACAACAGAGTTGTAATCAGCAAGTTTGAAGTCCTAGTTCCTTATCTAGTTCAGAGTAGTGGTACTCTACCTAGTAAAGAGTACTATATAAAAATAGCAGACATTGTAAAATTTCTGATTCCTTATCTCATTCGTGCTACCCAAACCATCCCCCTCTTGGCATCACTGCACCGAGACCATGGGTACAGTAGCTGGTGAAGGTTAGGTGCTGAGACACCTCTCAGAACATCCTGTTACACTCGGCTTGCTATCTCAAGAGTGTATTAGCATGATGGAAAGCTTCAGAAAATAATTAACATTATTTTGAAAGAAGAAATGTTGTCCAATGGGAATAGCAAGATAATTACCATAAAGAAACACAAAATAACATTTGGCAAATGGCTCACCATTTCTCAAATATCACGGTTCACTTAGGATACTGAAAATGCATAACCGCTTAAAATTCAAGTTCAAATTTTTTATTGTCTTCAAATTCAGTATTTGGAAGACATCTTTGGTTGGTTTTTGAGCGGTAATCTGTGAAATACAGGCCATGGGCATCGAATTTTTTCTGTTGAAATGGTTTTGCAATATCCAAGTACCATTAAATATTGGTTTTGCTGCATATTATTGTATTTTTCTGTAAGTTGTCTTCATCGAATAAAATACATTTGTTTTGAAAGATATATTTGGATTTCGATTTACTTTCAGTGTTATATGTAAAGAGTGATGCTATGCTTGTGTATGATGATCTCACGGGGTTCTTACCATGCAATACAGATCTAAAATCTGCACTTGGGAAGAAAAGGAGGGATGGCAAATCTGCGCCTTTGGAGCCGTTGACTAAAGTTCAACGTATTTGTATTGGCAGATTAATAGAGAAGTATGGTGATAACTACAAGGTATAACAGAAAATTTAGATGTGTTATTTGGCTTAATTTGTTGTTGCTAAATATCTATATTCTGAAAATGTAGACTAAGACAAGCATCATGTTTGCAGGCCATGTTCATGGATACCAAGCTGAACGCGATGCAGCACTCAGTAGGTACATTGAAGAAGCTCTGCGAAAGATACCATGTTTGTGGCAAGAGTTTCCTCTATCCTTTGTAGTGTCGTACGGAATATCTAGATTTCACTTCAATATGTATCTTGTTTCTCCCTGCGGGGGCATGAAAATTTTGCATATGAACAATGTAACCATCTGATGACTTCAATATAAGAATGAGTGTTTCCTCGAGTAAAATTATGGAAGGCGCAGCTAGTTGGAATTGATCTATGATTCCAGCATAATTGGTTCCTGTGCTACTCTTTCTGCCCAGCTACTTGAAGCAAATTCTTTCGGTACTATTTCAAATCGCATATAAATAAACAGAGACATGGAGATCCAAGAGGATGAAGCAAGCTTTCTGAACTCTGATAATTCGCATATAAACTAGTTTTCTGTAGGCAAATTTTGCCACAGCATGGCATTTTTTCTTAGTCATCGGCATACATTAAGTAACAGAACTGGATGTAGAGTCCCAACTCATAATTTACCTGAATTAAACAGATTAAAATTTAATCGGCTCAAAGACTGTTAGAAATAAAGCATGTTTAAGTTGTGCTGATTTGCTGTATTCTGAAAGAGAATATAAATAGCAGACCTGTGATATGAATTATGAATAATAGAACTCTTCTTTCTAAAAAAGGAAAACGGCAAAGATGAGTCCATACTTGAAGGCTTCCAAATGGCAGACTAATCCATAACTTCATTCGTAGAAATCTTGCTTCAAAAGAAGGCACAAAACCTGATTCTGTTGAAATTAGCTCATACGCTCAAACATCACATCGAACTCAGTAACCCAGTAACCCAGTATATGAAACTCTTGTCTAAGGTCACCATTGACTTCCAGCTGAACAAGCATTTTTAACAAATTCAATAACCCAGTATATGAAACTCTTGGCTTTCAGCGGAACAAGCATTTTTAACAAATTAGGCTGAAACGCCCTGTTCATCTTCAGAGGATGCTGAAAAGTGCAGAGCAAAAACATAATTAACCAGAAATCCCAGTAACGTTTTCAGCAGAGAAATCTACCCAATGGGATAAACCAAACCATATGCTGAGATCAGAAAATGGGCATTGGTGTTTAAGAACATTTTGAGGAGCCCGAGCAGGTTCCATGAGTTACGTCAGCAGACATCACATCGAACTAGACTCAAGCATACAAACGACATTATCATCAGATTCAGTGAAAACAATTCCACCAAATGTAGTGGCGAAATCGTGGTAACAGGACTCACTGAAGCTGAAACCCAAAGCTATTTTGAATACTATGAACATTGGGTAGAAGTTACAACTACAAGCATGTTTCAATTTTGTGTCTTCACTGATAAACCGGGTCATGTAAAGAAAATGATAAACTAGGTCATAGCACAAATACCTTTGGAAAGATTCAGAATACAAAATGTAACTGCAAGGTGGCGCTAAGTGTAAAATTTGAAGTAGAGAAATCAGTGCTCAGATTAGTATTTCGTTTCTATATCTGATGTGTATCTTATACATAATTATACTATCTTTTAGTCTTGGACAAACTTGGTAAAGATTGAAGATATCATTATGTAAGCTTAGGAGGATAACCAATTAACCATCACCCGGAAATATGGTCACTTATGTACAAAATTGGAGGGATATCGATTACCAGTACCAGTCGTGTGTATAAGAAAACTCACTTCCTACGAATACCTTTTGCTCAGCCTAATCCAAACTTACATTGATGGATGGATGCCTTTGAAATCTTCCCTTGAAATGAGCTCATGTGTTTAGACAGATCACTATTATCTTATATTGAAACAATTGTGCAATTTTTTTGTCGAACTGAATCAGATTCAGTTCTGAAGAGAATTTGGTCAAATTTAAGTAGAAGATAATTTCACCTCACTTTTAGTACATAGGCTCAGTTCTTTTGGCGGCTTCTCCTAGAAGCTGCCCTCTCCCCAGCTTCCTGGGGAAGCCGCCCACAAAATTTAGGGAGGCTTTTAAAAGTCTGGTAAACTGAAGCACTACATCTCTTGTTCTCCTATCTGGATCTGAGCAGAGCAATGCCTAAAAGAGAACTGCCTATTGTTAGAATAGCGATTGCAATGACAAAAGTCTAACAAATTTAAACCACAGAAAAACAGTGCTCAATTAATGTTCTGTTTCTATGTCTGCTCTGTATATGATACATCATTCTGTCTATTTAGTCAGGGACAACTTACGCAGGAATTTATGTTACCATAACATAACATTTCCCCTTATACACCTTTCTATCTTTTCGCTAAGATCAATTGTAGCATTTCTCTAAAAATTTAGTCACTTCAAGTGGTAAATTTACTAGAATACAGAAGTATAACCATCAGCTGAAAATCTACTAAACTGAAGGGCAATAGATTACCAGGACCAGCCGTGTATATAAGAAAACTCAGGTCCTACTCCTACATATCTCATCTGCCAAGCCTAATCCAAATTTACATTGATGGGTGCGTAGCTTTGACATCTTCTCTTCAGAAAGAAGAGTAGATTTTTCAACTAAAACAATTGCGTAATTTTTCTAGTCGGACTGAATTAGATATACAATTCTAAGGAACATTTTAGTCTGGTAAGTGAAGCATCTGGCAACTCCTACGTATTTTGAAGAGAATGCCTATCCAGATCTGAGCAGAGCAATGACTAGGAGGAAACTGCATGTTGTTTTCCATTGCCATGACCAAATTCCCCATGGTAGCTCCACAGTCTATCAATCCTATCAGATCCAGTGAAAACAACTCCACCAAATGTAGTGGTGAAATCGTGGTAGCAGGACTCACTGAAGCTGAAACCCAGGGCAATTTCAAAATCGTTTCCAGCAGGGATAACTATGGAATGTGTGTGATAAACAAAGAAAACCATTGGCTGAAATAACAAAACAGAATAAAAGGCACGGAATCTCAAGATCAGATTTTCCATTGATATGATGGTAACGAGATGGTTACATCAGAGACCCAACACAACATAACACAGCACATACTTGGAATCACACTACCACATACGACAGTCTAACACTGTAAGAAACTAAAGCATCCCTACACTTCCAGATCCGACACTAGCAAACGAGCACGATCCGCTGTATCTAGGCCCTCTCGCCCCTGATGCGGCGCGCGAGCTGGATATCCTTGGGCATGATGGTGACGCGCTTGGCGTGGATGGCGCAGAGGTTGGTATCCTCAAACAACCCGACCAAGTACGCCTCGGCGGCCTCCTGCAGCGCCGACACGGCGGAGGACTGGAACCGGAGGTCGGTCTTGAAGTCCTGCGCGATCTCGCGCACGAGGCGCTGGAAGGGCAGCTTGCGGATGAGCAGCTCCGTGCTCTTCTGGTACTTGCGGATCTCGCGCAGCGCCACGGTGCCGGGCCTGAAGCGGTGCGGCTTCTTCACGCCGCCGGTGGCCGGGGCGGACTTGCGCGCCGCCTTGGTGGCCAGCTGCTTGCGAGGGGCCTTGCCGCCGGTCGACTTGCGGGCCGTCTGCTTCGTGCGGGCCATCGGGGCTTGAGGTGTTGCTGGGGAGAGTGAGGAGGAGGGAGATGTGGGTGAGGATTGGGATTTGGAGTGAGGGAGCAGAGGGGAGCGGGGCGGCGTTTTATAGAGCGGTGGCGGCGAGGAAAATTTTGGATTTTGGCGATGTGTTTCTGGGTGGAGCGGAGGTGGGTTTGGTGCGTTGGATTCGTGAGCAGTGGACGGTGGGGATTTAGTTGGAGGTGAGGCACGCGGATCGTGGAGAGGGATCCGTGGCGTGGGGTTTCCTGCGTTGTGATTGGTTGGTGGTGGATTTTTTTTTTTTTTTTGAGCAAAACCTCCGCCTTTATTAAACCCGAACAGGAATACAAAGGCCCTCAGGCGGTGGTGGATGCCTGTAGCCAGCTAGGCGTCTGGGAACCGTGGGCTGCGTGGACCTCTCTCTTGGGTTCTGAGTGGAGTGATCGAACATGGGCCGCAGTGGCCGTGATCCAGACTCGGCATTACTTGGTCAAAAAATTCTAAGCCACTCTCCAAAAAAAAAAAACTGAAGACTGAAACCATGAGCGAGTCACCTCACCTCTTCGCTTGTTTTACATCATCTCAATCTAAACAAAGAGAAGCTTTGACGCTTTGTACTCACTGTATAAGAAAACTTGCAGTATGTGTTCCGAAAATAGAAATGCTTCCAGTACTATGTTTAGCTTGATTGAAACTAGATTTAAATGTGCGTATTGGCGCACGATCCCGTAAAACTCGTGTCGATGTAAACTCTATATAACGGACAGAGTATAGAACCATGAAATATCTTATAGATGCAAACACTCAATGACTATGTCAAGAGCAACAGAAATAAAAAAGGAACAACAAAAGCATTATCTACAAATGGTCTTCGGAGGCCACGTCGGAGGAAAACTCTCATTGTTTTAGTTGGGTTAATACATTATCTCTCTTCTTGTGTCACTTTAATCTCTTTCTGCAACTCAACCTTGGATTTTCCAAACTGTTCGGTCAGGCCTCAAATGCTCTTCTGTAAGTCATCATTAGATTACTCGCACTTTGCTTTTCTATCTCTGTCTCAAGGTTCCTGGTGAAAGCGTGAGACTGTTGTAACTCTGACAGAGCTGTGTCCTTCTCTTCATGTAGTGTTACAATTTTCTCAAGCAATCTTCTCCTTGATTCCTCCCATCTCTTATTAAGCTAGCATTGCTATTCTTCATGTCTTCATCAGCAAGCTGCTCCTCAATTCTAAGATTCTCAATGGAAACCACATACTGCTGCAACTCTGAGAGGGTTTTATTCTTCTTGTCTTGTAATGCTACAATTTCAGCATGTAAACTAACCATTGCCTCTTCAGATCGTTTCTTCAGGTCAGAGTTACTCTTCTGCAGATCTTCATTGGCAGGCTGTAGAATATAGTTGTTTTCTCTTTGCTGCTCTAACTAACATTCAAGGCTCTTGACTGAAGCATTTAACTTTTATAAACAATAAAGGGCGTGTTCCTTCTATTCTTGTAACAGAATGATCTACTCTTGCATATTAGTCTTAGCATCTTCCAGCTGCCTATCCAAGCTAGAATTTTTCTCCTGTAAAATACTCTGAGAATGAAAATGACAAATGAAAATTAGACATGGAAAGACAGAAAGAATCAATTATGTTTTTATTTCCAGCGCACCATGATGATGCCATAAAAATCGGTGCCTCACATTTTCTCTTGTTTTAGATTTGCTTCTATTGAAGGGTCGTGATTTTGTACAGTAGTAAAAACAGTTGCAGGCTATTCTGAATGAAGTCAAGGAAAAACAAAATGCTACTAAATGATGATATGTTCTAAGGTATTACCTTAACGTCATGGTACCTTAACTACAAAACTGCAACCAGCTAGATGCATCTAAGGTATTACCAACATTAGTCTTAGCTAGGATTTTCGTCAAACACTTTGCAAGCGTACGTAAAAATAGATTTGGACAAACCAAGATGATATGTTCTAGGGGCTATGTCTCCACTTTTAGCTCAGCCTCGAGGATAGACAGATCTAGGAGAGAAGAGAAATAACCTGTAGGTCTCCGAAAAAATGAAGATGCAGAGGAGGGCCGGCTGTTGTGTTGTTGGCCGAGTCTTTCCGGCCAAACCGAAGCCAAGCACTGCTGAGTTACGTCTCATCCGCGAGCTGCTGTGGGGGCACGATCTTAGCGGCAAGGGGGAGGAGGGCGGCGGTGGAGGCTGAGCCCCCATCGGTCTTCACCTTTCCTGCTAGCTTCCACACGTCGTGCTCCATCTCCTCCAGCCAAATTGCCTTGCTGCTCGTAGCATCTCTTTCTTTGAGCCATGGAGAAGATCAGTAGCTGGGCGCGAGCGGCAGCGATGGCGCGGCGGCGGCCGAGCAGGATGGGCATGGGGAGGACACGAAGGGGAGGGGATTGGACGCTCGGGGCTGGGCATCGATTGGGTGCACAGGGTGGATGGAGATAAGGTTGGGTGCTGCGGGGAGATATTTTTGGGTCGTCCCACTCCCGTTACGACGCGTGTACCCAATCGCTACAACGAAGCGAGCATCGCCCAGCCCTCACGCGCCTGGTGGCATGGCGTGGATAGCCTCTTTGTGCCCCGTGGGGGTGCAGCAATTATACCTTTAGATACAGATCATCCTTTGTGACGCATTGCTTGTACACATGACTTACTTCAAAATTTCTCGTAAAATCTTGAAATAATCCATGTGCTTTGTTTCGTTGTTTCATGCACGAGGCAAAAACACAGAGGTCATCCATTGTCTTACAAGTACAAGCACGTTTACCACTTGACTCTGCAATCCCTGAAAATCTAGACTGCTAGATAGCCGCTGTTGATTTTTCTTATGTATCCTTCAGGCATATCACCTGACGTCCTGACTGTGCATTCTCTGATGCGTCCCTTCGTCTACTGATTTAAGGAAACGAAATCCCATACATCTTGAAGACCCATGCTGTTCTACCGTTCACTGAAGTCTTGGAAGCGGCGCTTTACACAAAAATAACCTTTTGTTGCAACTATAGCACAGACTGACCCTCCGGGCAAACTATTTCACCCATCTAACCCTTTTGTGTGGCGCCCCTCCCATGGGCGCCACACATGGCAGTGTGGCGCCCGTGCCTGCGGCGCCACTCTCCCAGCCGACGTGGCGCCCTCGATGTTGAGCTGGTGCGCCGATCCGACGTGGCAGCATGTGTGGCGCCCATGGGAGGGGCGCCACACTACTCTTTATATATAATGTCTGTCTAGAGATAACAGAAAATTGTGGTAGCTCAATTGGATGAAGCCTTTGCTTTCCAATCCTAGGTCTTGAGTTCAAACCTCCACACCACCCGAATTTATTTTTATTTTTATAAATTATGCTAGACATTGTAGTATGTTTAAAACATAAAATCTAGCCTCGTACTGTTTTGTAGAGTTTTTTTTATCTTCACGTGATTAGGGAGTAGGTTTGGCCAATAATTTCCAGAAATGGTGGGGATTGTGCGATGCATCACTGCATCACGCTTGTCAACTACCGAGAGTGGTTAGGATA
The DNA here is from genome assembly GCF_022539505.1 of Lolium rigidum. Classification (NCBI taxonomy): domain Eukaryota; kingdom Viridiplantae; phylum Streptophyta; class Magnoliopsida; order Poales; family Poaceae; genus Lolium; species Lolium rigidum. The sequence goes on along the minus strand of NC_061511.1, from coordinate 191,808,892 downwards.
AGCATCTTGACCAGGAGAGATTCATATCAACCAGTTGCTCTAAAATGATTCATTTCGACCATGATTCACCTGCTATTATAAGGCAGTGCTTCTAGAGGCATTACAATTTAGAAGTCAAATTAGCCTCTGGTTTAAGCTTATCATTTCTGCTGTTGCACACAACTTCCTCCCATTGTTGGAAGGTTTGGGAGTTGCTACCTGCTAGCTTAAACTCGACATTCTTGACTCACCAATAACCGGCTACTGCTCAAATTCTGTGAACTAGAGCAGATTGACCAGTTAGTGAGTGTTGCTTGCTGGTTCCCAAATGTATGTTGCATTCTGCTCATGTCATCTTTTGCACCTACCTCAACACCTATCTATCGGCCAAAGAGATTCAGAAATGACTGCTAGTAGCAACAACCGGCTTGAAGACGCCTAGAAGCACTCATCTCATCTCTGCTGGTGCCTTTGTGCAAGCCTGCTCCTTTTTATTAGCGTGTCCCTTCTGACCACGGCCTAATCATTGTGTTAATTAGCCCTCATGCATAATTGTGTAGCCCTGTCTTTAACAAGTCCCTCACACGATCACGATCTGCGTTATTGTATTGCTGGCCGCCTAATTCGAGGCTCAACGCACCCCGTGACCTCACTAGCTCGCATGCAAGTTGGCAATGGCAGGGATGGTATAATGCAGAAGCTAGCTAGCTCCCCATGTACGTGCAGCTAACTAGGGTTAGATGGATTGTTATATCGCCATGATCTTTAAGCACCGATGCATTAGCCAGGTACACGTACATTGGCCCATTGCTTCCTTCACCAAGTTCTTTGCTGTCGACTGTGGCATCAGATGAGGAGACCACGACCCACTAGATTCACCGCGATGCTCCCGGATTTGGCAAGCCGCCATTGGGAGTGCCTAAGTATCAGCTAGCTGATTTTCGATTTGGCCTCAAGTCAGATTTTGATTTTGGTTCCAGTTGAGCACGTCCGTTCTCACTGATTCTCTTTCTGGTTTGCTGTTTTTTCCAGTTTTTTTCTTTTCAAACCCGAACCAGCTCCTTCATTTAGTCCTAATCATTAGGGGGCATTGTGCAAAATTACATCTAATCTACATGAATTTTGACAAGGTTTTAATGAGATATTTTTAGTACTCTCTAGACACATCCAAATAGAAAAATCTAATGTTTCATGGAATAGAGGTTGTATTTACATACAACACAAGAGAATGAAAAGAAAAAAAACATAAATAGACAATGTGAAATAAATTAAATGTGAAAATAACATGTACTATATGGGTGAAACATTGAAGAGGCATAGTTCTGGAGCAACGGAGGATTAGTTGTATCTAAATAAATAGCAAAGCCTCTCGTAGCATCAAAACATAGTTTGCAAGCAAGATAAGATAAAAAAAAAACTCTACAAAACAGTAGGAGGCTAGATTTTATGTTTTAAACATACTACAATGTCTAGCATAATTTTTAAAAATAAAAATAAATTCAGGTGGTGCGGATGTTTGAACTCATAACCTAGGATTGGGAAGCAAAGGCTTCATCCAATTGAGCTACCACAATCTTCTGTTATCTCTAGACAGACATTATATATAAAGAGTAGTGTGGCGCCCCTCCCATGGGCGCCACACATGCTGCCCCGTCGGATCGGCGCACCAGCTCAGCGTCGAGGGCGCCACGTCGGCTGGGAGAGTGGCGCCGCAGGCACGGGCGCCACACTGCCATGTGTGGCGCCCATGGGAGGGGCGCCACACAAAAGGGTTAGATGAGTGAAATAGTTTGCCCGGAGGGTCAGTCTGTGTTATAGTTGCAACAAAGGGTTATTTTTGTGTAAATCGCCCTTGGAAGCAACTAACATAGCTCCTCTTTCTTTGTTAGCATATCACGACGAACATCTTTCAGCAACCAGAAGTATCCAACTCCCACCGGGAGCGTAGAAGCACTCCGTGAGGACAAGATGTGTACCAGTTTCACCATACTCTACATTGGAGATGCACATCTGCATACAGACAAATAGATGCCAACAAGTGGTTCTGCGAGATAAGGAAAACAAAAGTATAACCCAAAGCAAAGAGCTACAGGAAAGGTGATTGGCAGTTGCGCTATCTTAGGACAACAAACAGGTTAAACATCCTCACCTCCACAATATCGCTGGCCTATTCTTCAGTTCAGTACTGCAAAGTCCGCTTGCAATTCATGACTGATGTTTTTTTTACAAGAGAATACTAGTATCGCAATTTCCGGAACCTTTGGAAGATCACACTTCTTTTGATAAAACAAAATATCACAATCTCTGAGTGCTCAAGAGCCAAACATTAGGGACATATCTTACCAGGTAGTGTAGGAGGTGGCATTTTGGCTCATAGGAGCAAATGCTCCTATTATACAAAATAATTAAAAAACAATTTTTAAAATGTCAAAAAATTCTGACATAAATTTGTTGTTGTACATCGTGACATTCTATGTTAGTGCACAAGTTTTCATGGAGAAACAACATTTTATGTGGCGTGTACAAAAAAAACAAAAAAATGTCCTGTACGTAGTCGTGTTATAGCATCAAAATTTGTCTTTTTTACTGGAGCCACAAATTTTTATAGTTTTTTTGAAAACTTGTGTACGAACATAAAATGTGTAGATGTACATGAAATTTTTTAGTTTAGAATTTTTTGATACTTCGAAATGTTGATTCACACAATGGGAGCAAATGCTCCTATGAGCCAAAGTGAATATCCCGGTAGTGTATCCTTATTTTGGGGTATGGACTCCCTTGGCCATCTTCTATTTATTTTTGTAACAGCTTAATTAATGGAATGAGCCATATATTTTGTCACTGTTTTGAAAGGAAAACAAGTTCAAGAAGAGTGTGTATATGACATTTATAAGAAAAAATAAGAGATTTTGTTTATTTATGCTAACTAGACAATTATTAGACTGGAAAATACAAATTCTCTAAAATGGTCCATGCCTACTGTCAAACCATACTGAACCAAGACATCAGAAAACTAACAGAATTGCTGCTGAGAAAGCTTAAAAGTTGATGCATTCAACAAGCGTTGCTTTCCTGTACTTCTATAATCGAAATGGCTATTACAAAATATGTGTGCATGGATTCAGGTCGCTATAGCTATCACAAATCCAAAACCACACATAATACTACTGTGGAAATTCACACCAAGATTTTTAACTTCAGTTCAGTGAACACGAGGCAATAAGGTAGCTTGTCTACTCTATATTGGTTAGGGAACTCCTCCAGGTAAGAAATGCAACCCTCGCAATTCAACATTTGCAGACCAGGATGCTCCAACAGATGTACTAATAACTATTCATAAGAAATGTACAACAAAAAGGATGAGATATGGCAAGGCCGACAATTGGTTTGCTCTCATTCCTCCTCTGAATGACAATGAACATTATTGCATCAATGCACAGCGGTGCTCCATGACAGTACACAGACTCTCCCCAGTTAACAGCATTCTCAAACAGACTGGGAGGACCAGGTATATAAAAATTTGCTTTGCTACAAAAGCAAAACTTCAGAGAAGATATCTTTATCTCAGCTCTAGACCAACAAAACGTATTAAAAGGCAAAAACACCACGCAAATATCAATTCTAGGCAGAAACTGGTAACTAGTGCTAGCAGAAATGCATCATTGCGTTCTGAGTCTCAGCTTGCCAAAAGCATATCCATCAATAATTCAGTTCTTAGAACCAAGGAGCCAATAAAACGTTGGCAAAATGTACCGATTGCAATTTTCAGAACCTCTTGGGACGAAGATTATGCTCTAACTTTTTTCAGAAAATCATGATGACGAAAAATTGACACAGAGACAGATATAAGAACTGCCGCAGTTAACCATTATTTTTCTAGTGCTTCTAAATTGGTAATGGCTAATTGTGCATGCAAACTTCTTGTAACTAAACAGCAATGCCATTAAGTAAACTAGAATGGTAGATCTTCATTCTGCTTAGACCATACCGTCCGGCAACAAATGGACAGCACTACTCACACAGTTTCAGAGTAAGATGTTTATGCATAACAAAAGACTGCTCCAGATAGGCCAACAGCAACTAACTGCAAGTGGATAAGCAATGTAACTAGTTCAGACAGAGTAGTCAGTTCTACTATCAAAACATGAGCAAGACACCCGAAGGCAGTTGAGCTTACTACTCCTCAACATGCTAAGCAACAATGGTTCTCACTGACAGCAGGCAACTGAGCCGGAGAGAGTTCTGAATATGATGAAGATACAGGGGAACCATGGATCTAAAAATATAATACCACAAGGCACAAACACATAGCAGAGATGAATACAATCCTAGTATCCTTGCAAACAGGAGAATCACGAATCTAAGAATTGTCGCAATAATTCAGTAATTAGTACTAGCAGAAATCATATCCATTGGTTTGAACCTCAGTTTACCAAAATCATATCCATTCATAAAACAGTTCATACAACCAACACAACCCATTGGCATCTTCAGCAACACTCGTCCAGCATTAGTGCTGCTACTACTACTACTACTACTACTTGAAAATTACCAGAGAGGACAACCACTAGAGTCACAGCAGCCAACTGTATTTACCACCAGATTACAAACAACAAATTCTTACAAGAAAGTTTGCCAAAAGAATGTTCATCAATAACTCAGTTCTCACAACCAACGGGCCAACAAAAGGTTGGCAAAATGTTCGGGTTACAATTTGCAGAACCACATTATACTTTTTTTTGAAAAACATGCGGACGAAAAATTGTCGCAGAGACAGATATAAGAACTGCCGCAGTTAACTGTTGTTCTTCTAATGCTTATATATAAACTTCTTGTAACTAAACAAGAACAGTAGAACTTCATCCTGCTTAGACAATACCGCGCGGCAACAAATGGTCACAACACTCCACAATTTCAGAGTAGCATGCTTATGTATAAACCAAGCTGCTCCAAATAGGCCAACAGCAACTGATTGCAAGTGGATAAGCAATGGTAACTAGTCCTGACAGAGTAGTTAGTTGTACTATCAAAACAAGAACAAGATACCCCAAGGCAAACCATTGGGTTGATCTTATTACTACTAAGCAACAACGGTGCTCTACTGTCGGATAGAGTTCTGAATCTAATAAAGATACAAGTGAAGCACAAACCTAAAAATTTATAAAACCAAGGCACAAACACATAGCAGACATTAGCACAAGGCTTAGAATCTTCGCAAACAGGAGAAACACGAATCTGAGAATTGTGACAATAATTCAGCAACTAGTACTAGAAGATATGCTTCCTTACGGTTTGAAGCTCAGTTCACCAAAATCATATTCATTCATACAGATCTTACAACCAAGCCAGACCATTTGCATTTCAGCAACACTCATCCAGCAATGCTACTACTACTAGCAGATAACCAGAGACAACAACAACAACTAGAGTCATAGCAGCCAACTGCGTTTACCACCAATCAACAATTTTTTGCAATTCAGTTTGCCAAAAGCATGTTCATCAATAATTCAGTTCTCACAACCAAGCAGCGAACAAAGCATTGACAAATTCAGCAATTCTCATAAAACATTAGTACTACTACTTGCAGATAACGAGACAGACAACCACTGCTAGATACAGACAGGCAATGGTAACTATTCCAGACAGAGTAGTCAGTTGTACTATTGAAACAAGAACAAAAGACCCCAAGGCAAACCATTGGGTTGATATTACTACTCAACACACTAAGCAACAATGGTGCTCTCTGACAGCAGGCAATTGAGCCTAGTCCTGAATCTAATTAAGATACATTACAAATCTAAATAAAAATAAAAAACAGAAGGCACAAACACATAGCAGACACTAGAAACGGGCCTAGTATCTTTGCACACCAGACAATCACGAATCTGAGAATTGTCACAGTAAGTAAGCAACTAGGTACTGCCAGAAATGCTTCCTTACGGTTTGAACATTGGTTTACAATATCATATCCATCGATAAATCAGATCTTACAACCAAGAAAGGCCATTGGCATCTCCAGCAGCACTCATCTAGCACTAGTGCTACTACTAGTACTTGCAGATAACCAGAGGCGACAACAACTAGAGTCACAACAGCCAACAACGTTTACCACCAGACACAACTTGCAATTCAGCTTGCCAAAAGCATGTTCATTACTAATTCAGTTCTCACAACCAACCAGCCAACAAAACATTGGCAAATTCAGAGATTCCCATCCAACATTAGTACTACTAGTTGCAGATAACAAGAGACAGACAACCACTAGAGTCACAGCAGGCAACTACAATTACTGCTAGATACAAACAGGCAACGGGATCTAAGAGGAGGTGAACTTGGTGACGGCCTTGGTGCCCTCAGAGACGGCGTGCTTGGCGAGCTCGCCGGGGAGGACGAGGCGGACGGAGGTCTGGATCTCCCGGGAGGTGATGGTGGGCTTCTTGTTGTAGCGGGCGAGCTTGGCGGCCTCGCCAGCAAGCTTTTCGAAGATGTCGTTGATGAAGGAGTTCATGATGGACATGGCCTTGGAGGAGATGCCGATGTCGGGGTGGACCTGCTTGAGCACCTTGAAGATGTAGATCTTGTAGGTCTCGACGCTCTTCTTGCCCTTCTTGCGGCCCCGCTTCTCGCCGCCCTCCTTGGCGGCGGTCTTGCCCGCCGGGAGGCTCTTCCCGGCCTTGGGCTTCTTCGCGGCAGGCGCCTTCGCCGCCGGCTCCGTCGCTGGCTCCTCCTCCACGGGCTTCTTGGCCGCCGGCTTCTTCTCGGCCTTGGGCGCCATCGCTGGTTCGAGGTCGGGAGGGGAAAGTGGGGATTTCGCTGGTGGCTTGTGTGTACTGGAAGGTGGGATGCGATGTGGGGAGAAGAGGTCGTGGGTGCTGTTTTTATAGAGAGGGAGAGGTTGGCTCTGATTGGTGGAACGCCCGGTGTCGCGGATCGCCGAGATGGAGAGACAGGATGCGCCCGGAGCTTCTGGTATGGACGGCCGAGATGTGTTCAGGCGCGGATCGCTGCCGTTGCACGAAAAGCTGGGCGGGAACGGGAAGGCAGATGAGTCTCGGAGAGCGGGACGGCGAGAATGGTTTTCGATTTCGCGGTTCTACCGGCGGCTTCGAAAGGATCACTAGTGGCCAGTGCACATGCACGTTTTCACAACTTATGCAACATAATCAGAACCGAAATCATTTCAATTTATGCAACAGATTTTGTAAATGAATACGATAAGAAAGTTAGAGCATCTCCACCAGCGCCCCTAGATAGTCGTCGGCAGGGGCGCCGGGACTGTCGTATGGGGCGCGCCAGCACAGCAACCTCCATTTGGGGAAGCTGCTCCCACACCGGTGCGCCCCATACGACAGCCCAAATAGATGATTTGAATTTGAAAACTCAAACAAAAGCATAGAAATTCGAATAAGTTTACGAATTTAAAGTTTGAGCCAACACACGACCACCAAATTCAAATAGGTTTTTCGAGTATGAAGTTTGGGCCAACATACGACCACCAAATCACCGTCTCCGGCGCAAAAAAACGGCTTCCAAACCAGCTGATCAGATGAACGAGGTCACGGGCGGCTCAACCTCGACGACTTCCTCATCGGCAGCGAGCCCCGGCGGCAGCTCCGTCGCTGCAACAGGATCCACGGTCGACGGGGGAGGCATGAACGTCGTCGGTGTCGGCGGAGAGATGAACATGGAGGGTGTCGGCGGAGACATGAACGTGGAGGGTGCCGGGGGAGACGCCGACGCAGCTCGCGCCGCCATCACCTCTTGGCCGATGCGCTCATGGTACATCTCGTGCCACGCCCGCGCCAGCGGGTCCATCTTCTCCATGCCGACCATCAAGATCTTGGATTCTTGAGACATCTTGCCAACGAAAGCTGCGTCGCTTCATTGGTGGCATTCATGGCAGCGGCGTGAGCTTCCATCATCGCCGCCTCCACCTTCTCCCTCTCCAACTCGATCTTCATGTCTTGCTTGTCGAGGATTGCCTTCCACACGACGACGGCCCTATCCGCCGCTTCCTTGTTCTCCACGGAGAATGAGGTGATCATCTTCTCAAGGGAGGCGTCCATGGCAGCCAATACCGGCGCCGCATTCCTCTCGGCCTTGGCCTTCTTGTTGCCAATGGGCGCCCGGTGGAGGCGTCGGCTGGATCGACCGGCCCATCTTCCCCGTCCTTCATTAAGTGTGGAGGAGGTCGTCCCATTTCTTGCAACCTTGTAGCTTGTTGTAGCAATGCATGAAGGGGAAGCCTTTGACATTGTGGTTACACTTGTACATGCTGAGGGCTTGGAGCATCTAACAATACATGATGCGAAACAAGATATGGAACAAGTTGGATCATATACATGATGCAAAATAAGATATGGAACAAGATGGATCATCAGATAGATACACTATAATGCATAATGAACAAGATGGGCGTAGATCATACCCAATCCACCATCGTCTTGCCACTCTCCTTCTGAGCCTTAATCTTCTCATAGTAGCCATGGAACTTGATACACGCTGCCTTGATCATGTTCCAACGGTGGGAGAGGGCACCCTCGTTCCGGTTCATGTTGATGGTGGCGTAGTCACGATAATTCTTCTTCTCGTTGAAGGATGCGCTTGTAGTACTTGCCTCCGGTTCGGTTGGCACCGGTGATGGGGCAAAAACTGTAACATCCCAGATTTTCAAACAAAGAGAAAATGGATTTCCCTTTTTCCAAAAAATGAGAACCAACAAAAACTTTTGTTGAATAAGGTGCTATGCATAGTGCTTATGTTTGATAATTGTGTTATTGCCAAGATGCTTTTGTGAACTCCTTTGAAATGTTCCAAAACCCTAAACCTCACCCTTCTTTTTCAAGAGAGAACAAAATAAAAAGGTTTTAATGTAAAAAGAAAAGCCTATGCAAGCCTATGGCTACTCTTGCAAATACTAAACCTTGCCATGTCTACCTTGTGTAGATGGTTTGCAAGACCTCCACCAACCTAACCTAATGCTTACCCACCAAATCCTTGGTAAAACAAAAAGAAAATAACTTTAGACATGGAGGCATATGTGGCACATAGCCATAATGGCAAATCTTGCCCTATGCCCTCATACCCTAACCAAATGGTTTGAAACCTTTATCAAACTCAATCTAACCCTAAATAGACCCTAACACATGCCCAATTGGATCAAGTGAACCAAAATAGAAAAATAAGAAAAATCCAATTCACCACATACATGTGTTTATGGACATTTTGCAAAACTTTGACCTAGGCCAATTTGGCTTGTGCCATTGCTTGTAGAATGTTACTAAACACTTAATAACACTTTTTGAACCAAAGAAACCCAAATTAAATCAATAGAAAATGACGTGAAATGAGGTGAATGTCCTACCCAAGCCCTGTGCAGTTCCCGGGTTGGCGGTTTGCTCTCACCGGGAGGCCAAGCTCATGGGGAGAGGTGCCTATACTAGGGTATGTAAATGAAAGGTTATGATTGGTAGTTCGCGCACCGAGTGCGATAAATCGTGGCCAATTACCCACGACGGACTATTGCAATTATTGTGGCACAAGTGTACGACCTCTCGCGAGTTTAAACTATTCGAATAGCCGCGTCCGCGGTCATGGACAGTTGGAAAGGCCATACTGTTCCGTCATCAGAACTTTTCCAAAATATGAATGGTGACTTGTGACTTGAGTTTGAAAAGTGACTTTGACTTTGAATCACAACAGAGTTGTGGGAATGACACTAATGTTCCCACTTGAGTTAAGTTAGGCAAATGGGGAGTCTCTGTTTATTAAATGCTTACGAAATAAAACTGGCTTTATGCAAATGAACTTAGAGCTTAGCACCCCCTTTACCATAGTTGATAGTACTTACACTAGTGTTAGTTTGCGAGTACTTTAAAGTACTCATGGCTGTGTCCCTGGCTATTCAAATGGCCAGACTATGAAGATGAGCCCTAGTACCAGGATGAAGGCCAGCAGGACGTCTACGACAACTAGGACTACTCCTGACGTCAACAGTTGCCTGTGGAACAGATGGACCTCTACTACGTATTCCTGCTATGTGTTATGTAATTGATCATTAGATCAAGTGTTGTAATGAGAATGGATCATGTGATCCTTTTTGATGTAAGACTATTATGGTGTTGTAATGAATGATGTTCTGTGATATCAATCTATTATGTCTCGCAAAAACAATATTCCTGGGATTGCGATGTATGGCTGTTATCACCAGATTTTAGACAAATCCAGAGGTGGGCCGGGCTTGGAAGATTACATGTGGAAGATTTCTGAAGCGGCCTGGCACGAAGGGTTTGGGCTGAATTGCCCGTGTATCTTTATTTAGTAGTTTATTATCTTAGATAAGGGTTAGAGTTTGTATCGTGCACGATGGGATATTCCCACGTTAGAAAGTCCCCTGGACTATAAATATGTACCTAGGGTTTATGGAATAAACAACAACTCACGTTCAACCCCAAAACAAACCAATCTCGGCGCATCGCCAACTCCTTCGTCTCGAGGGTTTCTATCGGGTAAGCGACATGCTGCCTAGATCGCATCTTGCGATCTAGGCAGCACAAGCCCCACGTTGTTCATGCGTTGCTCGTGCTTGAAGCGCTTTTGATGGCGAGCAACGTAGTTATCATTAGATGTGTTAGGGTTAGCATTGTTCTTCGTTTAAGCATGCGTACGTAGTGCAACCCTTGCATATCTAGCCGCCCTCACGCCTATCTCAGGTGTGGGGGCGGCACCCGCTTGATCATTATTTAGTAGATCTGATCCGTTACGATTGCTCCTTGTTCTACAAGGATTAGTTTAATATCTCGCAATAGTTAGGCCTTACAAAGGGGGAGGATCCGAGTGGCACGTAGGGTGGCGTTCGCAAGTCCTAAACGGGATGTTCCGAGGATCAACTTCATGTTGGTTTTTAGGCCTTGTTTAGGATCGGCTTACGAGCACCGTGCGTGGCCGCGAGGCCCAACCTGGAGTAGGATGATCCGATTATGCGGTGAAAACCCTAAATCATCGTAGATCTCATTAGCTTCATCTTGATCAAGCAGGACCACCAAGTATTCGTGCACCCCGTACGAATCATGGGTGGATCGGCTCTTTGAGCCGATTCACAGGATAACCTGAGAGCCGATCGAGGCTCGTATTTAATGTTTACATGTATGCCATGCAGGAAACTAAGCAAGGCATCCCCATCACCTTCCACGACCAGGTATAGGTCAGGTGGCACGCCCTTGCACTTCGCATCGCCGCGTGTGACCGAGAAGAGCATTGCGGGCCGTCGCTCGGAGGGGTCTCGGCCAGCCGCAGCTCTAGGCTCTTCCCGGCTCTACGGTGTTGACAAGGCCGCTGCCCGCCGGTGGGTTTTGGCAGTCAACACATTCGGCACGCCGGTGGGACAATCGTCTACATCAACCACATCGCCATCTACATCCGAGATGGCGGACGGCACGCCGAGTCACCTACGAGGATCGCCCTGACGACCTCAAGAAGCAATACAACGAGATCAAGGCCACCCTCGAAGCCGACCTCATCGGCTCTTTTCAGAGAACCCGTTCCCATGGCATCAGATGGAAGGGATTCTCACCGCAAGGTGCGCTCGATGGGATAGACCTCTCTACCCCGTCGGAGGAGCGCACCGGGGGTCTGCGGCGAGGAGATCAACTACTCGGTGGCTCACTCGCTACACCGCCACTCGAGAACTTGGTCAACGTGTTGGAGCGTGTCGCTCGCGCGTGATCCAGGAGATCATGAGCCACCGGTACTCGCCGTCGGGACCAGCTCTCGGGACTCATCAAGGAGAGTTGCCACTCCGGTCCCGTCCACCGCTGCCATATGCGTTGGCGGCCACTCGCTGAAGTGCCGACCACACCGGCATTCCTCGTCTACGAGATTGGTGGCGACCCTAGTGACTACCGAGTTCTTAATGGAGGCGCCTAAGGAGATCCCTCAAGGATACGCGTGCATGTATGTGCCTGGATTGTGGTGACCGGGCACTCACAAACCAGGCCACAACATCGGGGACTCCGGCGAAGACGGGAGGAACGTCGGCGACGAAGCTTGAGAAGCGTACGTGGCTAACTAAATACGCCACACCGACGAAACTCCCGAGCCCAGCTCCTGCAGGTTGGCTCGGAGCCGGAAAAGCAAACATGGCTGGCCAAGTACGCCACCCCGGCGAATCTTCGCAGTGCAACTCCTACGGCCGGCACGGCGGATCGGATCGGTACCATACCGAGAGACCGGTTCGGCATGATGCCGAAAAGAAGAGGCGATCGGCTATTCCAAGCCGTACCCGACGATTACGAGATGATCCCGCTGCCACCTAAATATCGGCTCCCCGACTTCTCCAAATTCGGTGGATCGGATGGCTCCAGCTCCATCGAGCACGTCGGCCGATATTTGGCTCAACTAGGACCGGCTTCGGTGTCGGATCAGCTACGCGTGAGGCTCTTTTCACGGTCCCTCACGGGATCGGCTTTTGGATGGTACACCTCTTTGCCGGCAAACTCCATCCGATCTTGGAAGCAATTGGAAGAACGAGTTCCATATGCAATACCATTCGAAGCTTCCGAGTCCGGCATTGCCGATCTAGCACAACTACGTCGAAGCGCGGGGAAACGGTGACGGAATACATCCAGCGCTTCAGGAATCTTAGGAACCGATGTTATTCGGTTCGTATAACCGAAAAGGAAGCGATCGAGTTGGCGGTAGCAGGCCTTGCAACACAGCTCAAGGACATGGCCTCCCAAGCAGATTATCCTCGTCGGCGCACATGGTTCGAAACTATCGGCATATGAACAGCGCCACCCCGACCTGTACCAAGACAAGTTCAAACGTGCAGTAGTTATGGTCGATACTGAGAGGAAGATGAAGTGCCTGCGGGAGACCAAGAAATAGCAGATGGGCCGAGTGGACTCGGGGAGGAACCCCGTGGCCCTGCAAATGGGTAAAGCCACCGGGGCCGCCCGGGGATTTGATTTTGACGTAACCAAGACCGAACAAATCTTCGACCTCCTGCTCAAGGAGAAACAGATTGACGATTCCTGAAGGTCTCAAGTTCCCCACGGCGAAAGAGCTAAACGGAAAGCCGTATCGCAAATTCCACAACTCGCTTTCCCATGCCACCAACGATCGCCGGTGTGGCGTCGGCACATCCAAGCGGCGATAGAGAAGGGGCGGCTAATTTTCAACCAGCACGCCATGAAGGTCGACACCCAACCCTTCCCCGCCGTTAACATGGTAGAAATCACCTACCACGAAGGTTGCCGGTCGGGTCCCTCGTTCAAGCATCAACATGGTAGGACCCGGAAACCACTCCGGCAAAGATGGAGATGAGGGCAGCTGCTCTCATAGCAAGGATACGAGAGGAGGCCGCTCCACGCGATCGGCTCCGTCATGATGGCAAGCGCTATGTCACGAGAGGGAGAGGTGAAGAATATAGGATATCGGCGACCCTCTCTCGATCACCTCCTCAACAAATATGTGAGTCGAGTATGACCAACGCCGACGGTCCAATTACGATGATAGAGGAGATCGTCCGGCTAGAGAAGCCGAAGATATCGTCGGCAGGATCGCGATGAGGAGGAGCACGAGCGCCGTGCCACGGAAGCATCAAGGGAGCAAGATGACAACGCCGGACATTGGGACTGCCCCTTCTTCGGACTACTCGCTGGGATTCAGGAATGAGCCGATTGCCCACAATCGGCAATTGCCCGAATGCAACAATAAAAAGAAGGAGGCAGCCAACGTGTCCGTGTTCGAGCGCCTAGGGCCTCTCCCGCCACAAAGCAAACGCGGCCGAGTCACCTCGTTGGGCGGATCTTGAGGATTCGGAAGACGAGGGAGAAGTGAAAGAAGACAGGTACCACCGGCCAAGGTGGTGCCCCGACGGACTCAGCCGTTCCCAAAAGCGCAGGGTTCGAGCGATTGCGCGGCCTGGAGGAAGCCGAAAGGTTGTACCGCATACGCTAAGGAAGGCACGGCCTCGATTCGGCCGCAAAGGTTCGGCGAACCCTGGATGAAGAGGGTCGTCCACGGAAAATGGAGTGGCGCCCCAAACGAGGAAAGCCGATGATGAGACATCGGCTGGCACAAACATGGTACTCGTCTTGCCGACGGAGCTTAGCGCTCCACGACTCTACGGAGCACTCAAGGTGGACGACGAGCAAGCGCATCAAGTCGGGAGGTCGGGTTGGTTTTATCCAGCTCGACCAAGTAGCAAGATCAAACCAATGAGCAAACCAGGAGAGGCTGATCCTTGTGATCGGCCCCAAAAAATTTATGAAGGGAACTTACAAAACCTTCAACGAGCAAGCAACGTGGAGGCCGATTCCAGCAATCGGCCAAAATTATCCTCACCCACCATTCTCGCTCGGGTTCAACATGTTATCCAACGAGCCGATACCGTCAATTCTCTTGACAGAATCGGCTCGGGGGGCACCCAGGTAGATAAAATACGAGGATATGCAACGGAAGCATCTCATCTTCTGGTGATGGGTATTGGAATATGGGGGCCGATGCACAGGTCGGCCGTAAAAAAAAAAAAAAGTGAAAATTCGAAATTTTTCGAGCACGACCGATGCAAGCAGGCATCTACTTAAGGATATGAAAGCCGATGCATGGCCATCGACTCAAGAGGAGCAAGCGTTACGATCGTGAGGGTCAATGGAGCACAAAAGGGAGATTTTTTATGAAGGAACTCCTCGCAGTTTGGAAGCTCGGATCCTCTCTTCAAGAACAATGTCGGGAGCAAGCATGGGCGTGCGGATCAGGTCAAGGATGGATTGCATCAGGTCCACCAAAGGAAAGGAGCCTATCCGGTCGGCAGAACCGAAGAAACTCGGGGGCAGCTCGCCTCGAAGGCTCTCTGCTTTGGGAAGCCGATTTATGTTCAAATCGGCTAGCTCGGCATAAGAAGCTCCCTCAGACATGATCGAGCCCAGGTCCATACAGCTCTGCTTTGCCTCGGCTAAGACTCGGGGGGCAACAAGCCTGGAAGATGCCCTGTTTTTAAGAGCCGATTAGAGTCACCTCGGCTGCGGCTGCATCATGATCGTCTCAGGGAGGAACTGGGAAGGAAAAGCCGTCGTCTAGTACGGGGTTTGGACCGTGCTGTTGTTCTTGCAAGAAAAGGAAAGGGACTCGGATTCTCAAAATAGCCGATGAAGTTGTTGTCGGCTAAGGAATTGCGAAGAATTTTGGTCAGATATCTAATCGCAGCCTAAATTGAGAAGCTCTTAGCCTACGAGCTAATTAGAATCCGGTTTCCTCGGCGTTCAAAAGGAAAGAAGTCCGACGCGTTACTATCGGTCTTAGCATGACAAACGGAAGGAATGAAATTGGAGCGATTAAAGGATGAATGGAAAGAACAATTTCATTAATTCCAAGGAGCGGCTTTGCAAGAAAGAGCCGATGGCTCTCAAAAGAGGGATACGGTGCCTAGTGCACCTGCTACTACTAGTCCTATACTACTAGTCGTCGTTGTCCTCGTCATCGCCGCCGTCGACGTCGTCGGCGCTCGCTCCCGAGGAGCTCCTCGTCGCCGCTGCCCTGAGCCCTTGGCCGGAGCCTCTTCCTCCTCGTCATCATCATCATCCTCGCTGTCCGCCCGGGAGCGGAAGCGCTTGGTCGGCGGATACCCGATGGAGGAGGAGGAGTCATCCTCCTCCTCTTCCTCTTCGTCATCATCTTCGTCCTCGCTGTCCGCCCACATGCGGGGGCGCTTCTTCGGCGGGAGCTTGGCGGAGGGGAGGCCTTGGTTTTCGTCGCTTCTCCTTCTTTCTCCTCCTTGTTGGAGGAGAAGGGATTCACTGCGGGGTGGAGGTCTGTCCTCGTTCTTCTTCTTCGGCGAAGATTGGGGGAAGAGTTTTGAGAAGGAAGAGGAAGAGGAGGACATTGCTACGGGAGGAGAGGGTTTTTTGGTGCCGATAGCTGGGATGGAATAGAGGATAAAGAGAGCTAACCGGTCGGCACGGTTAAATAATGAGAAATCCGGTGAAGGTTCAATGCCATTACGGCTTCCAAGGGATCGATGCCAAAGCTGTCGAATTTCTAGAGAGCCGAGAAGACGGAGGCATAATGATGACGGATGCTTGTACGTGCTCTGCTCTGCCACGACATGACCCTTCGAAGGGAAAGCATAATGATTTTGGAAATGTTATTTCCAAAACAGGGGGGCATGTGTTATCACCAGATTTTAGACAAATCCAGAGGTGGGCCGGGCTTGGAAGATTACATGTGGAAGATTTCCGAAGCGGCCTGGCACGAAGGTTTTGGGCTGAATTGCCCGTGTATCTTTATTTAGTAGTTTATTATCTTAGATAAGGGTTAGAGTTTGTATCGTGCACGATGGGATATTCCCACGTTAGAAAGTCCCCTGGACTATAAATATGTACCTAGGGTTTATGGAATAAACAACAACTCACGTTCAACCCCAAAACAAACCAATCTCGGCGCATCGCCAACTCCTTCGTCTCGAGGGTTTCTATCGGGTAAGCGACATGCTCGCCTAGATCGCATCTTGCGATCTAGGCAGCACAAGCCCCACGTTGTTCATGCGTTGCTCGTATCGAAGCGCTTTTGATGGCGAGCAACGTAGTTATCATTAGATGTGTTAGGGTTAGCATTGTTCTTCATTTAAGCATGCTTACGTAGTGCAACCCTTGCATATCTAGCCGCCCTCACGCCTATCTCGGGTGTGGGGCGGCACCCCGCTTGATCATTATTTAGTAGATCCGATCCGTTACGATTGCTCCTTGTTCTACAAGGATTAGTTTAATATCTCGCAATAGTTAGGCCTTACAAAGGGGAGGATCCGGTGGCACGTAGGGTGGCGTTCGCAAGTCCTAAACGGGATGTTCCGAGGATCAACTTCATGTTGGTTTTTAGGCCTTGTTTAGGATCGGCTTACGAGCACCGTGCGTGGCCGCGAGGCCCAACCTGGAGTAGGATGATCCGATTATGCGGTGAAAACCCTAAATCGTCGTAGATCTCATTAGCTTCATCTTGATCAAGCGGGACCACCAAGTATTCGTGCACCCCGTACGAATCATGGGTGGATCGGCTCTTTGAGCCGATTCACGGGATAACCCGAGAGCCGATCGAGGCTCGTATTTAATGTTTACATGTATGCCCCGCAGGAAACTAAGCGAGGCATCCCCATCACCTTCCTGACCAGGTATAGGTCAGGTGGCACGCCCTTGCACTCCGCATCGCCGCGTGTGACCAGAAGAGCATTGCGGGCCGTCGCTCGGAGGGGTCTCAGCCAGCCGCAGCTCTAGGCTCTTCCCGGCTCTACGGTGTTGACAAGGCCGCTGCCCGCCGGTGGGTTTTGGCAGTCAACAATGGCATAATAGGCATCTGGACTTAAAAATCTGGGTGTTGACAAGTTGGTATCAGAGCCATTGTTTGACCTTAGGAGACCCTAGTTAGAATGGACGTCTGAAAAACTTAGTTTCAAAACAAAGGAAGTGACTATTTATGAAAACTTATTCTCACTCTTATCCTTGAGATCTTTTCAAAAAGAGAAATCCATGCTCTACTTTTCCTTGTAAGCTTACATAAAAATTTGCACACTTGACCACTTCTGTAACTTACTCATCCTAATTGCTCACAAATGGAGTACACCTGCAAGTCCTATCAATTTGGCCACGGAGGAAACCTAATGTTCGAGAAGGATTTTAAGCAACTAGTTGAATACTTAGGACGCCCGTATCCCGAGTTCTTCGGAATACCACTCAATAATCAGTCGGGAGGACAACCTCGGTGGGAAGTTACTGCAGATCTAAGAGGAAAGCTTGGAGCCCCAACTTGGGAAACAATCTGGTTTTCTGTAACGGGAAACACTTGGAAGGAAGGAATAGCCAGAGCTATGCAGGAAGCAATTACCCGTCTGTGCGGACAGAATGTGAACAAGCTCAAGAACACTCGCTTCATCTACTACCCAAGACATGATCCCATGGGAAGACCAATAACCATGCCACCACACCCGGAGATGAACTACTATGTGGCATATCTGGATTTCATGTTGTACAAGACCCGCAAGGAGTTGGACAACGCCCTCGCCTTTCGCCAAGCACATTACCCGTGAAGACGAAGAATCCACCCTGAAGAGTAGTATCACTAAAGCACTTGAGTAGGTGTGAGTTTGCATCAGGATCCCCTTGCATCGTAGAATGAATGAATGGTTCTTAAAACCAATGGTGTGTTAGCTTTGTAATATGTGATGATTGGTATGAATGAAAAAGTGTTGTTGGTTTTACCCCCTCAACACTACTCAAGTTTTCAAGTTTTGAAACCAAACAAACCATAGAAATTTCCCTCTTATCTTATCATCTACCTCAATGTTCAGATGGCCCCACCAACCCGCAGCACTAACCAAGACGCCATGATGCAGATGCTGCAGATGATGATGGCAGACCGAGAAGTCGAGAGAGCTGACCGACAAGCCAACATTGCTGCACTGCAACAGATAGCCCAGAACAATCAAGGCCATGGAAATCATGATCACCCTGGATCGAAGCTGAAGAACTTTCAGAACACCAACCCACCCATGTTCAGCAAGACCGAAGAGCCACTTGACGCAGATGACTGGCTCCAGACCATGGAGAACAACCTGGAAGTTGCGGGAGTAGAAGCCGCAGAGAAAGTACTATTCACCACCCACTACCTGTCAGGACCTGCAAGAGCCTGGTGGACAAGTGCCCGCGCAATGGTGAGCTCGAGATGCTGCTGAGGCCGCCGCCCAAGCTGATCCACGCTTCCGCAGTGACCGCCGCTTTCGCTGGGTCGATAGCGGCGATGCGGCGCCTTCTGCGGTCGGCCGTTATGAAGGAGCGACATTCCATCTCCTTATCCCACTCCTCCTGCGACATGTTCGATGGCTTCTCCTTCGGCGCGATGGTGCGCGGCTTCGTCGACGCCTTCGCCGGAGCCTTTCTCTTTGGTGGCATGGCGCGGTGGCGAGGGTTTTTCGGGTTGGAGGCTAGATGGGAGATGGAGCGGCGGGCGGGAGAAATGAGCGACGGAGGGGACGGGGTTTTGGGGAGAAGATGTATATTTTGGGGATGTGTGGCTGACAGGCGGCTCCCACGCCCAAAATTTTCAGTCTCGCGAGGCACCGGCGCGCCCGATTCGTACCCTTGGCCAAGGGGTCGGCACGGGGTTGCCGGCGCTTCTATTGGGCTCGGAGTTTTGGAGTTCCATCCACTCTGCGACAAAGTATGGCAGAATTTGCTTTACTTTTTTCGTATGTGATGTCCCGAGGGGAAAGTTCTATTCCCCAAAGGGAGACACGTCATGTGGCTTCTAGATTGTTCAAAATGTTTGAGAGGGGCGCCTCGTTAACAACTATTGTCGGATGTGCCGAAAAGTAATGCCTTAGATTTCTTGCTGACATGAAGACTCCATATGCCAACTTCTGATAATGCGGGTAGTGCTGCTTGGATGGGGATAAAACTTTGCTAAGGAAATATAATGGACGTTGGACTCCATGAATTTTTCCTTCCTCTTCCCGCTCTACCACGAGAACTGTGCTGACCACCTGAGGTGTGGCCACAATGTATATCAGTAGGGGTTCTTTTTCTCGTGGCGCCACTAACACTGGTGGTGTCAAAATAGTGTGCTTTAGATGCTCAAAAGCCTTGTCTAGATCTGCTTCCTCGTTCCACTCGAACTTTTCCCCTTGCTTTATAAGCGCGTAAAAAGGCAACGCTTTTTCTCCCAACCTTGCGACGAATCTTCTTAGAGCTGCGACTCACCCCGTTATCTGTTGTATCTCCTTCAGCTTGGTTGGTTTCCTCATCGTCAGAATAGCCTGTATTTTCTCTGGGTTCGCCTCAATTCCTCTAGCTGACACCAAGTACTCATATTTCAAGGTGTTCGTGTGTAAGTGTTTCTATAAAATCAAGGGAGTTCGTTTATCTAAATTCGCTCCTAAAGCTTTGGAGGGTATATTTGTTGGTTACGGTGTCGAATCTCACACTTATAGAGTCTTTGATGTATCCTCCGGGATTATCATCGAATCTTGTAGTGTGAAGTTCAAAGAAAATGATGGCTCCCAAGTGGGGCAAGTTGATGTTTGTGAAGGTGATGAAATACCTCAAGATGCCATAGTAAGAATGGGTGTGGGATTTTTCCGCCCCATTGAGGGACACGGTGTGGCGTCTCGGGAAGGACTATGCTCTACCACGGTGGAGCCCTCATCTTCTCAACATCAACAAACTCCATCTCTTGAAGATAATGATGCACTAACCCAAGAACAAGAACAAAACCCTCCCTCTAGTGTGCAAGATCAAGGACAAGATCACCAAAGGTTCATGATGGCTCCAATGAGGATCCACTCAATATGTGTCATTCACCGAATAATGTCCAAGATCAAGCACATGATGTTGAGCAATCTCAAGAAATTGAGGAAGCTCTAGTTGAAGGTCAAGACGGGGACCCAAATGATCAAGTTGATCAAGTGATACCTCCAAGGACAAGAAGAACCAAGGAGGAGATCGAGGCCCGTCGTCTAGCAAGAAGGGATAGGAACTTGGAAATTCTTGCACACACTCATGATAAGGTCCTAAGTGATGTAAGAGGAAGAGTTTCCACAAGAAGGCAATTGGCTAACTTTAGCAATCATCATGCTTATATCTCCTTAATGGAACCCAAGAAAGTATTTGAGGCTCTTGAAGATTCGGATTGGTTGGAAGCTATGCACGAGGAACTCAACAACTTCAAGCGCAATAAAGTATGGACCTTAGTAGAGAAGCCAAAGGAGTGCCGCAATGTTATAGGCACTAAATGGATTTTCAAGAACAAGCAAGATGAGTTTGGAAATGTTGTGAGGAACAAGGCAATATTGGTAGCTCAAGGTTTCTCTCAAATTGAAGGAATTGACTTTGGAGAAACTTATGCTCCCGTGGCTCGCCTTGAGTCCATCTGTATCCTTCTTGCTTATGCATCGCATCATAAATTTAAGTTACAACAAATGGATGTGAAAAGTGCATTTCTTAATGGTCCTTTGCATGAAGAGGTTTATGTTAAGCAACCTCCGGGGTTTGAGGATCTCGACTTTCCTAACCATGTCTATAAGCTTGATAAAGCACTTTATGGTCTCAAACAAGCTCCTAGAGCTTGGTACGAGCACCTTAAAGAATTGTTGATAGACCGTGGGTTTGATGTTGGGCTAATCGATCCCACTCTTTTTACTAAGAGGGTCAATGGGGAGCTTTTCATTTGCCAATTATATGTTGATGATATTATCTTTGGCTCTACTAACAAAGCTTTCAATGATGAATTTTCAAAGCTTATGACCGACAGGTTTGAGATGTCTATGATGGGAGAGATGAGGTTCTTTCTTGGTTTTGAGATCAAGCAATTGAGAGAAGGGGCTTTCATCAATCAAGCAAAATATCTCCAAGACATGCTCAAGAGGTTCAAGATGACCAAGATGAAGGGTGTAGACACTCCTATGGTTACTAAATGCCATCTTGCACTTGATCCCAATGGTAAAGAGGTGGATCAAAAGGTATATCACTCCATGATTGGATCCTTGCTTTACCTTTGTGCATCTAGACTGGACATAGTGTTGAGTGTTGGTGTGTGTGCAAGGTATCAAGATTCTCCTAAGGAGAGTCACATGATGGCTCTCAAAAGAATCTTTCGATATTTAGTTGATAACCTAAGATATGGTCTTTGGTATCCTAAAGGCTCAAGTTTCTTTCTCAATGGGTACAACGATGCGGATTGGGCGGGTGACAAGGATGATAGGAAATCAACCTCCGGGGCTTGCCAATTCCTTGGTAGGTCCTTGGTGTGTTGGTCTTCTAAGAAGCAAAATTGTATATCTCTCTCCACCGCCGAAGCCGAATATGTTGCCGCCGCAAGTGGATGCACTCAATTGATACGGATGAGGCAAACTTTAAAGGAATACAGTGTCACTTGTGACAAAGTGCCTCTTTTATGTGACAATGAAAGTGCCATCAAGATTGCTTATAATCTGGTGCAACATTCAAGAACGAAGCATATTGAGATTCGGAATCATTTTATTAGGGATCATGTTGCCCGTGGTGATATTGAGCTATGCTATGTTCCTACCAAAGATCAACTTGCCGATATATTCACGAAGCCTCTTGATGAAGCAAGGCTTTGCTATTTGAGGAATGAGCTAAATATCATTGATTCAAGGAGTATAGCTTGACCATCTTGCAAACACACCTTTGTCTCAAAACTTTATTTGGTTTAGATGTGGACATGGAAATAGGGGGAGTGCGGTTTAAACTATTGAGCTATCCCTCCCCCCATGATGCCGATAGTAACAAATCATTCTCTTTATATCATACATTTTGATATGTGAGCTTCAATGACGAGTATTGGTTTTGGGCCCAAGATATATCTTCGCGGTGCCAAACCATAACACTCCTACATGGTGGCCTAGGACACCACACTCTTCTTTGCGAAGAGTTGGGGTTATTTGGATCTTAATTGGATTTTATTTGACATCTACTTGTTCTTATGGGAAATCACTCTAGTTTGGCCTTATTTGCTCGTATCTTGCAACTTGAGTGATCATGTACCATTAATAGTTCGATCGTTCTAAACCCAAGCCTACACTCATCTATAAGCCATTTCCATCTTGCTTCTATGTCATGTTTTGGTAAAAACTTGGAGTTTGAGGAGTTTCGATCGGATGATATCTTATTGCATCACATATGGGCATAAGCAAATAACCAACAAAAGATAGGCAGGATTTCCGGTGTTCTGGAATTTCCCAAAAAACCGAATAATCCGGCCTTTGGGCACCCCGAAAAATCCGGCTCGGCCGGATAATCCGGTTAGGGCCGGATAATCCGGCCTGGGCAGGTTTTGACGGGTTTTGAGAGGGAGGCCGCGGGGTGAACGGTTCTAGAACTAGTTCCCCCACGCTCCTCTCTCTCTCTCTTCCCTCAACTCACTGGAGCTCCTCCTCCTCCTCGCCGAAGTCGCCTCGTCCGCTCCCTCTCGGAGTTTTTGGGTGGATCGGGTGCTCCTCCTCCCTAGCTTTCATCCCCTCCAAGAGGCTCCTCCAATGGAAGAGGGTATGGCTCACAATCCCTAACCCTAGGTGTTGTGATTTATATGTGCTATTTTCTTGATGGGGATGTTGTCTAGTTGTTCCAAAATGTGTGGAGTATACTCCATTTGCATGCTATGAGGCAGATCTGTGATTCTAGACAAGTTTGCTTGAGATTCTTGCAGATTCGCAGGGCCGGATTATCCGCCTCTTGGGGACACCGGATTATCCGGCCTGGAGCTATGTTGCTGCTACAGTTTTGTTCAATCTATCATGTCTAATCGTTTACCGACTCATAGTATGCTTCTAGAGTACACTACAATATCAATACATGACTTATGAGCATTCTTTTCTCTATGCTTTCCATCTTTGTCTATCACAGGTACTGGTTCTCGGAGGCGTACTCGGAATCAAAGGACGAGTGATGAGTTTCAACAGAACGCTCCTCGGAAGTCCGCCACTCTACAGTGGAAAGGCAAGGCAACAAGGGAGAACTACAAGACTATGGATAGTATCTCTTATGCTGCTATCCGACAGAAGAAATGGTATGAAGACATTGAGAGGGACTTTGATATTGAGGATACGCGCTTCTGGTGCATGGAGCAGGGTTACATCTTCAAGGACATCTATGAACCGATGAAGAAGGTGAGACCTATGCAAGCCATTGATATGGAACTGTTGGCTGTGAATAATCACTTTGAGGATGCTATTTGGGTCACCGAAAGGATGGGCTTACAGAATCTAATGAAGGTCCAGTGTGACTTCTGTCCTGATTTGATCAAGCAATTCTTTGCTACACTGGCCTTCAAGAAGGATGAAGAGCACACTATTCAGTGGATGTCTGGCTCCACTCCCTGTACGACCTCTTTTCGCCGGTTTGCTGCGGTTCTTGGCCTTCCCTTTGAAGGTGGTCACCGCCTCCATGGTCCTCAGAAGACGGATAAGGACGTGCTATTTGATCTCTATGACGAGTCTGGAGCTGTTGGTACTACCAAGGGGCTTCTCCCTATCTATGGTCAGCTGCTCCGCTTCTTTAGAGCCACCATTGCTCCAAGTGGTGGAAACAATGATGTTATCCGTGGAACTCTTGTGGATCTTATGCATCTCGCCTTTCAGTGTGCTCGTGATGGTGATGAGGAATCAGATTTCACTCTTGATATCATGGACTACATCTTTAATGAGATTCATGATGTCATGGTCTTCCGGACCACTATGCCATATGCTCCATATATTCAGCTTCTCATTAACAACACTGCGCTAGCAGAAGACTTGAGCCAGTTCCCTACAGAGAGTCACACAGTCAAGAAGCCTTATAAGAAGAAGCCAGTTCCCCGTGTTGCACCTGCTTCTAGCTCCTTTATGGCAGATGCTCGCTCTAGTGGTTATGCACCCGGTCGCCCTGTTGCTACCACTGTGATTCAGAAGAATGTGAAGAAGCTCAGTTGGTTTCAACGCAATGTTCTGTGCATGAACATTGAGATTCACAAGGAAAACTATGAGGCCAGCCGTCAGCGCTCCGAGATTCAGCATACTCAGATGGTCATTCTTCATAGGCTCAGTGGTGAGCAAGGACCTCCGCCTCAGCCTCCAGTTCACCCCGCCTACAGTAGGTGGCACTCTTCCCAGGTTCCGTGGTCTGATCTTGAGCAGAGTATTCAGAGGGCCAACATCGCTCGCGACTCTCCTCCTGCTGCCGATAGTGATGAAGAGTATGTCTCCGAGACGGACTCCGAGTGATCTCCATGGGGCGCGTAGCATCGCGCTTTTCCCCTTTTTGGCGTCTCGATGCCAAAGGGGGAGAAGTGTCCTATTTAGGCCTTCTCTACGGGATTTGCACGGGTAGGGCACAAGCACGTGCATTTACCATTCCTTTATCGCGTGTGTCCTCTTTTATGTCATTTATTTGAACTACTTGGTTTGGTTTGTTCGTTCAAAACTATGTTATATGTGTGGTTGTGAGACATTATGTTAAGGTTTTCGGAATTCTATATGTTGGTACCAAGGTTTATGATATGGTGTGGTATTTATATATCCGGTATTATATATCTCCATATGGGTATGATCTCTATCACCTTGTCTCATATATATATATATATATATATATATATATATATATATATATATATATATATATATATATATATATATATATATAGAGCCCAACTATTCTCGAACCCCCCTTAAGAGTGGTTCTAGAATAGCTATTCTAGAACCCCCCCTAATCCAACTCGGTTTCTTCCCCCGTCCTAACCGAACTCCCCACCTCCCGCCGACCGATACCGGTTCGTTTAGGAAGTGAACTCCCTCGTCCCCTCGTAAAAACACTCGCGCCCCGCCTCGAGCGGAGATCAACCAGCTCCACGAGCGAAACCTCCTACCTGGTCGGCGCGGGCGAGCGAGCGGCGGCGGTAGCCGACGCGAGGGAGCTCGCGACGGACACGAAGACGATCAAAGCCTCCTACCTGGTCGGCGCGGGCGAGCGAGCGGCGGCGGTAGCCGACGCGAGGGAGCCCGCGACGGACACGAAGACGATCGAAGCCTCCTACCTGGTCGGCGAGATCGAGCGAGCGGCCGCGGGAGCCGACACGAGGGAGCCCGCGACGGACGCGAACGGCGGCGGTAGCTGACGCAAAGGACCCAGCGGCGGAGAACGGCGAGATCCAGCCTCCTTACAAGCAGTAATGGCTCCAATTCGACGCAGATCGGCAGAGCACCCTCCAAATTCAAACCAGCCAAGCTCCAAAAAGAGGCCAGCGAGCATGAGGTAACAATAAAAACCAGGAAGTTCACATAATTCACTTACTTGCTTTTTGCGTCCATCACCTGCACAAAAAGGAACACTTCAGATCATCGTGAAAAAAGTTCATATGAATTTAGTGTTGGAAGTTCACATGACTATTTTAATGCTTTTCCGTCCAACAATGTAAAACAAAAAGAGAAACTAGTAGGTTCTATATGAAAAAAATATTGGAAGTTCACCTCCACTTGGATTTTGTTTAGAGTAGAACATAAGAGCAGGCTCGTGTGAATTGAGACTGGAAGTTCACATGCGAGTCTATTGTAGGAAAGAAGAAAACTTATGTATTTCTTCGGGAAGTTCTTAAAAACAGTTTCATGGAGTTCACTTCAGTTATAAATAAATTAAAACAACAAAATGAAAAATAAGTATGCGAGGTTAGCATGTATGCGGGAAGTTCATATTACATTGTTTGGCGGTTAACTCTACTTGTTTTAGTTTTTTGAAGACATCAGACAAAGTTTTATGTATAAAAGTTCTAGTCCCAATGTTCAAGAAGTTCACATGTTAAAAAACTTACCAGGTTCTGCTACTGCAGGGCAAAGAATCAGGAACGAGCGAGTGACTGACGAGATAATCGAGTTGGTCAGGCCCTAAAAAGCCTCCAATGACTCCCATATGCTGTGATGAGCCAGTTTCATTTATCCAGCCAGTGTTCCGCAATCCCAGGAGAAAGACAAATGCTGCTGCCGTTGAAAGGAATTTCAATCAGAAAATCCAAGAACAAGATGACATGGATAACAGCAAAAGGAAGCGGGATACCACAACATCAACAAGATGATGATGAGGATATTATGTGTTGGTCAGGTCCACCAAAAAACCCCGTTCTCCAATAAAGTGCATCGAGGAGATATTTGCTAGTAATGCAACGTTCGTCGACCACGAAAACGGCAATCTACAAGTACATCTACAACAACCACGAGCTGGAAGCAACGATGTGAACAGGGACAGGTGGGCAAAAGTCGTCTTCTAGCAATGATGCTTCGAACGACAACGCGGTTATGGGGATGGTCAAAGTGACAACATACACCAAGATCGTCGAGGCACTCGATCAAGTCATATGCCGCCTCGAGATCCACTCTGCCATGTACCAAAAGTCACACCGCCATGCCCCATAGTACCAGATGATAGAGCCACCCCTGCAGAGCTGCGAACATACACACACGTAAGTTCAATTTATATATTGCTGATAAAAAATTCACTCTTACACAAAACATTTATTTAGACAATTTGCATGGAAGTTCACATGCTATATCTTTAGAAAAAACAGTTGATATGATTTGGAAAGTTCGTGAACACTATATCCATGATAAAAGTTCAGCTGATTTTTAGGAAGTTCACATGCTCGGTTTATTATATGAAATGTATAGTTGATATGTTCTCGATATTCATGTGCAACAGTTTTTCTGTGAAAAAAAGTTCAGATGACTTTAAGAAGTCCATGTTCTTATTTTTTATTAAATTTTAGGAAGTTCACTTGACCTATTTCCTGAAGTTAACATACAAATAACATATGTATTATAAAAACAAAAAAAATGCGATAACAAAACCGTGGCAATTTGCAGGCTGCAGATCTTGATCCGGACCTGATACCATCCATTGGTCAAGAATTTAGCACATTCAAAGACGCATATGTATTTTACAATACATATGCAAAGCACACAGGGTTTGGGATAAGGAAAGGACGAGCACAACAAGAGCGAGGCGTTACTTGAGATGTGTACGAGAAGGTGCACACCGCCAAAGTGTCAACGAGGAAGACCGACGAGCGTGACAAGATGACCAAAAGAAGCTGGGTGCAAGGCCTTTATGAGATTGAAAGAGAGGAGTGATGGTACATGCATTGTCAAGGACATTACACTTCAGACACAACCATACCTGTCTGTTAAGCCCATCAATGCTAGTTTTCATGCGTTCTCACAAAAAGGTGGATCCAACATTGAAGGGGTTGGTAAAAGACCTTCGATTCGAGCAATATAAAACATGTAAACATAATGGGCCTGCTTACAAGGCTGCATGGGGGCCGTGATAAGATTGGCTGCCACAACAGAGACATACTCAACATGTAAGTACTCCCCCTCCTTTATATATAAAATGAAAACTTACATTAAAAACAGGGGAAAGAAAAAAGCAAAACAAAAAAATAAAAAAAATAACAAACAAATTTATTTTTGCAGGAAAGCAGAAAACACGAGGAAGGAGTCCATGAATGAGGTGCAGAATATGTTCAAATTCTTTGAAGACATGAAGAAGGAGAATGAAAATTTCTTCTATGACTACAAGGTTGATGACGAAAACAGACTGGAAAATGTTTTCTGGTCTAATGCTAGCTCAAGGGCAGCATATGCAGATTTTGGAGATTGCATAACTTTCGATACTACTTACAAGTCGAACAAGCACCACTTGCCCCTTGCAGTATTTGTCGGCGTAAACAACCACTTGCGATCAACAATCTTTGGTGTTGCGTTGATGGGAAACGAGTCGAGGAGTCCTTCAAATGGGTATTCAGCGAGATTCCTTGAATGCATGGGCGGTAAACAACCAATCTGCATACTTACGAGGTTTGGAGAAAATCGGAATCTATCCTCCTTTTTGTACCTTCAGTTGTAGTTCATAACAAAAACACACAGAAGTTCAGATGTTTACACCCCTGCAACCCGAAAAAATAAAAGATATTTAATTTGTTGAAGTTCACCTTTGTTTTGTTTTTGTGAAGTTTGCTTGCATTATACCTGATGTGTTTTTTCCTAATAATTGTTCAGATCAATGCCCAGCAATGGCAAAAGCAATACCTAAAATTTTCAAACGGACTCTACATAAGTTCTGTAGATGGCACATAATGAACAAGCATAAGGACCCGCTGAAGAAGCTTTATAAACTATTCCCTGATTTGAAGGATAAGCTGACTGCAATTTTGAACCATCCCCTAATGCCATCTGAGTTTGAAGATGCGTGGAAGGCTTTGATTGAAGAGTACAATCCGCATGATATAAATGTCATGATTAACTTATGGGCTGAAAGGAAATTGTGGATATCGACTTCATTGGAAGGAAGTTTTCACGTGCACGCATGACTTCAACACGGAGAAGCGAGAGCATGAACTTTGTGCTTGAAAAGGGGTTTTGTCATCTGAACGAGACAACCTCCACATTTTTGCTAAGCAAGTTAACAACCGCATACGAGCAAGGCATGAAGCGAGAGAATGCGAGAGGCAAATGCATCAACGGTGAGTGATCGATTTCCTTTTTTATGTTAATGAAAAAAAATATGCTTCAATAATTTGGAAACACATAGGATGAGAACATAAAAAAAAGGAAAAAAGACTATGCAGATGTTATAGAAGTTCACAACTGTTTGGTCAGTGGTTCTTCTGCACACAAAAAGTGTCATCTGTTTTCGAGAGAAAAAAGTATGCACATGTTATGGAAGTTCACATCTGATTAGTTCTGGGGTTCATATATCTATATAAAAGTTATCTTATGTTTCATGTTCAAAAGCAAATGACTTTTCCACCGACAAAAAATCAAAATTGCAGGGGCACAAGGAAAACGATCACCGGGTATGGCTTCGAGGCACGAGGTGATGGATAAGTACACACGGGCGAGTGTACTCGGTTTTCCGGGAGCGGCAATATCACGAGCACAGACTTTCCGCATTAAGACTTCCCGGGATAATCCCAACATTTACCTTGTGCATCACTACAATCAGAGTAAAGAATTCGCTTGGTCAAGACATGAGTTCAGAGTGCTAGCAGATGAAGTTGAAGGCCGCTATGAATGCGAATGTAAACTGTGGGAACATACAGGTAAAAAAAAAGCCTCTTTCAGCAATTGCTTTTGGTTGTATTACACTACAGATGCGTATAAAAAAAGTAATTGTTGACACGAAAAAATAAAAAAATTAACCGAGCTAATGTTAACTTTATGCACACACGGGGTTGTTACTGCCACCATGTCATAGGCTGTCTTTGAGCACCTACGCCTGGATGAGATACCAAGCAAGTATATACTCCGGAGATACACCAAAGATGCGGTGACAAACCCCGATTACAACCGCAGAGACTACGGGACAACAACGAGATGATGGGACTTCAATTGAATACGGACGAACAATCCTTTACGAGTGAAGCGGTTAAAATTATAAACAAAGGATGCACTTCGGAAGCAAAATTCCAAATAGCATTATCTGCCTTCGGAGATGCCAATACAAACCTGGACAATGAGGATGCGAGCCGGAGAATAATGAGGATGCGAGAGATGGAGAATAATGAGGATGCGAGAGATGGAGAACAATGAGCGATCATCGAACCAAGAAAACACAACACGAGAAAGCGGCGAGCACAACGACATTCCTCGGAGCGAGGACAATGATCCATATGCAGATATACAGCCTCCACTACTTGCAATAACAAAAGGAAGCAAGACTACGAATCTTGCAAGGAGGAATGGAAAATGCAAACCCCTGCACCCTGCCCGTCCGGAACCAGAACTAGATGAATACGGGAGACCGAAAGGTACAAGATTATGCGGAACATGCAATAAAATTAATGGCCACAATTCCAGAACACTGCAAGGCAAGGCAGCTGGCTAAAACACTCTTGGAAACACATAAGAAGGTGTATGGGCCTACGAGCATCTTCAAGCAAATATCAAGGTGCGCATAAGAAACTTGCTTGCTCGCCGGACACATTCCGAGAGAATGATGAAGAGGAAAAGCTGGACACGAGATGAGGGTGAATGCTTCGAAGATGAGACGGATGATGAAGAATATGAGCAAGAAGATGAGGATGAAGAAATCACTGAGCAAGAATATACATAGAAAACACCAGATGTGGAGAGCAAACTGCAAAACTTAAATAAAACGGGAGGACAAAGGAAATGCAGCGTGTGCAACCTAAGGCTCGGACACTACGCATCAACATGCCCCAACAGGGAAAAGATACTACAACAACAGATTGTTGAACGACAAAAAAGTGATAGTGCGACAATGAAACCAAAAGGGGTGAAAGCTTGTGGTACATGCAATAAGATAAGGGGACACAACTCTAGAACTTGCGCAAGAAGGCAGCTTGAGGAACAGCTATTACACCTGCAGTCAACAGAAAATGATAGCAACACAATGGAAGATAGAAGCAAGGAGAAGAACAAGGAGAAAACACAAACTACACCAGCAGCTATAAGAAGGAGTACCAGGAAGAGGTAGACACAAAAAAGGAAAAAAAAATAGAATAGTTCATACTGAAACAATATGTAGTTGGTTACATTGTGTAGAATAAATATACTGCTGAAGTTCACTATTTGTTCATGCTACTGCTGATCCAAATTGTAAAAGAACAAGAATTTTCATAAAAATCATTTATTTTAAACCTCTACACAGTATGTTGTGAGAATAAATATATCGTAAATTCAACTGCTAAACAGTTGTTCACGTAAAATGTTGATTTAAAAAAAAGTAGGAAGTTCACAGCCGATTATCCGAGAAGTTCACTATGTATGACGGTGTGAAAAAAAAGTTCGTATAAAAAATAAAACAGGAACACACATGCAAAAAGAAAAAAGGGAGTTCAGATATCAACAGTATGCGAAGTTCTCACATACTATTCGGACGTGAAAGGTGCTTGAATTGTTAAAATAAAATGAACGAGACAACATATAGGATTGCAAAAAAAAGTAAAATAGGGACATCTTCATTGTATTATAAAAATGAATAAAACGGAAGCGAAACACAAAGTAAAAAAGAAATTTATGGCTGCGAAGTTCGAGATCTAGCCAACTAAGGAGTTCTCTTAAACATAAAACCTAAAAAAAGAAAAAATGTAGGTAAAAGTAAACGATTACAATATGATCATAGAAAAAATAGAAAGAAAAATGTCCCTACAAAACTAAAATCTTCACCAATCCACGCCACGCTTCTTCTCGGGATGTTTGAATAAGGAGAAGAAGCCCCTCTCAAACACATCCAGCCTTCGATAAACCTCGTATGTTGCATATGCATCCCGTGCAGCATATTCCAAATGCTTAGGCGGTAGAGGCGGCGGATTAGCCCACATCCTGTGCTTTGCCCTTCCAAAACCATCCTTCATCTCAAAATAGATTGGATCTATAATAGCTCCGGCCAACATCCTTCGAGGCCTTGAAGTTTCTTCTTTTTGTCCAGGATCTCTCCATATTTCCTGGATATCCTTCGGATTATGAACATAGAGATTTGAACGTGAGAGAACTTTGCGGTCTTACGTGGTGCAAAAACCAGCAAAAATGTACCTAAAGCCATGAAGAAACTCAACCAAACTTTCACTCCTCTCATCGGCATGGCATATGTGGTACACAAGAACATCGGTGCCAACACATAGGCTGGATCACGGCGGCTTTCTTCGGATTGAAATAGGTACCACTGAGTTTGTCATACTCAACATCAAGACCAACAATCTTCCTAGCAAAAGAATCGAGGAAGCTTCGGCATTGGTGATCCACTCCTCAACACTAGGCTGCTGAATTCGTGTACGAGAACCTTCATAGTGGTTGTGCCATGGCGAGGGAATGTGTACTCGTGGGAAAAAGAAGCGTTTGCCATGCAAATCGGTGGACGAGAAGAAAAGAAAAGAAGAAGCAATTGGTAATTCACGTGCACCGAGCCAGAAAAAAGAAAAGACCTGTATTTATAGATTGAGATGTAACAAACACGTCGTGATCCACGAATTCAGGAAACAAACAGTATATATCCAAAACAAAAATAAATAGAACAGCCGATAGAGATAACAAGAAAACAAAAAATCTGCGGGATAACAAAAACAAAAAGGACCTTATCCGGGTCCAGGGTGAGTTAACATGCAGCTAATGCCAGCGATCCATCGTAATTCAACTCCTAGGCAGTTGTTCACGTAAAAATGTTGATTAAAAAAAAAGTGGGAAGTTCACAGACGATTATACGCGAAGTTCACTATGTATGACGGTGTGAAAAAAAAAGTTCGTATAAAAATTAAAACAGGAACACCCATGCAAAAAGAAAAAAAGGAGTTCAGATATCAACAGCTGCGAAGTTCTCACATACTATTCAAGACGTAAAAGGTACTGAATTGTTAAAATAAAATGAACAGACAACATATAGGATTGCAAAAAAAGTAAATAGGGACATCTTCATTGTATTATAAAATGAATAAAAGGGAATGGAAACACAAAGTAAAAAAGAAATTTATGAGCTGCGAAGTTCGGATCTAGCCAACTAAGGAGTTCTCTTAAACATAAAACCTAAAGAAAAAATGTAGGTAAAAGTAAACGATTACAATCGATCATAGAAAAAATAGAAAAGAAAAATGTCCCTACAAAACTAAAATCTTCACCAATCCCTGCCACGCTTCTTCTCGGGATGTTTGAATAAGGAGAAGAAGCCCCTCTCAAACACATCCAGCCTCCGAAAAACCTCATACGTGGCATATGCATCCCGTGCAGCATATTCCAAGTGCTTAGGAGGTAGAGGCGGAGGATTAGCCCACATCCTGTGCTCTGCCCTTCCAAAACCATCCTTCATCTCAAAATAGATTGGATCTATAATAGCTCCAGCAACATCCTTCAGACCTTGAGTTCTCTTCTTGTTATCCGGATCTCTCCATATTGCCTGGATATCCTTCACATTATGAACATAGTACTTTGAACGTGAAAGAATGGTGCGGTCTTCTGCGACGCAAAACCCGGCAAAAGTGTACCTATAGCCATGAAAGAAATCATACAACTTTTCACTCCTCTCATCGGCATGGCATATGTGGTACACAAGAACATCGGTGCCAACACATAGGCTGGATCACAGCGGCTTTCTTCGGACTGAAATAGGTTCCATCGAGTTTATCATACTCAACATCAAGACCAACAATCTTCCTAGCGAGAAGAATGCGGGGAAGCTTCAGCATTGGTGATCCACTCCTCAACACTAGCTGCTGCATTTGTGTACAAAACCTTCATAGTGGTTGTGCCATGACAGGGGAATGTGTACTCGTGGGAAAAAGGAGCGTTTGCCATGCAAATCGGTGGCAGAAGAAAACACACAGAAAAAGAAAAAAGAAAAGGAAGAAGAATCGGTGATTGATATGCACCGAAACACGAGAGGAAAAAGGACATGTATTTATAGTTCCGGAAAATGTAACAACGGACGTCGTGATCCACAAATTCGGGGAACAAACCAATACATATCCGGTCGAACACAACAGAAACAGCCGAGAGATAAACCACAAAAAAACAAAAAAATCCTGCGGGGTAACAAACAAAAAAGGATCTTATCCGGGGCCAGTTGTGAGTTCACGTGCAAGCACAAAACAAAAAGCATAAAAAGACTACAAAAGAAGTTCACGTGATAACAGTGCAGACGTTCACACGAGTAAAAACACCGAAAAAAATAAAAAGCTGTTCCACACCAACCAACCACCCCCACCCCACCAAAACCACGCCCAAACCACCAAAAACCACCACTCGGCGCAAACACAAACTCAACCACTGCACGGTGTTCCGCCGGAAGAAACATACCACGGAGGAGTCGAAAGGAAGAGCAAAGGGAGAACAAGAACGAGAGAAAAGAAGAAGAAGAGAAGTCTAGCAAGATCTACAAAAAGAAGGTGCGTCTAACCCATCCCCATCCCATCTACTCATTTAAATCGCCGTGGATCTTCCTCTCTTTCATCCTTCATGGCCGTGGTTTTGAATCTAGACTAGTATAAAAAACAAGATCTAACAACTTAACAAAAAATAAAACCTTACAGATTACTTAAAAAATGGTTTGCATACGATAGATCTATCAAAAGAATCAAATAAAAAACATGTTAGGCAGAGGGTGGTGGTGGAAGAGGGGGGGGGGGAATATGCACTAATGAACAAAAAGAACAGGAGTTCAGATAAGAACTCCCGAGAAGCTCACTTGTGAAAAGAAATGGAAAAAACAATATACAAAAAAATAAAAAAAGTTGGAGGGTTTTAAAATCTACAAACATGTATCCAGCCGGCATGAGTATACTGTTATTGGGGAACTTAAAAAATATATAAATAAAAGAAGGTGGAGTTGAAAATGTAGACAACGAGAAAATGCGGACTAGAAGTAGAAGTTCGGTTCAAAAAAGTGCGAGAGGTCCTGTTAGTACAAAAAATGTTTTATGCTTTGGAATCTTGTGACGAGGAATGGCTGCTTTGGTCCATCGTACGTCATCCTCGGCGACAGTGAAAGCGATGAAGAGACACTGTAAAAGAGGTAAAAAAAGATAGAAATGCTTTCAAAAATACTTTATGGAACTAAAAATGTGCTTATTTTTTATGCGGGTCCAACTATTCATGGATTTGAAATCTTTGACAAGCAACTTGTCACTTCGGAAATGAAGTTGAAATGACCAAGGAAAATGCTGGATCATCTCAAAAGGCAAGTACTTGACTACAAGCCAACAATCCCATATTATGTATGCAAGATGGGGAAGACAACGAACAACATCACGAGAGGCGGAATGGTAATACCAAAAACGCCAACTTACAAAACTTATTTTCGTACACTACCGTATTACATATGATGTTTTGGCTGAACCAACATGTATTACTAAACTATATTACAGTCTTCCGATATTTAAATGTTTACTGAAGTCCAGATAAAAGAAATTGTGAAGTTCACTTACAGAATACACTGAAACATGGATATGATATTCACTTTCATGTGTTTTCATGCAGACTTTCGATAAGGAATACACTGAAGAACACCTAAAGAATTATCTAACGGAGCCAACAACAATTCCAATAACCTCCAACACAAATGCAGGTTGGTACACGGGTAAGGATAAACAAAGTTGCAAGCTGGAAATGCGGTGATGACAACAAATTGGCCGGATGTAGTCATGGGTGCGAGAAATAAAAGATGGAGATATCTGCATGTTACGCTTCTACGACGGAACAAGAGAACTCGGCTGCTTCGTGACACGTCTTAGCAAGCGAGTACGAAAACCCTACTATGAAAATAAAATTATGTACCAGTTTACTTTATTGAACCTTATGTTTTGTATCGGCACCCCGATAACAATTATGGTTGTGTTTCGGTATTATTGATGTAATAAGAATGCTTATGAAGAAGTTCACACGAGTGAGTACGAAGTTCGCTTATAAATGAAAAAAGATTAGCAAGTTTATATTCACGAAGTTCCCTACATGAAAAATCATTTACGAATATAAAGGAATAAAAATAGTACGGTTTGCATTGAGAAAAACGAATGGATATGGGAATACTTTTACACTCATAAGCTGGCAAAAAAAAGAAGTTCACCTTGTGATGACGAGAGAAGTTCACTAATAACATAAAAATACGGCACAGATTTTGTACGACTTGCTGTTTTTGAAAAAAAGTTCACATCCTCACTAATTACATACGTATCCTGAATTCAATCACATAATGAGAAGTTCAGTTCAATAAAACAACCAAAATAAAAATGTTGAATATCCTATCAACTACTAATTGCGAAGAAATTGAATCAGATCATCATCATGCAGATCCCAATGATTGCTTGGGTTGTCTGCGAACCTAGACCAATAAGCAGCATGAGATCTTTCAACATACTAGGCCTTTGCTCCGCGAAATTTCATTCTTGGGATGAAAAAGGAGGCGATACATGTACTCAGCTTTCCAATCCTCAACACGCGCTGGTAGACAATCGGGAATGGAAAAAAAACATAAGAAAAACGATAAAAAAAAGACAAAAGAGCTATACGATGAAAAAAACACGAGCACTACACTTACATCCTGGTTTTTTATATTATCAGCAATCTTATCACCACCGTATGCGGCACAAATTCTTAGAGCATAGAAGCCACACTCATTAGCCCCTTGTGCTGGAGTCTTTGGATATGAACACTGTCAGCAACAACATCCCACTGTATATTACCATTATATTTGTTAAATTCTGCAACACCATACACCTGTTTTAACAAGGCCACCATCCTATTAATCTGCAAAAACAAAAAAAACAAAAAGTGAATGGTTTCAGCAGTTTAAAAACAAAAAAGGAAGAAAAAGCTCGGAAGTTCACATAGTACTGACATATCAGTTCACACACTACTACAGATAGTTTCAGCAGTTTAAAAAACATATAAAAAGCTGAGAAGTTCACAGTGTACTAACATATCAAATTAACACACACAGTCAGATGGTTTTAGCAAGTTTAAAAAAAATATAAAAAAAAGCTAGGAAGTTCATATTGTAAAAACATATCAGTACAGACAAAAAAGTTTGAATGGTTGCAGTAGTACACATAAAAAAGAAAAAAAAGCTGGGAAGTTCACATTATATTAACAAATGAGTTCACATCAAAAAAGTAAAAAATGATAGCGATGAAAAAGTAAAAAAAATAAATGATGAAAAGAAAATCACGTACAATCTCAACACGATCCTCGTGGTGCCGACTCCTTGAAGTATGTGCCGGACACGGTATACCTCCTAGTGTCAAGGATGTCCAACGTACCAGTGTACTTGTTCATAACATAAACAGAGTGATGATCATGCTTGAAATGAGGGATGATGATCTGTTCAGAAACAACCGAAATTAACAAAAAGGAAGTACGCACGTGAAAACAAAAAAAAAACAAAGGAAGTTCACTATAGCAATATGAAGAGGTTCAGATTAAAAAAGCATACCAACTTTGCTTTCAGCAAATTTTCATTAGGCCGAACATAACGCTTGAACATTTTAGCAGCAGACTTCACACCAAAAGGTTGTCTCGGTAATGGATTACCATTCTTTGTCCCTTAGCTTGAATGGCGCAAAATCAAGCAAGTACTTGCACAAACACACAAAAAGGAAAAACACAACCAAAAAAAGGAAAAATATACAAAGTAAGTATATGCATACAAAGGTATATCCGAAAAAATTAATTTTCAATGTTTGAAAAAACCTACAGGGATAGTATGAGGTGACATCAAAACACGAGAGCCAGATTCAAAAATATATTTCATCCCTGGATCATCCTTCCAGTAATTGATGATACGATCCATCATGTCGGATTCCAACATTTCACAGCGGCCAAACAGTTTATACATGTACTTGGCATCAACTAAAACAGGATCATCAAAATCATTGCAGAACTTCACCAGGGGGACACTGCACACACATTAAAAAACAAAAAAAAATATATATATAAGACTAGGGAAGTTCACTTAGCATATAAAAAAATGAAACTCTCCTAAAACACACAAAAAAAAAAATAAAAGACCTAGGGAAGTTCACTTAGCACAGTATATGAAGTTCATATGCCACAAAAAAAAACTAACTAAGTAGTAAACGAAAAACATACCTTCCATGAGCTTTGATGTACTCCTTGCTTAGAATTAACTCCATCATCTGCTTGGCCTTGGATAAATGAGGAAACACATATGGTACAAAGTTTGGGACTTCTTCCCTGAACTTATTGGACAATTTAGTAGGCCTTTTATTCGAAAGAACCAGATTTTTAGCACTAGACTGCCTGGGCTTCTGAGTTTCAAAATCATCACTGCTAGTCGGAGAACAGCGCCGAACATCCTTTGTAATGGGCTTCGCAATAGGCCGCTACCAAGCCGAGTGACAAAGTCATCGGAATCATCATCGTCGTCGAGCAAAACTACATCAGCCTTCCCCTCTCTGCGGTGTCGGGAACCTTATTCCTAGAAGATTTTACGGTATTGGAATGCGACCTCCGGATAATCTTCTTTGACTTGCTTACAAGACTATCAAAATTCTCTTCGGGGATAATGCGAACTTACGGTGTGAATGAGTCGAGTCTCGAAAAGTGAGAAATTATCTTCCTCGATACCAAGAGATGGACCTGCATGAAAAGTATACAAAACCAGGAAGTTCACTCGAATCAAAACACAAAAAGACAGAAAAAACGAGTGCGGTCCAAAAAACATGTGTTATAGAGCATAGCCGGCGATATATTTTGCGAAAAAGTAAAAATCATACCAGGATCAACACCTAAAACATCTTTCGAGTCGATATTGAAATCTCCACCTGTCAGCCAGCTATATAACATGGTCATCCTGATGTTTAGAATATCTTTTTGACTGAACAAGCACATGCTTTCCCCATCATAAGACTGGAGGATCTGTAGCATGAAGAACCCGCAATCATGGCTGCAAAAAAAAACAAAGAATAAGAATAAAAGAAAACAATTGTATTAGAAAAAACCTGTAGTCAATGTATACAGAATAAAGAGCAAAACAAGAGAAAGGGGAAAAAAACGCTTACGCAGTTGCCTGTCTTGGAGAATTAACATAGTGAAGCTTGAAGTGGTCGATGGATTTTGGATGAAAATGATCACCCTTTGAATTCCACGCTAACGACCATAACTTCTTGATACCGAGATGCCATTGTATGTAACGACTTCTTACCATCCGGATCATTTATATCGCGTAACGAATCAAGCAATTCAAAACGCTCTTTCTCAAGGTTCAAAGCAACAACACGAAGTGACCAGGAACGTGTGGTGCACATGGATCAGGAGGATCAAAGGTACCAAAAAGAATCTGCCATTAAAATGATAAAAATAAAAAAAGACAGGTTAGAAGTATGAAAGGTAGACTATTTCCTCAAATAAGAAATCACATTTAACTTATTACTGAGTTATTTTAGTAACATGTACAACAGGGGAGGGAAAAAAAGGTAGGAAGTCCACATGCCATAATTAGTGAAGTTCAGATGTATAGAGAAGAAGAAAAAAGAAAACAGTCAGTACCACTTTCTTGTGGTCCAAACATTCAGGAGCATCGACGTCGAAAATATTACGAACAAGCCGAGAACTCAGATTTCTTTCAAATATCTGCCTCTGCAAACATGACAATGAAACACAAAGAAGGTTAAAACATAAAAGGAGGAAAAAAATAAGCACCTACATTAACAAAAAAAAACAAAAAAATGATAAAAAGAACGGAGAAATAACTTACAGAACAATTGTATGGTACCACCATTTTATCAGAATTCTTGTACTTCTGACCAAGCAAGTATGTTCCAACGAAAATGGTTAGAGAACAAAGAAAACCGTTGGGTTTAAAAGCTTCAGCAATTTGTCCGATCGTGCAATCACATTGATCGTTCCTGAAAAGGGTCTTCTTACTGCAGAAAAAAAACACAAAAATTAGAGGACAAAACAAAAAATTTAATAAAAAATAAAAAAAAAAAACAAAAAAAGCCTAAAAAACAGATAGAACCTTCTTATGGGATCTTTCCTCAACTTGCAAATGCTTTCATATACTTCTTTGATTTTAATCATCATAGGTTGAAGAGACAGTGGAGGCGTCGAACATAAACTCGAGTCTGCAAACAAATAAGGAAATACGGACAAAATGTAAGAACAAAAAGAAGTTCGGATGATGATATTCCAGAAGTTCACATATTCAAGAACGTGGTGCGAAAGCTGGAATGTCCGGAAGACCCACGATTCATCAATGAAGGCTACCATCAAAAAAATACACACACACGATATCGCTCCCCCGGTCGGTCATATACAAGCGAGAAAAATGAAAACTACGACATGAACTCATGCCGCATTACATAGCATTAGAAAGTGTCTTACATGGAACATGATGCCAAACAACGAAAAACAAAAATACATATACAAAAGCACCCCACCACACCCCTCCCCCCATAAAAAACCAAAAAAAAAGGGAAAAAGGTTTTAGATAGAGATATATGAGGAGTAAACATAAAGAATAAAAAGGCGGGCTAGCATTAGGGGAGGTGTGTGGGGTAGGAGAAGCTGTATGTTCCCCATTCGGATATCCTTGCCTAAGTCTTGCGGGGATTCTTCAATAGAAGCACTCAAGTCATCCGTTGATTCTTCAAAGAATGAGCTCGACTGCTCAATCAAATCGGAGGCATCGCGTCCATGGTTATCTCCGACTTGAAACTCATTATTGTCATCATCATCGGCACCGGTGCTTGCGCTCTATATTGGC
Organism: Lolium rigidum; assembly: GCF_022539505.1. NCBI lineage: Eukaryota > Viridiplantae > Streptophyta > Magnoliopsida > Poales > Poaceae > Lolium > Lolium rigidum. The sequence continues at coordinate 191,768,156 of NC_061511.1, read as the reverse complement.
TTCGATGACACGGCGGTTCTTCCCGTGCAGCGGCAACACCTACTTCCTCAAGACCATGCGCAACAACGGACTTACAATCCATAGCGAGTGGTAATACACCAACATCATCGGCGGCCTCGGCACATGTTTCGGAAACAACCGCACCAATACCGGGTAGTTGGGCAGCATCCTTCGCATCATTTCCATCTCGACATGTTACAAGATCTTCGAGGATTGAGAAACCTTTTCCGATAGCTCGCACAATCTTCGCCATGGTGTTCGACATCTTTGTCTCCATCAGAATGTGCAACTATCTCGGGAAATAAATTCCCCTTTCCAACAGAGTCTAACTCAGAATAATGCTCAGCAACTTTGTCACATGCACCACCAGAATTACCATCACTGTCATCTAAAGGAGGAGTTACAGGGGTTGCTTAGGATGAACAAAATTATGCTTGACATAATAACGATCAACAGATGAATTGTCATCACTGTCATCTGGAAGACCATCCTTCTCAACACACTTTTCATTTACCTACCAAACAAAAAACAAAACAAAAAACAGAAGTTCAGATGTAGAAGATGGAGTAGTTCATATACACAAACAAAAAACAAAACAAAAGCCCAACTATAAAAAAAATAAAAAAATAAATTGCAAAACACAAAAAAAAAATACCTCAGCTAAAGGAGGTGATTTATCAAAAAGCGCATCTTCAACATGATCACCGGCAAAAGTCTGGAGGACATTGAGGGTTGGCGGACGAACAAACCCATCATTCACGGGTGCATGATCACCATCTCCCGAATTCGAGGTGCATTTTCCTCGGCAATCCTAGCATCTTCCTGCAAAAAAATAAGAGGATAACAAAAAAGAAAAAGGTAAGGAAGTTCACATGAAAAAACACAGAAGTTCACATATGTGTAATAACACAAAACAAGAGATAAAAAAAGGAAGTTCACAAAAAAAGGGATGGACATAAGTTCAAGAATGACTAATTATACCTCAGCTTCAGCAGTGGCTGACCAAGTCTGCATCAACATCTTCAACGAGAAGAAGAAAAATTCTTCGAACATTACTTTCAACACTATTATTGCCTAATACATTTGCACGGCTCTCAAGCTGCTTGCACAAAGAGTCCCGATTCATACCAAAATCAAGAAAACCCTGTGCGCATTAGAGACAAAGCCCCCCTCAAGCTATCAAGGAGCGATGTTTCACGCTTTGACTGCTCATCCAGTGCTTCAACACTGGGGAAATTACCATCAGCAAGCCGACCTTGAAATTGTTTCAGACGATCAGCTGTAGTCGGAATCGTACGAGAGAGAAACTCAACTTTCTGCAACAGTGATCCAATCTGATCAATAACACCGGCTGAAGGCATCCCGGCACTAGTTGAAGCGGATGGTGATTGTCTTTCGTGTTGACATTAGCAATTTGCGAAATTGGAATCTCGCAATGACCTCCGACGGGATGTTCATTGGCATTTCCGGCATCGAGAGCTCACTACGGTGGGTGCCCTCATTAAGATTAACAATTAAATCTTCAACACGATACCGATATGAATAAGCAATTTGGTTGCGGCCTTTCCATCGCATTGTAATACGGGAGTTCACTTAGCGAGATAATATGAAGTTCGGATGATACATAAAAAGTAAAAAATATATAAAAAACTATGTAAGTTCACTTGGATATAAAAAGTAAACCTGATATGCCACATAAAACATTAAAAAAAAAGACATAAAGGAAGTTCACTTGAGACGTAGTATGAAGATCAGATGCCACATAAAAAAAAGGGTTACAGTTTGAAAAAACTAACCACAATTCCGCCAAACTTGTACTTCATCAACTGCGGTCCACCATTCTTTTGAATGTCCATTTTGTAAATAGCCTTCGAGAGGTTTCTCATGCAGAAAGTTTGCGCGAGGAGTTAGAGTATGCATGACGGAATGTGGTGGTAGAAAGATCTTGTCAAGATACATAACGATGGGGATAACGAGCACACCCTTCTAACCCGACTTCGAGGGATATCGGGGTCTTGATATTTAGTAGCAGCTCGTTTCAACTCATCAACAACAAGTCGGCAATAATCCATCTTTGCCATCTTATCATAATCCATGTTAACTAGCATTGCGGCTTCCCTACCGACACGGGTAGGCTGAACCGGGACATATGAGCTTACTAAAAAGAATGGCAAAGAAGACCTTAACTGACCAAATCTTCCTTCTCGGGGTCTTCAACAAGATCATATAACAAGCGCGCAGATCTTTAGGCTCAATACTAGCATTGCTTTCGAACCCAAACTCTTGTTTCAAAAGAGCCAATGACTCGTCATGTCCAGATTCTGCGAGCGGTATAGGAGTATCGCCTCCTATAGGAAAACCAAACACCCGATGAACGAGTGTCTCTATTAACCTCTAGAACTCGCCGGATCCACAAGACAACTTCATGGTAGAAGTGTCAATAGTCTTCATCAAATAACACATGAGAACACGTGATATGTTACCCTCCGGGACCCATTGAAAAACACGACCAAAACCGGCTTGCTCAACCTTCAATCCGTGTTGCGGTTTTAACATTGTCTGCGGCCGAACGAACTTCACCGAGAGAACAGCGAATAGTTTGCTGAAAACGTGTCTTCTCACCATCAAGATCTTCAACTCGCCTTCCTCTTCCTAGCCATGGTTTTCTTTGTCGGCCTTTTCGAACTTTCTTCGAATCACCTTCCAAAACAACAGGTTTAGAAGGACCTGGCTTCCTACCAACTTTCTTCCCCTGGTATAGAAAAAAGCATAAAAAAACAAACATTTAAAAATCACAAAAAAATTAATGAGAAGAGGAAGTTCACACCAACATGAACACAAAAGTTCACACTACACTAACCTTGGCAGGAGTTTCAAAGTCTGATTCATCGCTAACCAATTCTGTACGACTCTTCTTAGCATTGCACTACATAAAAATGAGATGCATAAAAAGGGAAGAGTTCAGATTCAATAAACAAAGAAGTTCACGAGTGGAAGAATTATGTAAAAATGAACAAAACAAAAATAACCTTGCCAGCGACAACACCATCTTCGGTGGAATGCGGGACATATGTCTCATCGACATCAATCTTACGTTTACGGTGACCCGGACGTGATTTCCCGGGAGATGAAACTCGTTTCGAAGCAACGGTGGGCTGGACGATAGCGACAACACGAGGGCTGCGCCGCACGAGATTTGTAGCTCGGACGGAAGCGGCAGATTTTTTTAAAAAAATAGAGAAGTTCACAATGGTACACATATGTAAAAGTGAACAAAAAAGGAATTTAACGAGAATAAACAAAATAAGAACATAAAAAGAAATAACCTTGTCGTGCAGCAACATCTTCTTGAGTGGCACTCAGGGCGTATGTACCGCTGCAAAGGATCTACGGCTCAGGCAGCGACGGCAGCAGCTTTCCCCGGAGGTGAATTCTCTTTTATCTTCCCGCAAACAACCCTTTCTTTCCTCACTTTAGGAGGAATAATTTCAACGACACATTCATCACGTGTGCTTTCGGCAGACCTCGCCGTCACGTGGAACATCATTGACAACGGCATTACCCTTAGCGGACTTTGCTTTCGCGGGGTATTTCCGGTAATATGTAGTCAATTTCTCCTGGTGCTTGAGCAAATTTAGCAGACTTGTCTCTCCTTTTCCTTCGCAAGCTTGTTCTTCAACCATATAATCCTGAGTAACTATTTGAGTACCGAGCCACGAGCCGAGATTGGGTTTCTTCCATCACGGGTGTAGCTTCAAGCGGTTCAGATTCAAGAACTTGCCGCGAGAGGAGTATAATCAAAAACGGGGCTGCCCATGTTACCCTTCTCAACGAGCGGAGTCTGTCAAATGCTGGGGGATCTAAGAAACGCGGTAAGCTCATCGGCGAGAATATGCAGCAAAATCCTGGTTCAGCAAATCTCTCTTATAGTCTTGTCAGCTGCATAACACAAAACAAAAAACACAAAAAAGAGTAAAAAATGTAATCAAGAAAGCTTGTATGGATTGCAGGAAAAGGAAGTTCACTAGAAAATGTTAGTGAGGTTCACATATGTATGTTCCTAACTCGACTCATCGGCATCATCTGTCATATTAGAAGATAAATTCCCCAAACCGAGAAAACACAGCATCACCAGAATCATCAACATGATCAAATACCTTCCCTAAAAAATACAAAAAACAAAAAAATTCAATCTCAGAAACATAGGAAAAAAATTCATGTTCAGACTTATACTTCCTATGTGCAGCAAAAATGTTAATTTCATGATTCACTTTTAACAAATAACAGCCTGTACATGAAAAATAAACATTATACATAGGAAGAATGAACATAATTAATACAGTGAGTTCAATTAAATGACAAGTAGTTCATAACATGTGCTATACAGAAACAAAGATAAATAGATAGAACCATAAATGGTGACCACGGGGAATTATAACACAGAAAAAAAGCCTACAGAAAAGCAAACCCTAGAACAAAAATAAATGGGCCAGTCGTAGGACAGAACAAAAACATGGATATTTCATTTTTGACAACGCAAGAATAAAGCATGAATTTATGGGTAGTAAAAAATACAAATCCGAAAAACAAACCTCCACCACCAATCGAAGCATCCTTATCCATCACTCACGAGAGAAATAAAAAGAGGAACGGACTCCCCAACCAAAAATTGAAGCCGACCAGCCCGTGCGGGACGAACTAGAACCACCGCGAAGAAGAATCGAGTAGCGCCGGAGTTCCAACCGCCGGCCGAACGGGGAAATATCGCCGGCAAACACCGAAGACGGCGAGGACGAGCAAGCTGCAGGCGAACCTAGGGTTTAGACCAAAGGGGAAATGGTGGATTTCGAGTAGAACGAAGGAATAACAACGGGGGACGGGGGATAGCAAACGATGCGGGGGCAGCGGTTACCTAGAGCGCCGCCGCCATTGCGGAGAGGATGTAGCGGTTTCGGGATGTCCGCTGCGAGTGGGGGAAGTGGGGAGTGCGAAGGAGAAGGCGCAGACAAGAGGAGTAAAAAGAGGAGTTGGAAATAACTGCACCAAATTTATATTAAAAAAAAAGAGGCAACAATAAAAAAAAACACTGAAACGTTACCTTTGTCGGTCAGATAGAAACAAACAGGAAGTTCACATTTAACTGCGACTGCGATTCACTTTGTCTAAAAAAAAAAGAAAAAATATAGGATGGGAGGGTCACACCCGCACTGTCCCCACAACCATTACGAAGTTCACTTGCAAAACACGTCAGGGGTTCACTCATCCTGAAAAACGGTATTTGGGTATGTTTTAAAAACATTAATTGATTTCCTAATATAGCGGGTAGGAGTTTCCCACAACAATTACGAAGTGCACTTCACGTAAACGCAAGGAGTTCACTAATCTTAAAAAAGGTATTACACTCTATTTTAAACATTTATTAAAAAACCTTTTATTCATTTCCTAGTATGGGGGGGGTCCCCCCAACCCCCCTTTAATGGTACAAGAATAAAAAAATTAACACTTGGTTAATTTATACATGGAGTTAAAAGAAAAAGAATACCAGAAGTAAAACGACAGCAGTTCACGTAATAAAGTAACAGCAGTTCATTTTCAGATAAAAAAAGATAAAAACATGCGTATGAATGGAAAAACAATAATACAACAAAAAATGGATAGTACATTAAAGGGAAGTTCACAACTTACAAACAGAGAGATACATACATGCTCGATGTGGATTTACATGTGAAATAGAGGCCACAACTTATCTGAAAAGATGTAAATCAAACATGCAATTGACAAAAGTTCATGCATTCCGGTAGTTCACATCATAAAATTAAAGAAGTTCATTTGTTATAACACCAACAAACATGCACTGCTGGTAATGAAAAACAGAGCGAGAGACTTGTAAGCTACGAAAAAACCCACATATAACAAGCATTATCTGGATTACGTTACTACATCAAAGTGTAAGCATGAACACCATCGCGTCATCAATGCATCAAGCGAGGAAAACATAACTACACAAGCATAGGCAAATACCGAACTAAGCAAAAGAACATAGATCTGTGAAAACAAAATTCGTGGATAAGGATCAAAAGCAAACCTATCAAAACAAAAAACCTACAGGGGAGAGAGACCCAATACCATTACCGAAGACAAACAAAGCGCGAGAATATAACGACGGAGCCATCAACCTCGAGGATTTTCACGTAGAAGAACGTCGAAGCTGTGCGACGCCCATCGGAAAAAACAAATCTCGAGATCAAGATAAAAAAGATAAGACCAATGTCCGGATAGCATAGAAGAGACGTGCACGCGGACATCGACGATCCGCGATGCACCGATGGAGAACAAATTCGTCGATGGAGCGTCGGACACGAGCACGGAGATGAGCCGCCACCATCGCCGAAGTTCTAACAAACGCATCGAGCAAAAAAGGAGGAGCTCGGGAGCGAGCAAGGGAGGAAATCGCCGGGGAGGAGCTCGGGAGCGAGCGGGGTGGAAAACGCCGGGGAAGAGCTCGGGAGCGAGCAGGGGGAAATCGCCATGGAAGAGCTCGGGAGCGAGCGAGGGAGGGGTGGGGAGCGAGCAAGGAGGAGGTGGGTAGCGAGCGGGAGGCCGGGACACGTAACGGTTCGCTTCCCGTAGGAAGTTCACACGCGAGCGGGAGCGGGACGCGAGCGGGACGTGGGAGGCGAAAATATGAAGACTCACGGGAAGTTCGCATGCGATAAGTTAGGAAGTTCAGAAAGGGTTCGAGAATAGTTATTCTCGAACCGGTTCGAGAATAGCAGACCTATATATATGTATATATATATATATATATATATATATGCCTATGTCTCTTGTTTGAGCTCATGTTGGATATCTCTTGTGTTGAGGCACCTCGCACCTATATGTTGCGCATTTGTATTCAAATGCAATTACTTGTATGCACACATGTAGGGGGAGTGCCTCTATGTTTTGCCAACATGTTAGTTCTCTCTAGTGGTTTTTATTGCAAATTCGTATATTGTCATCAAACACCAAAAAGGGGGAGATTGAAAGAACATCTCTCGGTTTATGTTTTATATTTTGATAACAATATATGTGATACTCTAATGTTTGATGAGATGGTGCAGAGAATATATGTGTATTTGTATATGGTTGTTTTGTGTGAAAAAACAAGACAAAAAGAAGCAGGGATACTTTCTCCAGGCCGAATATTTGCAAAATATCCGGCCCCCCAAAATCGGCTAAGGAATTTTGGCGATGTGGCTCAGTAACCCCCTGGATAGGGGGCCGGACATTTGCCCGGAAATTCCCTGTGGCCGGATTTTCCGGGGGGGGGCGGATTTTCCGACCCTCACTTACGCCGGATTATCCGGCCTCCGAGATGTGCCAACGGCTGGATTTTGGAAGGGGGTATTTATACCCCCCTTCTTTCTCCTCCCCAAGCTGCTCAATCATTGCCCAAGTTCATCACCATTAGAGCCACCTCAAGAAATACAAGAATCACAAGATCTCCTCCTCCACCCAACCAAAGCTCTTGATCTTTGGAGATTCTAAGGAGAAGACCCTGATCTACATCTTCATCGAAGCGATTTGCATTTCCCCCTCATATGCTTGAGGGCCCATTTGCTAGTGTTCCTCTTTTGAGAAACCCTAGTTGTTTGTAGTTGATATTGTTCTTCGTGTTGTTGTTGTTACAGATTTGGGAGCCTCCAATTTGGTTGTGGATGTGTGCCCCAAGAACCTTGTAAAGGCCCGGTTTCCGCCTCGAGGAAATCCCTTAGTGGAAGTGGGCTAGGCCTTCGTGGCGTTGCTCACCGGAGACCTGAGTGAAGCCTTCGTGGCGTTGGTTTGGCTTTCGTAGCAACCACACTCCTCCAAACGTAGACGTATTGATGCAGCCCGACCTTCGGTCTTCACCGCATCATATGCTTCATCGCCAAGACGACACGCAAAGGTGAATCTTCTCCTTTATGCGTGCCTACAATCGCCTATGTGGAACGATATACTACTTCATACTCCGTCATACCTTGATGATAGGAACTCGACGACAAGTACGGAGGGAAGAGAGGATGCCATGGAGACCCGAGGACGCAAGGCCGATGTCACGGAAGCATGGAAGAGAAGGAGAAAGAGAAGCTGAACCGCTCCAGGCCGGAACTTCCACCCCACCTCGCCGGAACTTCCGCCCAGATGCTGTCAAGACCAAAGATGCTCGCACAGTAGAGATGCAGCCGGAACTTCCGCCCCTGATGGCCGGAACTTCCGCCCGACGAGAACTTCCGCCCTCGGAGCCGGAACTTTCGCCCGTCGAACCTCAGCCAGAGCTCTGCCCCTTTCGGCTTGTAACTTACCCCTTCGCCCCCTACCTATAAATAGGAACCTACCCCCACCTTCATGAGGGAGAGATGATGTTTAGATGAATTGGCTTATGCCTCTATTATCCCTTTGTGGATTTGGTAAACCCCCACCTTAGATTAATTTCTATTGTACCACCCGGGCTCCTTATCGAATCCTATTGTATCTCTTTGGTGACTTCTACCAATCTTGATCTTTTGCTTGCACTTCTACCTTTGGGTCTTTTGCTTGCACTTCTATTGATTTTGGTCTTTTCACCCTTCTAGATCTATAGGATTTCGATTCGTCGATCTTTTTGCGGGACTTCTACCGAAATGTCTTTTCCTTGCAACTTCTATCGAGTTGGTGGTTCGGGCCAACGAGGACAAACCGATTTGTGTGTGTGCGTGTGTTTGTATCGAGTTCTTCGCGTTCATCCACTTTCCCGCGAATCCCCCCTCCGCAATCACACTCACCCGGGTCAATCCGTGAAGATCGGGCACACCCTAGGGCTTAGCCCGCATCATATGGTATCAGAGCAAAGGTTGCCACGGATTTGACCCTCCGATTCCACCAATTTCGCCCAAAAATTTCCCCAAAAAATTTTCCCCAAAAAATAGCTCGAATTTGGATCTCTGGATTTGTTGCGTTGTTTGTGGTTTTGGTCCACAGATCTTTTGTTATTGGTGTTGATCTATCATCCCTCCAATTTTCACCGTCAAATTCCACCGTTTACCCCTCGAATCCGACGATTTTCGCCTCATTTTTCCGCCCGAGTTCGTGCTGTTCTTCGCCCAGATTCAGATCCAGATCCAGAAATTTCGGTATTTCCGGAACTTCCGGTCCCAACCACCGGAACTTCCGGTCCCAACCTCTGGAACTTCCGGCCGTAACCACCGGAACTTCCGGTCCAGCGGAACTTCCGCCCAACTTCCGGAAACAGCAGTTTGGCTCGCAGTAACCCCTGGATACACGCTGTTTATTTCCGGAACTTGGCCGGAACTTGACCGGAACTTCCGCCCGGACCACTTTTTGACCCCAATTTTCAGCAACTTTTGACCCCCAACTTTGACCCAACTTTTGACAACTTTCCGGAGCCGTTTGACCTCAAATTTTGACGACTTCGATCGCTCGTTTTGACCCAACTTTTCGGGCATTGACTTTTGTGTTCGGATTTCCTTGTGGAGTGCATTGGTTGTCTAATCCGCTTCCGCTCCTACATCAACACCGCGACGACACCTTTGGCACCCCGGATTTCGGCGCAACTTCGAGATCATCATCGACACCACCTCGATCAACGCAAGTTCGTGTGCTTGACACCGCCTAACATCAATAGGTATAACTTGCCCCACCCTTGTAGCCCCGTTTCTTTCTTTGTGTACCTATCCCATTGAGAGTGGCTTCCGAGTGTTGCGAAGCATTGCACAAGTGTCACGACCGTGAGAGGGTGTGTGTGTGCGCGTTGTGTAGAGCAAAGCTCCGAAGCAAGCTCGGTGAGAAAGATACACAAAAGAAGAAAAAGTGTGACATATATATAGAGAAAAAGAAAGCTTCTAAGCATAGAAAAAAGTGAAAAAAAAGAGAAAAAGAAATATAAATAGAAAAAGAGTGTGTGTCCACCGATACAAAAGAGTGCAAAGCTTGTACGCACTAAGAGAGAAAAGAGAAGAGTGGCATTTGTGCAAATCTAGTTGCTTCTCTCATATGCAACCAAGCTACGGTCTCTCTTGTGTTGGCGCGACACCAAGCTAATAGTCTTCGTTAGGACCATCTTTGTTACTTGCTCACTTCCTTGGTCGCGCTAACCCCATTGTTCTTCCTTGTGTGTGTTTCCGTGTTTCCTTGACATAGATCACCACTTTTGACATTTGACTTTGGATCTTACCCACATTTGACAATAGACATTTTCTTTGGTTCTTTTCGTTTGCTATCCACTTCCTCACCTACCACCATATAGAGTTCTTAGCCTTTTGCGTGTGCTTTGAGTGTGTGTGTGAGTACATATTGGTTATTCTCTAACTTGAACCATTTTCTCGATTTTGTTGCTAGTTTTGACCTTTTGGTAGTTCTCCTTCCACCATATATACACCAATCCTAGAGACTAACATGTATAGTGAGGATGAGCCTACGGAGGACGACATGGAGTACGATGAGGGTGATAGCTCCGCAAGCACCGCGGATATGGAGGACCATGTGGAGCCCGACACCGACTATGGCTCCGCAAGCATTGGCGACATGACCGACATCGAGCATCTCTACACCGACCATGACTCGCCAAGCATGGACAACATGGTGGACCACCACTCCGAGCTCGACTACAACATCGACGACATGGTGGAGCACTACCTCGACCACGACGACATGGTGGAGCACTACCTCGACTACGACTACGACACCATGATGGAGCACCGCACCGAGCACTACCTCCACTACGACTACGACACCATGATGGAGCATCGCACCGAGCACTACCTCGAGCACGACATCGACACCATGGTGGAGCCTAGCTTCGACCCCACCTTGAACAAGACCGGTGCCTACAAGTTCCCCATCTTGGCCAATGGAACTACATATGAAGATAGAGGACCTTCAAGACGACGCAACCATGAGAGTGCTTATGCACATGATCATCTACGTCGAGCTCATCCTATGAAACACCAAGAGCACCCCCCTCATGATCGCCATCGACACTCTCCTCCAAGCTCAATAAGGCGCCACAAGCAAAGTGCCAAGCCACATGAACCATCATCTAGGCATGCCGAGGATCGTCATCAACACATGTCGCCTCATGATCATTGTCGACCATCACCACCTCATGACCACCATCGACATGCATCACCACATGACCATCACCGACACAAGTCACCTCATGTTCGACATCGACCAACACCTCCCAAGGATCTTCGACGACACCCTCCAAGACATGGTGATGATGCAAGAAGACGAGAGCCTCGACATGAAGCGGCCAAGGCTACAAAGATCAACAACACCAACCATATGGTGTCTACAAAGCCTAGCGCCACCACCAAAATGGCATCTCCAAGACCGCCTACACATGAGAAGATCTCCAATGGTGCGAGACAAGGCGCTACACCAACAAGCAAGATGGTTCCAAGTGCAAAGAAAGAGGAACCACATATCATGGTGCTTCCCCCTCCTACCGCCACCACCACAATGGCGCCTACAAGAAGCTCAAGCCCCAAGATGAAGACCATGGAGTCTACACTTCAAGATGAAGGACGATCTACCCATCTTTATGCCAACATGACAATGATTTGTCCACCAAGATAAGTAGCTCCCAATGTTTTCGTTGCAACCAAGAAGGTCATCGTTGGGAATGCCCCAATCTCCATTGTGATGTGTGCACATCCAACAAGCACATGACATGGGAATGCAACACACCACAAGCCCACAAGCTCTACTTCGCCCAATTGGATGCCAAAATCGCCAACAAGACACTTCAAGATACCATCATCTTCAAGGAATGGTGCAAGGAAATGGCCAAGAGGACGACTATGAAGTCCACACTTCAAGATGGAGCACGAGAAGGCCAAAACAAGAGTGACGTTGATTCAAGCCTAGCTCTCAACAACACCATAGCGCCATCAAATGGTGTCAACATGGGAGGCGATGGAGTTGAGAAGGTTGAGCATGGGATTTTCCCTTCAACCAAGGAGGCGAATGGAGTTGAGAATGGTGAGCATGGGATGATCCCTTCACCAATGGAGGCGCATGGAGATGAGAAAATCGAGCCTACTTCTATATGCTTGAATGATGAGATGGTACCAATCCCATGTGAGCATGAGAGCCACTTAGCCCACTTGAGTGAGAGTGATAGTGAGTTGAGTGACTCCCACCCCATATGTGAGTTTGAGAGCTTCCATTTGGAGGACATGAGTGATACACCAAGTGAGTTGAGAGAGGTAGTTGATAGGTCTATGGAGGCCATTTCGCATTCTAACAACTTAACCTCTACCTCTAGTGTGTTTTCTCATGTTGCAACTGTTATCACCAGATTTTAACCAAGTCCGGAGATGGGCCGTGATCGAAGAAGGGCTTAGAGGACATGCATATGACGTGTCTCTGAATCGGCCTTGTGCGAGAGTTTGGGCTAGATTGCCCGTGTATCTGTATATTATGGTAGATTTAGAATTAAGAGATAAAGTTTAGTCGTACACGACTAGGTTTATTCCTAAGATAGAAAGTCCACGGACTATAAATATGTACCTAGGGTTATTGAGAAAGAAGGACGATCACGTTCACAACAAACCAATCTAGGCGCATCGCCACCCCTTGTTTCGAGGGTTTCTTCCGGGTAAGCGTCATGCTGCCTAGATCGCATCTTGCGATCTAGGCAATATCTGTTTATTCGCTGCTTGGTGTTGCTCGTGCTGAAGCCTTTTTGATGGCGAGCAACACCCTTATCATAGATGTTTTGGGGCTGACGTTGGTACTTTCATGATATGCTTGCTTAGCTACGCTACCCCTCAATATCCAGCTGCCCTTACACCTATCTTAGGTGTAAGGGCAGCATCTTGCTTATTCTCTCGTTTAGTAGATCCGATCCGTTATAGTTGTTCCTTGTACTTCAAGGATTGGTTTGATATCCGCATGGTTAGGCCTTGCAAACGGGTTGAACGATCCGGTAGTGCGTAAGGTATGGTTTATTAAGTTCTAGAGGGATTGTTCCGGGGATCAACTTCATGTTGGTTTTTAGGCCTCTTTAGGGCTGGTTTTCTATCATCTTACGTATCTGCTAGGCTCAACTACGCGTAGGATGTTCCGGTTATGCGGTGAAAACCCTAGGCTATCGTAGATTGGTTTAACTTTATATTGATAAAGCAGGATCCCCATGTCATTGTAAATCCAACGTGAACCATGGGGCAATCGGCTCTTTGAGCCGATCCGCAGGGCAACCTAAGAGCCGATCGGGGCTCGTATTTAATGTTTACGTGTTTGCCATGCAGGAAACTAGTCGAAGCAATCCATCACCTTCATGGCCAGGTATAGGTCAGGTGGCACGCCCTTGCATCAGCCGGGACGTGTGCCGGAGCATTACGGGCCGTTGCCCGAGGGACCAGGATCCACCAGCAGCCTCCCGGCTCTCCGTGTTGCCCGTCGCTGCTCGCCGGTGGGTTTTGGTAGGCAACACATTCTGGCACGCCCGGTGGGACCCTCTACAACAACAACTACGTCGACATCTGCAGCAACCATGTCAAAAGCCGCCGATGAGGTGGTGGACGAACCAGTCACGTATGCAGATCTGCCTGACGGGCACAAGAAGAAATATGATGAGATTAAAGCCCTCTTAGAAGCCGATCTCATCGGCTCCTTCGCGAAGACCCGTTCGCATGGCATTAGGTGGAAAGGGTTCTCACCCGAAGGCGCTCTTGATGAAGTAGACCTGTCTACCTCTTCAGAGGAACGCACCAGAGCTCTACGCCAGGAGATTAATTACATGGTGGCTCATTCTCTACACCGCCATTCTGAGAGCTTGGTGAACGCCTTCGAGCGCGTTGCGGTTCGTGTGGTGCAGGAAATCATGAAGCATCAGTACTCTCCGTCAGGACCTGCCCTAGGGACTCACCAAGGGGAAATACCGCTCCAGACCAGACCGCCGTTGCCATTCTCGCTTACAGCGCCAGAGCCATAGGGTTCACCAGCGTACGTCGTCTACAAGGTTGGAGGCGATCCTGGCGATTGCCAATTCCTGTATGAGCCGCCTAAAGAGATCCCACATGGATACCTGTGCACATACGTGCCGAACAACAATACCTTGGCGCGCACGAACCAGGTTGCACCAGCAGGGATTTCTGGAGCAGACTCCGATAAACAAGCGTGGCTAGCGAAATATGCCACCGGAACGAGTCATGAGAGCTCGGTCCCTGCAGCTCATACCATGGAACAAATCAGCACTATCTTGAGAGACCAGTTCGGCATCCTGCCGAAGAGGAAAACAATCGGCTATTCCAAGCCGTACCCCGACGAGTATGATTTGATCCCGCTGCCACCCAAGTATCGGCTCCCTGAATTCTCAAAATTCAATGGAGCAGAAGGGTCTAGCTCAATTGAGAACGTGAGCCGATATTTGGCGCAGTTGGGCATGATTTCAGCATCAGACCCGTTACGTGTAAGGTTTTTTGCACAATCTCTCACGGGATCAGCCTTTGGGTGGTACACCTCGTTGCCACCAAACTCAGTCCGGACGTGGAAGCAACTGGAAGAACAGTTTCATGTTCAATATCACTAAGAAGCTACCGAGGCTGGCATTGCCGATCTAACGCAGGTGCGGCAGAAGCGGGGAGAGACAGTGTCTGAATACATTCAACGTTTCAGGACTGTCAGGAACCGATGTTATTCGGTTCGTTTAACTGAGAAAGAAGCGGTCGAGCTGGCAGCATTGGGCCTTGCAACGCCGATCAAGGATCTGGCTTTCCAAGTAGAGTACGGTTCACTGTCGCACATGGTTCAGAAACTCACATCGTATGAGCAGCGACACCCTGAATTGTACCAGGACAAGTTTAAGCGTCCGGTAGGCCTAGTCGAGACGGAAGAAGCTGAGGATTCTGCAGAAGATCTGGAAGTAGCCGTGGCTGAATGGGCTCGGGGGGCAGCTCCCGTGTCCCGCAAATGGGTGAAACCACAAGGGCCTGCAAAAGGGTTTGACTTCGACGTGAGCAAAGCTGAGCAGATATTCGATCTATTGCTTAAAGAAAAACAGCTGAAGTTACCCGAAGGCCATAAAATCCCTACGGCGCAAGAAATGAACGGGAGACCGTACTGCAAGTGGCATCACTCGTTCACCCATACCACCAATGACTGCAAAGAGTTTCGTCGGCAGACCCAAACGGCGATAGAACAAGGCCGATTGATCTTTGGCCAGTTTGCCATGAAAGTGGATACACATCCGTTTCCTGGCGTCAACATGGTGGAACTCAATCATACCGCGAGGCGTCGGCTAGATTTCTCGTTCGATGTTAACATGGCAGGGCCTGTACACCACCATGGCAAGGATAAAGAAGAAAGCAGTCACTCCCGTGGAAAGCAAAAGGAGGAGGCCGACCCACGCGACCGGCCCCGATATGATGACAGACGGTACCTCACTGATGTCTACGGGTGCTTCTATTCTTGTAGACAGTGTTGGGCCTCCAAGAGCAGAGGTTTGTAGAACAGCAGCAAGTTTCCCTTAAGTGGATCACCCAAGGTTTATCGATCTCAGGGAGGAAGAGGTCAAAGATATCCCTCTCAAGCAACCCTACAACCACAAAGCAAGAAGTCTCTTGTGTCCCCAACACACCTAATAGGTGCACTAGTTCGGCGAAGAGATAGTGAAATACAGGTGGTATGAATAAGTAGTAGCAACAGCACCAGAAAAGTGCTTTGCCCGGGACGAGTAAACAAGCGAGTAGTAACGCAGCGGTAGTAACGCAGCAGTAGTAACGCAGATAAAACGAGTAAACAAGCAGCGATAGCGATATTTAGGAACAAGGCCTAGGGATTAGACTTTCACTAGTGGACACTCTCAACATTGATCACATAACAGAATAGATAAATGCATACTCTACACTCTTATTGGATGATGAACACATTGCGTAGGATTACACGAACCCTCAATGCCGGAGTTAACAAGCTCCACAATTCAATGTTCATATTTAAATAACCTTAGAGTGCAAGAAAGATCAACACGACTAAACCAAGTACTAACATAGCATGCACACTCGTCACCTTCACGCCACGTAGGAGGAATAGATCACATCAATACTATCATAATGATAATTAACTCCACAATCTACAAGAGATCATGATCATAGCATATGCCAAGTACTAACACGGATGCACACACTCGTCACCATTACACCGTGCGGGAGGAATAAACTACTTTAATAACATCACTAGAGTAGCACATAGATAAATTGTGATACAAAACACATTGCAATCATAAAGAGATATAAATAAGCACTTCACTACGCCATTCATAACGGTGAATAAGTATTCCGTGAAATATAGCCTAAGAGACCCACACGGTGCACACACTGTCACCTTTACACACGTGGGACAAGGAGTCTCCGGAGATCACATAAGTAAAATTCACTTGACTAGCACAATGACATCTAGATTACAAGCATCATCATATGAATCTCAATCATGTAAGGCAGCTCATGAGATTATTGTATTGAAGCACATAGGAGAGAGATGAACCACATAGCTACCGGTACAGCCCCGAGCCTCGATGGAGAACTACTCCCTCCTCATGGGAGCAGCAGCGGTGATGAAGATGGCGGTGGAGATGGCGGCGGTGTCGATGGAGAAGCCTTCCGGGGGCACTTCCCCGCTCCGGCGGCGTGCCGAAACAGAGACTCCTGTCCCCCAGATCTTGGCTTCGCGATGGCGGCGGCTCTGGAAGGTTTTCCGTATCGTGGTTTTTCGTATCAGGGTTTTCGCGACGGAGGCTTTAAATAGGCGGAAGGGCAGAGTCGGGGGGCTGTCGAGGGGCCCACACCATAGGGCGGCACGGGCCCCCCCTTGGCCGCGCCGCCATGTGGTGTCGCCACCTCGTGGCCCCACTTCGTATGCTCTTCGGTCTTCTGGAAGGTTCGTGGCAAAATAGGCCCCTGGGTCTTCGTTTCGTCCAATTCCGAGAATATTTCGTTACTAGGATTTCTGAAACCAAAAACAGCGAGAAAACAGGAACTGGCACTTCGGCATCTTGTTAATAGGTTAGTTCCAGAAAATGCACGAATATGACATAAAGTGTGCATAAAACATGTAGGTATCATCAATAATATGGCATAGAACATAAGAAATTATCGATACGTCGGAGACGTATCACTCACCGAAGAACAAGTGAGAAGCGTGCGATATCAACGACCACTCTCTGCGCATCTCCTTAACAAGTATGAGCGTCAGTATGACCGACGTCGGCGGTATGACGGAGAAGACGAAAGATATCGTCGGTCTGACGTAGACAATGGAAGGTATCGTCGGTATGACAGGAACGACGAAGGGTATGAGCGCCGCGCTAAGGGGAGATCAAGAGAGCAGGAGGACATGGATAGACACTGGGACTGCCCTTTCTTCAAGCACTGCTGGGATTCAGGAATGAGCCGATTGCCTACAATCGACAACTGCCGGAGTGTAGACAGCGGAAAAGGGACGCAGGAGAAGTTTCAGTTTTTAAGCGTCTAGGGCCTCTCCCATCTCAGAACAAACGAGCTGAGTCATCTCAAGAGGAAGACTTTGAGGAGTCAGAAGATGAAGAAGAGGATAAGTACCACCGGCCAAGGTGGTGCCCTGATGGACTCAGCCACTCCCAAAAGCGTAGGGTTCAGCGGCTACGCAGCTTGGAGCAAGCCGAGGCGCAATACCTGCACACGTTGAGGAAAGCGCGGCCCGATCTGGCCGTGAAAATTCAGCAAACTTTGGACGAGGAGAGTCGTCCACCGAAGAAAGAATGGCGCCCCAAGCAAGTAAAAGCTAATGCAAGTACATCGGCTGGCACAAATATGGTGTTCATACTTCCATCGGAGTTTCGTGCTCCAGGAACCGAAGAAGTGCCAATAGCACAGTTTGACTGCGGTCCACGGCCAGTCATCTTTGAGAAGCCACGAGAGAAGGGCTACAAACATATGAAGGCCCTGTACCTAAAAGGTTATATCAATGGGCAGCCTGTCGGCAAGATGTTGGTTGACACGGGAGCGACAGTCAATATAATGCCATATTCCATGTTACGGCGTTTGGGATGCTCTAGCGCAGACTTGATCAAGACCAACGTCACACTAAACGACTTCAATGGCCAAGCATCAGGGACGCAAGGCGTTCTGAACGTGGATCTAACCGTAGGCTGAAAAACCATCCCAACAACGTTCTTCATCGTCGACAGCAAAAGCACCTACGCTGTCCTGCTAGGAAAGGATTGGATTCACGCCAACTGCTGCATTCCATCTACAATGCACCAATGCCTGATACAATGGGATGGAGATGACGTGGAAGTCGTGCATGCAGACGACTCGATCAAGGTCTCAATAGCCGGCATGAACATTTGGGACTCGGAAGACCAAGAGCCGCTCTCTGGAGTCAGTTTGGACGGCTGTGAGTGCATCGAAGTTACAAAAAACAGGGTGAGGCTGGTCTTATCCACCGGCCTGATAGAGTAGCAAGAGCAACATCCATCGACATACGTGACAAGGCCGATCCCTGCGATCGGCCCCAAAAAAATAAAAAGCGAGGATCTCACCGCAAGCATGTCACGTAGTCATAGTAGGGAGACTCCCTCATGTAGGGGAGCACAAATAAGTTGTAATCCTTCATTGAGCAATATAATCAACAAGGAGGCCGATTCCAGCAATCGGCCAAAATTATCCTCGCCATACGTTACGCTTGTGTTCGAGCATCGATCTAACGGGCGACGGAAAGCTAGGGTATGGGTTTACGTCGGTGATGAGCTAGAAGAGATTGACATTGGTCCTGGGGATAAGCCACGACCAACATTTATCAGCAAAAAGTTGGATCCGCATCCGAGGGGCCCGATGATAGCTTTGTTGAAAGAATACCCGGACTCGTTTTGCACGGGATTATACGAGAGATGCCCGGGTTGGACGGGAGCATCATTGAGCATCGGCTCCCTCTTAAGAAAGGATTTCGGCCGTTCCAGCAGCTGAGCACGACGGATGAAGGCCGAAATTCTAGAAGAAGTCAAGAAAGAGATTGAGAAGATGTTGAGCGCCGGGTTCATCGGGCCATGCGGGTATGCTTGAGTGGATATCTAGCATCGTACTGTAGAGAAGAAGGACGGCCGATGGCGCGTCGCCATAGATTTTCGGGATCTCAACAGAGCCACTCCAAAGGATGAGTACCCTATGCCGGTAGCCGAGACGTTGATCAATGCAGCGGCTGGTCATAAGGTTTTGAGCTTCATGGATGGCAATGCCGGTTACAACCAAATTTTCATGGCTCCAGAAGATATACACAAGACTGCATTCAGAGTACCAGGTTCGGTGGGCTTGTTTGAGTATGTAGTCATGACATTTGGACTCGAAAAATGCCGGCGCAACGTACCAACGAGCCATGAATTACATCTTTCATGATCTGATCGGCAAGTTGGTAGAGATCTACATTGATGACGTGGTGGTCAAGTCTCGTCTCGGTGGAGGGACACTTGGAGGATTTGCGACGCATCTCGGACCGAACTAGAAAGTTCGGACTAAGAATGAATCCAAAGAAGTGTGCTTTTGGTGTGACGGCCGGTCAATTCCTGGGCTTCTTGGTTCATGAACGTGGAATTGAGATCGGCCTGAAAAGTCGGGAGAGCGATACGAACAATGAAGCCACCTACCACAAAGAAGGAACTCCAATGTCTCATCGGCAAAATCAACTTCGTCAGAAGGTTCATCTCTAATCTGTCAGGGCGAATTGAGCCGTTCATGGGATTAGTAAAAATCAAACCTGATGAGGAGTTTCGGCGGGGGCAGAGCAACGGCGAGCGTTTGATGAGATTAAAGAATATCTAACGAAGCCACCCGTGTTGGTTCCGCCCCGGCAAGACGAGGCCATTCTATATTTACCGTCGATGAGCCGACACTTCCATCGCTTCGGTGGTGGTGCAAGTCTATGATGGTCCGGAAAGAGTCGCTTTCTACCTCGGCAGAAGGATGTTGGATGCGGAAACTAGGTACCACGAGATCGAGAAGTTGTGCCTCTGCCTATTTTTTACCTGCACCAAGCTTCGTCAGGTCTTTCTGACGGCAGAAATCGTCATCATATGCAAATCAGACGTCATCAAACACATGCTGTCGGCTCCTGTGTTGAAAGGCCGACTCGGTAAGTGGATGTTTGCACTATCGGAATTTGATCTCCGGTATCAACCTGCGAAAGCGATCAAAGGACGAGCGTTGGCCGATCTTATCGGCTGAACGAATCAACAACGATATAGCAGCACCTGTACGTACGTGCATGGGCCATGTTTTTCGATGGATCGGTTTGTGATGATGGTTGCGGCATCGGCATTCTACTCGTGTCGCCCCGGGGGGCAACTTACTCCTTCTCCATCAGGCTATCTACCCCTTGCACCAACAATGTCGCTGAGTATGAAGCAATATGTAAGGGGATGGAGTTGCTTATCGAAGCCGGGGCAGAAGCAGTGGAGCTTTTTGGAGACTCAAAGTTGGTGATTTCCCAGCTCACGGACGAATATAAATGTGAGAGCGAGTCGCTCTTCCCATTATGGATGCAATGCCGTGAGCTGATGGCACAATTTAGGTGCATAAACTTCAACTGGGTCCCAAGGTCGCAGAATATAGAGGCAAACGATCTCGCACAAATGGCGTCAGGCTACAAGGACGTAGCAGATGGAGCCGATGTCCAGGTACAGTTCATGGAACCGGATGACTGGAGAGCCGATATCTTCAATTACTTGAAAGATTCGGCTCGGGGGGCACCTAAACGGATAAGGTACAAGGCCATGAAGTATGTCCTTATTGGAGATGACATGTTCAACAGGACTTTGGAAGGATTACTTCTCAGATGTTTGGGGCCAGCCGAGTCAAATCGGCTCTTACACGAGGTACACGAAGGCGCTCGTGGAACTCATCAATCGGCTCATAAGATGAAATGGTTGATCGGGCGATCGGGGTTTTATTGGCCCACCATGCTTGGAGGACTGTTTTAATTACTATAAAGGGTGTCAAGCATGTCGGAAGTTTGGGAAGATTCGGATGGCACCTGCATCAGCAATGAACCCCATCATCAAGCCTTGGCCGTTTCGAGGTTGGGGTATGGATATGATCGGCAAAATCAATCCTCCATCGAGCAAAGGCCATGTGTGGATTTTGGCCATCACAGATTATTTTACTAAATGGGTGGAGGCCGTTCCTATGAAGTCAGTAGCATCGGCCGATGTTATCAATTTTGTGAAGGAGCATGTCATTCACAGATTTGGGATTCCCCAGACTATCACGACCGATGGAGGTTCGGTTTTCGTTTCTCGCGAGTTTAGAGAGTTCTGCGAGGACATGGGAATTAAGTTGATCCGATCGTCCCCATACTATGCTCAAGCAAATGGGCAAGCTGAAGCGTCCAACCAGAGCCTTATCAAGCTGATTAAGAGGAAAGTAGACGAGCACCCTAGACGTTGGCACGAGGTTTTGTCAGAGGCTTTGTGGGCTTATCGCATGTCATGTCATGGAGCGATAAAAACCTCGCCATACCATCTGGTCTATGGACAAGAAGCCGTGTTGCCCTGGGAGATCACAGCTGGGTCGAGACGTGTCACGTTTCAGAATGACTTAACAACGGAAGAATACGCAGCTCTGATGAGTGATAGCGTCGAGGATCTGACGGAACTAAGACTTTGGTCGCTTGAGAAAATTAAAGAGAACAAAGCCAAGGTAGCTCGTGCATATAATAAGAAGGTGAAGCCAAAGGAGTTCCACGTTGGTGATCTGGTATGGGAAGGCTGTATTGCCATTGGGGACTAAGGACAAGGTGTATGGTAAATGGTCTCCAAATTGGCACGGGCCGTACAGGGTCGACCAAGTTTTAAAGGGCAACGCATACATGCTCGAGCAGCTGAGTGGTGCGAAGTTCCCAGTGGCTGTCAATGGTCAGCATCTCAAGAAATATTTCCCGAGTATGTGGGATGATGGACAGTAAAACTTAATATGGGGGCCGATGCATGAAATCGGCCAGTAAATTTTTTTTTTAATATGCAAAGCACATCCGATGCACTAACATCGACTTTAGAGCTAAAAAGCCGATGCGTAGCCATCGACTATAGAGGAACAACTGACACAAGCAAGCATCAGGTCACCGTTTGAGATTTGGGCTGGCCTTGTTGGCGTTTGTGGTACAGACCGATGCGTTGCCATCGGCTCTTTGAGCATTAATTTATTTTTGATAATCGGAAGAATTAAGCATGGAATCCTTCTTCATTGATTAAAAGGGGATTTCTTACAGAGAAGAGCTGATTGCTCAGGAAAGGAAGAACAAAAGGAGATCAGATTGCTACTACTAGTCCTATGCTAGTAGTTCCTAATCTAAGGGCCGTCGCTGCCCTCGTCGTCGCCGTCGTAGCCGCCGTCGGTGCTGCTGCTAGCGAGCTCCTCGTCGCTGCTACCGTAGCCCTCGGCAGGGGCTTCTTCCTCCTCGTCGTCGTCGTCGTCGTCATCGTCATCCGACCAGGCGCGGAAGCGCTTTGCCGGCGGCTCGTCGGAGGAGGTGTCATCCTCCTCCTCCTCCTCTTCATCGGAGGAGGTGAAGTCACCCCAGGAGAAGAGGTCGTCCTCACTCTCCGCCTCCAGTTCCCCGTCGACGAGGAACCGGAGGTCGTCCTCCCCGTCGGTCAGGGGCAAGTCATCATCTGACCCGACGACGGTCAGAGGTGGGCCATCTGGCACGAAGTCGAAGTCCCAGTCTCTCTCATCCCAATGCTCGGGATCGTGCCTATTGTACGCCTCCATCTGGTTGTACTCCGGCATCGGCTCGCTCGAGGAAGAGGACTGGAAAGAGAGAGCCGATGAAGCAGAGGAAGAGGAGGAGTCCATGGTGTAGAGGAGGGCTTTTCGATGGCTAGTACTGAGCAGGGGGATGAAGAAGCGAGTTGCTCGACGCGGTTAAATAAAAGGGGATATAGTGGAGATTTAATGCTTGTGGCGGTTTCCGAGGACATGGTGCCAAAGCTGTCAAATCATGTAGAGAAGTTGAGAAGGCAAGGCATCATGATGAAAGGATATCGTGACGTTTCGCTTCTGCCACGACGTGACCCTACGAAGAAAAAACAGGGTGGTTTTGAAATTATCATTGCCAAAACCAGGGGGGGCTGTGTTATCACCAGATTTTAACCAAGTCCGGAGATGGGCCGTGATCGAAGAAGGGCTTAGAGGACATGCATATGACGTGTCTCTGAATCGGCCTTGTGCGAGAGTTTGGGCTAGATTGCCCGTGTATCTGTATATTATGGTAGATTTAGAATTAAGAGATAAAGTTTAGTCGTACACAGCTAGGTTTATTCCTAAGATAGAAAGTCCACGGACTATAAATATGTACCTAGGGTTATTGTGAAAGAAGGACGATCACGTTCACAACAAACCAATCTAGGCGCATCGCCACCCCTTGTTTCGAGGGTTTCTTCCGGGTAAGCGTCATGCTGCCTAGATCGCATCTTGCGATCTAGGCGATGATCTCGTTTATTCGCTGCTTGGTGTTGCTCGTGCTGAAGCCTTTTTGATGGCGAGCAACACCCTTATCATAGATGTTTTGGGGCTGACGTTGGTACTTTCATGATATGCTTGCTTAGCTACGCTACCCCTCAATATCCAGCTGCCCTTACACCTATCTTAGGTGTAAGGGCAGCATCTTGCTTATTCTTTGTTTAGTAGATCCGATCCGTTATAGTTGTTCCTTGTACTTCAAGGATTGGTTTGATATCCGCATGGTTAGGCATTGCAAACGGGTTGAACGATCCGGTAGTGCGTAAGGTATGGTTTATTAAGTTCTAGAGGGATTGTTCCGGGGATCAACTTCATGTTGGTTTTTAGGCCTCTTTAGGGCTGGTTTTCTATCATCTTACGTATCTGCTAGGCTCAACTACGCGTAGGATGTTCCGATTATGCGGTGAAAACCCTAGGCTATCGTAGATTGGTTTAACTTTATATTGATAAAACAGGATCCCCATGTCATTGTAAATCCAACGTGAACCATGGGGCTATCGGCTCTTTGAGCCGATCCGCAGGGCAACCTAAGAGCCGATCGGGGCTCGTATTTAATGTTTACGTGTTTGCCATGCATGAAACTAATCGAAGCAATCCATCACCTTCCTGACCAGGTATAGGTCAGGTGGCATGCCCTTGCATCAGCCGGGACGTGTGCCGGAGCATTGCGGGCCGTTGCCCGAGGGACCAGGATCCACCAGCCGTCCTGGGAGCCTCCCGGCTCTCCGTGTTGCCCGTCGCTGCTCGCCGGTGGGTTTTGGTAGGCAACATCAATAGGTTCCATGGAGGACGAGTTCCCGATCATGGAGAAGATGTACATGGTGCATGAAGATGATGCTATCACACCATGCTTGATTGAAGATGAACATGGAGGCCACATGGAGCCTACCTCTTCCACAACACCCACTTCAAATGAGTCGGACTACAAAGGTACCTATATGGGCGTTGATGATGCCATGATCCCACTAGTGGACATGATGATTTGTGAGTTCATGCATGATGATGATGATGATACAATTGCTATGTCATATGCTTCGTTCATTCCTCCATGTGATGCTTTGCTTGATAACATTGTTGATCATGTGGAATTACTTGCTTGTGACAATATGATCATGCCATGCGATGAATGTTTCAATATATTTCCCATTGCATGCAACTTGTCGAACAATTTCTCTTTCCCATGTGTTGCTTGCAATGACGATAATAAAAATGATAATGCTTATGTTGTGACAACCTTGCCGAACAATTTCTCTTTCCATAGGTTTGTCGACAACAATGATACAATGTTGAACATGTTTTGTGCTAAATGCTTGCAATACTCTCCCATTAATGCAACCAAAATGTTGAACACTTGCTCTTTCCAATGCTTGGTTTGCCATAATGTTAATATGCTTGTACATGAGATTGCCCCCATAGCTCTCTCAAACTTTGGGGACTTTGCCTATATCCATGATGAGCATGTTCATGTGTTTACTCCGCATATTCACCACATATACTATGATAACTTGCTTAATGCTAATGGTGATGTGCAAAAGAGATGGACCATCATGATGGATGATGTGTTCATATACCATGCACACACGTTCTTTGCTTTGCCTATTGTGTGTGTAGGTACACGGAAGACAAGGTCAACCTCGATTGAGCACGAGTTGACCAAACGAGCTCTTGAGAGCATAATACAAGTGAGTACAAGATCGAACCCGGCTCTAATACATTTCCCATGCTTTGCATTGAACATGCCGAACAATTATCTTTCTTGTGGTTCTTTTGCAAGCATGATGATGTGATTCTTACCGTTGGTGTTGCCTCAAACAAGTTGACCAATTGCTCTTTCATTTGGTTTGTTGGCACGCACGGTTGTGCAAATGTTTTCTTGGTGAACTTTTTGGATGATGTGTTTTGTGTTGCAACAAACATGAGGACCAATTTCTCTTTTCAATGGTTTGTGTGCACACATGTTGATGATATTTTGGACACTCTTCCGTATGTGTTTTTGCCAAACTCTCCACTTATTGCTTCAAGGATGTTGAACAATTTCTCTTTCCGATGCCTTGAGTGCAATAATGCACATGAGTTTATACACGAGATGGACACCATGGTCGTCTCACAATTGGGAGTTTTTGTGTTTCCACATTTGGAAGATGTTCATACGGAGTTCTTACACATTGACCTTGCACGTGCCTTATTCTTGATAAATTTGTGTTGTGCTAACGGTGTTGTGAACATGAAAGGACATGTCATCGATGATGTGCTCCAATATCACACACAAACATACTTTGCTTGGTCTTTGTTGTGTGAAGGTAAACGTGACATATGGATGAGCGTCAACGAATGGGTTCAACCCCATACATCAACTACACAAGATCTCTCAATGAGAGCACACCGACATCTTGCTAAGGTGACCTCCTTCTACTTGCGCTCTCTTGCTAAACCCGTGGAACATTGGCTATGCCTTGAGTGTTGCTTGGCTTTTCTTGTGTTATTGATAGGGATCTTGACAAGTGAAGCGACATTCAAGCGTTGGTGTCATCTACCTCCTCTACACATTCATGAAGATTTATCGTCGAGGACAAATATTTTTCAAGTGGAGGGAGATGATGCAGCCCGACCTTCGGTCTTCACCGCATCATATGCTTCATCGCCAAGACGACACGCAAAGGTGAATCTTCTCCTTTATGCGTGCCTACAATCGCCTATGTGGAACGATATACTACTTCATACTCCGTCATACCTTGATGATAGGAACTCGACGACAAGTACGGAGGGAAGAGAGGATGCCATGGAGACCCGAGGACGCAAGGCCGATGTCACGGAAGCATGGAAGAGAAGGAGAAAGAGAAGCTAAACCGCTCCAGGCCGGAACTTCCGCCCCACCTCGCCGGAACTTCCGCCCAGATGCTGTCAAGACCAAAGATGCTCGCACAGTAGAGATGCAGCCGGAACTTCCGCCCCTGATGGCCGGAACTTCCACCCGACCGGAACTTCCGCCCCCAGGAGCCGGAACTTCCGCCCTGTCGAACCTCAGCCAGATCTCAGCCCCCTTTGGCTTGTAACTTACCCCTTCAGCCCCCTACCTATAAATAGGAACCTACCCCCACCTTCATGTGGGAGAGATGATGTTTAGATGAATTGGCTTATGCCTCTATTATCCCTTTGTGGATTTGGGAAACCCCCACCTTAGATTAATTTCTATTGTACCACCCGGGCTCCTTATCGAATCCTATTGTATCTCTTTGGTGACTTCTACCAATCTTGATCTTTTGCTTGCACTTCTACCTTTGGGTATTTTGCTTGCACTTCTATTGATTTTGGTCTTTTCACCCCTCTAGATCTATAGAATTTCGATTCGTCGATCTTTTTGCGGGACTTCTACCAAAAGGTCTTTTCCTTGCAACTTCTATCGAGTTGGTGGTTAGGGCCAACGAGGACAAACCGATTTGTGTGTGCGCGTGTGTTTGTATCGAGTTCTTCACGTTCATCCACTTCCCCGCGAATCCCCCCTCCGCAATCACACTCACCCGGGTCAATCCGTGAAGATCGGGCACACCCTAGGGCTTAGCCCGCATCACGTATCTTCTTGCAAAGGAAGGGAACTACGGGAATCAACTCCGTGTCTCCACGTGCTCCACTCTGGGTTACCTCTATCCTATTATCTCCCCTATATATTGTGTAGCTATATCTTGCTTAGTCGTTGACCTTGTCATATAGGTAAATTCACATAGTTGCATATCTAGATAATTTACCTTTGTGTCAAGCCTAAATTGAAAAAGAACTAAAAATTGGTTAGCACCTATTCACCCCCCTCTAGGTGCGGCATACGATCCTTTCACAGGGATCCTCCACAACAGATATGTATAGTGCGGCACTGCCATGAATCTGGCATATGCGGGTCATCCCAAGAGTGCGTGATATTGCGATGACCAATCTATCACCTCAAACTCAAGCTTTTCCTTCCCGAAGTTCTCTTTGGTTCCGAACTGCACGTCGAGTGCTATTTTGCCCAAGGGATAAGTTGGTTTCTCGGGTGTGATGCCATGAAAACGTGTGTCTATTGGCGCCATGTTAGCCAATGAGATATTCATCTTTCTTAACACATCCGCATAAATGAGATTTATGTTGCTTCCTCCGTAAATGAATATGCGAGAGACATCATATCCTTCAATAACTGCTGGTAACACCATTCCTGAGTGCCCTGGCCGCGGCACCTGTGGCGGATGATCCTCTATGGTGAATCCTATTGGCTGACCTGACCAATTTAGATACTCGATGGTTGGCGGGGGTGCCAACACTGCCATGTTTACTTGTCGCGAAATCGGCTTCTGCGATCTATTCGACGATCTACCCTTCTGGATCATCGATGTCGCTTCCCTTGTAGGGGTGAAATCATCATTGGTGTTTAGAGGGCCCGCAATTTGCAGCTGGTGCTGGTTCGAACTGGTGATTGTGGGTGGTGGTGGCAAGGGTACATGCACCTCACTCCTTGGCCCTTGTGTGTATCCTCTTCTGATTGCCTCCGCCTGCGTGCTCTCTGTTGCTCTTCGCAAAGCTTGAAATGTTCGACAATATTTCTGGAGGTGATCAAACTGTCTTCTTCCGTCAGAGTCGATGTATAAATGCATCTGGCACGACCCGTTCAAATTTTTTTCGGGTGACACATTGTATGGCCGCGAAAACCTGGATCGATTATTTTGTCAGCTGGAACTTGGAGCATCTTTATGATCGCTCCGTTGCTCATTGCCCCTGTGATAATCATCACGATGGTTTCCACCATTGTTTCCTCGGAAGCCAGCCGATACTTGGTCGGGACTGTCGTATTCCACGAAGTTACGAAAACGTCGCCTATGCTGGTTGCTGTTTATATTGCGATCTTCTTCGGGTGATCTCTGTCGTTTATTGTGAACAACATCTTCACCGTCAGCCCACCTATTTGCTATTTCTATGAGCTCTGCTACCGTTCTTGGGTTAGATCTTCCCAATTCTTCAATGAGATCTCTTCTGCAGATACATGCGATGAATGCGTCGATTGCTCTTTCATCAGACACGTGTTCAGCCAAGTTTTTTATGATACTCCACCGTTGGATATACAGTCTCATCGACTCATCGGGTTTTTGCTTGCATGTCCTTAACTACTCTATTGACGCTGGTTTTTTGCAAGTGGACCAAAAGTTCTTCACGAACAAGTCCTCAAAAGTTTCCCAGCTATCTATGGACCCTTTTGGCAGCTTCCTCATCCAAGATCTCGCAGCTCTGCTGAGGTGGACTTGGATGCTTTGCATATATAGATGTTGCTCTCATGTCGCCCATCAATTTCACTGTTTCCAGATAATCGACCAACCAGTCCTCCGCATCCTGTAGTCCGTCAAACTTTTTATAATTGTCGGGTAGTTTAAAGCTAGTGGGTACCCGAGTTTCGCGAACCCTTTGGGTAAAGCAAGGGAGTCCACACAAGTCTTCATCGCTATCCTCTGCTGCCCGACGACTCTCTCGGGTTCTATTTTCTTGACCGCTTTCTTCTCGTGCTCTGTCGACTCGAGCTTGAGCTGGGGTGTTTCTCGTGTCGCCTTCTCTTGGACCATCTCGAGTTGCCGCCACAATGCGTCGAGGACTATTTTGTCTTGGACTGTTTTCGGCGTGGAGCACTTTCGGGTTGTTGTACTATTTCTCTTCCTGCTATTGCCGCACCCATGACACCAACTCCTGCCATAGCCATTTGATGCAACGATGATCGAGGGTCTCCTTGAGGTGGTATGGATGCCATCAGATATGCGTGTGTTGCCATGTATCTTGCCTCTGGCGTTCTTGGGATTATATGCCCTCTCGTATCTATCGACATGAAAGGCATGTCGAGGTTTTGGATCAAATTATCTCGCTCAGCTTCAGGTATGCCTGTCAACCGAGACCTTGCTCTTCCACGGCTATCTCTCTGATTATCTGCTGAGTTTCTCGAGTGCTGACTCAAGTTGGCTCTACGCTCGTTGGAAGCATTTGCTACAGCCCTTCTTTCATCAAGTTTCTGTTATAGCTTTTCCAATTCATGTCTGGAACGACTAAGTTTTATATTGATATGCTTGTAGCGCTGCTGCAGAAACTTGTGTAGTCATCGGCTCCATGCCGTTCATACCTCTTGTAGCTCTGTCCCATGCTTCCTGCGACAGCTACACTTTTTCTCGCGGTTCAGCTCCAATATATTTGCTTCATGTTCCACGCGTAAGATCTGCGGGATCGACGTAAGGGTTTCCCAGATCATCGAAAGCCTTAGATTTTTTGTCAGCTTCACGGCCTGCTCCCGTGATTACGCAAATATGGTGATATGTTGCAGTTGCGC
Organism: Lolium rigidum; assembly: GCF_022539505.1. NCBI lineage: Eukaryota > Viridiplantae > Streptophyta > Magnoliopsida > Poales > Poaceae > Lolium > Lolium rigidum. Next base: position 191,738,318 of record NC_061511.1, on the reverse strand, counting down.
TTTCATCGAACTCAGGATAGGTGACACCATCTGTAACGGCCCCGGGTAGTACCCCTATAGAATTGTTTGTTCTTTTATTTTTGTGCATAATCATGCATCATGCATCACCCATGTTTTACTAAATCAAATTATTTTATAAACCCTTCTTATTTTATTTTACCCTCCCATAAGGTTTTTATAATAAACCTCCTCTCTTCTATTCTTTAACAAAACCCTACAATCAAAACTATATTAATAAATAAAACTATTTCAAATATTTTCATATACAATATAAAATCTGGTTTTGCTTTGCTTTGGTATGGTTTTAAAAAGGGTTCTCAAATCTGTTTTGAACAAGAGAGAAAAAGAAAATAAATTTTAAAAACAAAACCCCTAACCCTAAACCTTCTGGGCCCCTCTCTCTTTCTCTGGCCTTTTCTTCTCCATCCCGGCGGCCCACCTCTTCCTCCTGGCCTTTTTCCTTTTCACCCCGGAAGCCTGGCCCAGCCCACCTTCCAAGCGGCCCGTACCCCTTCGGCATCTCCCCCTCCCCTCTTTTTCGTCCTCGTCACGCGGACAACGACAGGAGACGCTCCCCACCTGCTCGCTCACGCTGCGTGCGTGAACCTCCCCTCCCCTCTCCTCGCTTTTCTTCTGGACCATGCCTGCTCCTCCTTATCCTCCCAGCAGCTGTGCTCCTCTCCCACGTTTCTCTCGTCCCTTTTTCTTTCTTCACCTGCAAGCCAACGAGAAGGGGAGAAACCCCACAGTACCGCCACTTCTTCACCGGCGCCCCACCATTTCCGGCCTCCCCTCTCCAATCCAAGGGCACCCCGAGCTCCGTCGCGTCGTCCTCGTCAACCCTCTGCAAGGAATCGTCCAGGGATGCTTCGAATCATCGACGCCGACCTCGTTTCTTCCTCAGCTCCGGCGGTCGATTTCCTCGATTTCGGCCGCCTACGACCTCCTCCGACCTCCCTGACCACGTCAACGTGTTCAAGGTAAGGTCACGCGTCTCCCATGCCTCGTCTCGCTTCCCACCTCCCTCTGTAGCGTGCTGCCCGCGTTGACCCTCCTCCGCTCCCCGCAGATGCTCGCCCCCGGCCTACCTCCGGTGGCTCCCCGGCGCCAAGACCACCATCTTCGGACTCCCCTTCGTCTCCCGCGTCGAACGCGCCCACGCACGCGTCTTGGGGCGCCCTGCAACATCCGCGCACCCCATGTCTGCACGCCGGTGGTCACCGCCGCCCCCGCGCCGCGCGCGGCATCTATCTCCGTCGAACGCCTTGCGAGCAGCCACAGACGCTTTGCCAGCTCAGCCGCCGACGTGGCTGCGGGCCCCGTTGATGGCGTGTATTTCACACGTTCGTTGGGCAACCCCAAGAGGAAGGTATGATGCGCACAGCAGCAAGTTTTCCCTCAGAAAGAAACCAAGGTTTATCGAACCAGGAGGAGCCAAGAAGCACGTTGAAGGTTGATGGCGGCGGGATGTAGTGCGGCGCAACACCGGGGATTCCGCGCCAACGTGGAACCTGCACAACACAACCAAAGTACTTTGCCCCAACGAAACAGATGAGGTTGTCAATCTCACCGGCTTGCTGTAACAAAGGATTAACCGTATTGTGTGGAAGATGATTGTTTGCGAGAGAAAATAGTAAAAACAAGTATTGCAGACAGATTTGTATTTCAGTATTAAAGAATGGACCGGGGTCCACAGTTCACTAGAGGTGTCTCTCTCCCATAAGATAAAAGCATGTTGGGTGAACAAATTACAGTCGGGCAATTGACAAATAGAGAGGGCATAACAATGCACATACATGACATGATAAGTATAGTGAGATTTAATTGGGCATTACGACAAAGTACATAGACCGCCATCCAACTGCATCTATGCCTAAAAAGTCCACCTTCGGGTTATCATCCGAACCCCCTCCGGTATTAAGTTGCTAACAACGGACAATTGCATTAAGTATGGTGCGTAATGTAATCAACAACTACATCCTCGGACATAGCGCCAATGTTTTATCCCTAGTGGCAACGAGCACAACACAACCTTAGAACTTTCTCATCACTGTCCCGGTGTCAATGCGGGCATGAACCCACTATCGAGCATAAATACTCCCTCTTGGAGTTAAAAGCAAAAACTTGGCCAGAGCCTCTACTAGTAACTGGAGAGCATGCAAGATCATAAACAACACATATGTAATAACTTGATAATTAACATGACATGGTATTCTCTATCCATCGGATCCCGACAAACACAACATAGAGTATTACGGATAGATGATCTTGATCATGTTAGGCAGCTCACAAGATCCAACAATGAAGCACAATGAGGAGAAGACAACCATCTAGCTACTGCTATGGACCCATAGTCCAGGGGTGAACTACTCACTCATCACTCCGAGAGCGACCATGGCGGTGTAGAGTCCTCCGGGAGATGAATCCCCTCTCCGGCGAGGTGCCGGAGGAGATCTCGAGAATCCCCCGAGATGGGATCGGCGGCGCGGCGTCTCGGTAAGGTTTTCCGTATCGTGGTTTTTCGCCTCATGGGTTTCGCGACGGAGGCTTTAAGTAGGCGGAAGGGCAGAGTCGGGGGCCTGACGAGGGGCCCACACCATAGGGCGGCGCGGGCCCCCCCTTGGCCGCGCTGCCTTGTGGTGTCGCCACCTCGTGGCCCCACTTCGTATGCTCTTCGGTCTTCTGGAAGCTCCGTGGAAAAATAGGCCCCCGGGTCTTCGTTTCGTCCAATTCCGAGATTATTTCGTTACTAGGATTTCTGAAACCAAAAACAGCAGAAAACGAGAACCGGCACTTCGGCATCTTGTTAATAGGTTAGTTCCGGAAAATGCACGAATATGACATAAAGTGTGCATAAAACATGTAGGTATCATCAATAATATGGCATAGAACATAAGAAATTATCGATACGTCGGAGACGTATCAAGCATCCCCAAGCTTAGTTACGCTCGTCCCGAGCGAGTAAAACGATAACAAAGATAATTTCGAAGTGACATGCCATCATAACCTTGATCATACTATTTGTAAACATATGTAGTGAATGCAGTGATCAAAACAATGGTAATGACATGAGTAAACAAGTGAATCATAAAGCAAAGACTTTTCATGAATAGTACTTTAAGACAAGTATCAATAAGTCTTGCATAAGAGTTAACTCATAAAGCAATAAATCAAAGTAAAGGCATTGAAGCAACACAAAGGAAGATTAAGTTTCAGCGGTTGCTTTCAACTTGTAACATGTATATCTCATGGATAATTGTCAACATAGAGTAATATAACAAGTACAATATGCAAGTATGTAGGAATCAATGCACGGTTCACACAAGTGTTTGCTTCTTGAGGTGGAGAGAGATAGGTGAACTGACTCAACATAAAAGTAAAAAGAATGGTCCTTCAAAGAGGAAAGCATCGATTGCTATATTTGTGCTAGAGCTTTTATTTTGAAAACATGAAACAATTTTGTCAACGGTAGTAATAAAGCATATGAGTTATGTAAATTATATCTTACAAGTTGCAAGCCTCATGCATAGTATACTAATAGTGCCCGCACCTTGTCCTAATTAGCTTGGACTACCGGATCTTTGCAATGCACATGTTTTAACCAAGTGTCACAATGGGGTACCTCCATGCCGCACTGTACAAAGGTCTAAGGAGAAAGCTCGCATTTTGGATTTCTCGCTTTTGATTATTCTCAACTTAGACATCCATACCAGGACAACATGGACAACAGATAATGGACTCCTCTTTAATGCATAAGCATGTGGCAACAATTATTATTCTCATATGAGATTGAGGATATATGTCCAAGACTGAAACTTCCACCATGAATCATGGCTTTAGTTAGCGGCCCAAAGTTCTTCTCTAACAATATGCATGCTCCAACCATGAAGGTGGTAGATCTCTCTTACTTCAGACAAGACGGACATGCATAGCAACTCACATGATATTCAACAAAGAATAGTTGATGGCGTCCCCAGAAGCATGGTTATCGCACAACAAGCAACTTAATAAGAGATAAAGTGCATAAGTACATATTCAATACCACAATAGTTTTTAAGCTATTTGTCCCATGAGCTATATATTGCAAAGGTGAATGATGGAATTTTAAAGGTAGCACTCAAGCAATTTACTTTGGAATGGCGGATAAATACCATGTAGTAGGTAGGTATGGTGGACACAAATGGCATAGTGGTTGGCTCAAGTATTTTGGATGCATGAGAAGTATTCCCTCTCGATACAAGGTTTAGGCTAGCAAGGTTATTTGAAACAAACACAAGGATGAACGGTACAGCAAAACTCACATAAAAGACATATGGTAAACATTATAAGACTCCATACCGTCTTCCTTGTTGTTCAAAACTCAATACTAGATGTTATCTAGACTCTAGAGAAACCAAATATGCAAACCAAATTAGCAAGCTCTAAGTATTTCTTCATTAATGGGTGCAAAGTATATGATGCAAAAGCTTAAACATGAGCACAACAATTGCCAAGTATCAAATTATCCAAGACATTTTAGAGTTACTACATGTAGCATTTTCCAATTCCAACCATATAACAATTTAACGAAGAAGAAACTTCGCCATGAATACTATGAGTAGAGCCTAAGGACATATTTGTCCATATGCTACAACGGAGCGTGTCTCTCTCCCATAAAGTGAATGCTAGGATCCATTTTATTCAAACAAAACAAAAAACAAAAACAAACCGACGCTCCAAGCAAAGTGCATAAGATGTGACGGAATAAAAATATAGTTTCAGGGGAGGAACCCGATAATGTTGTCGATGAAGAAGGGAATGCCTTGGGAATCCCCAAGCTTAGACGCTTGAGTCTTCTTAGAATATGCGGGGGTGAACCACCGGGGCATCCCCAAGCTTAGAGCTTTCACTCTCCTTGATCATATTGCATCATACTCCTCTCTTGATCCTTGAAAACTTCCTCCACACCAAACTCGAAACAACTCATTAGAGGGTTAGTGCATAATAAAAATTCACATGTTCAGAGGTGACACAATCATTCTTAACACTTCTGGACATTGCATAAAGCTACTTGGACATTAATGGATCAAAGAAATTCATCCAACATAGCAAAAGAGGCAATGCGAAATAAAAGACAGAATCTGTCAAAACAGAACAGTCCGTAAAGATGGATTTTATTAGGCCACCAGACTTGCTCAAACGAAAATGCTCAAATTGAATGAAAGTTGCGTACATATCTGAGGATCATGCTCGTAAATTGGCTTAATTTTCTGAGCTACCTACAGGGAGATAGACCCAGATTCGTGACAGAAAAGAAATCTGGAACTGCGCAGTAATCCAAATCTAGTACTTACTTTTCTATCAAAGACTTTACTTGGCACAACAAAACATAAAACTAAGATAAGGAGAGGTTGCTACAGTAGTAAACAACTTCCAAGACACAAATATAAAACAAAAATACTCGGAGTAAAAACATGGGTTGTCTCCCATAAGCGCTTTTCTTTAACGCCTTTCGCCTAGGCGCAGAAAGTGTAACTCAAGTGTTATCAAAGGGTGGTGCACCTACAGCGGGGTTTGGAGTTTTCTCAACCATGCATAGTATATTGGATACATAAGTTTCAGCGTCTCCCTTTTCATTAGTCTTGTGCTTGCTACTCTCATCGAACAAATTTTCAGGAACAAGCCAAGCATAGTTATTTTCTAGTGCATCATTCAGAGCTAGGAGTTTGCATGGTATTGGTGCTTTGATCTCCCCACCATCATCAATATTATTAGTGTATCTTATTCTATCCATGTCCATCTTTTCAAGGAGACTAACAAAATTAGTATGAGAACCAAGCATATTAAATTTAGCAAAGACCTTTCTAGCCTCTCTTGCTAGACCACCAAATTCTCTAAGAAGGGTTTCTAAAACAAAATCTTTCTTTTCCCCTCTTCCATATCACCAAGTGTAAGAAACATGTGTTGGATTATAGGATTGAGATTAACAAATTTAGTTTCCAACATGCGAACTAAAGCAGCAGCAGCAATTTCATAAGTAGGAGCAAGTTCTACCAAGTGTCTATCTTCAAAATCTTCAACGGTACTAACATTGGTGAAAAATTCTTCTATATTGCTCCTCCCAATTATAGACCCTTGTCCTACCGGTATGTTCTTTGCGGTAAAATTAAAAGGAAACATGATGAAATAAGTAAAGTAAATGCAAGTAAACTAATTTTTTTGTGTTTTCGATATAGCAAACAAGACAGTAAATAAAGTAAAACTAGCAACTAATTTTTTTGTGTTTTGATATAATGCAGCAAACAAAGTAGTAAATAAAATAAAGCAAGACAAAAACAAAGTAAAGAGATTGAGAAGTGGAGACTCCCCTTGCGAGCGTGTCTTGATCTCCCCGGCAACGGCGCCAGAAAAAGAGCTTGATGGCGTGTATTTCACACGTTCGTTGGGCAACCCCAAGAGGAAGGTATGATGCACACGGCAGCAAGTTTTCCCTCGAAAGAAACCAAGGTTTATCGAACCAGGAGGAGCCAAGAAGCACGTTGAAGGTTGATGGCGGCGGGATGTAGTGCGGCGCAACACCGGGGATTCCGGCGCCAACGTGGAACCTGCACAACACAACCAAAGTACTTTGCCCCAACGAAACGAGTGAGGTTGTCAATCTCACCGGCTTGCTGTAACAAAGGATTAACCGTATTGTGTGGAAGATGATTGTTTGCAGAGAAAATAGTAAAAACAAGTATTGCAGCAGATTTGTATTTCAGTATTAAAGAATGGACCGGGGTCCACAGTTCACTAGAGGTGTCTCTCTCCCATAAGATAAAAGCATGTTGGGTGAACAAATTACAGTCGGGCAATTGACAAATAGAGAGGGCATAACAATGCACATACATGACATGATAAGTATAGTGAGATTTAATTGGGCATTACGACAAAGTACATAGACCGCCATCCAACTGCATCTATGCCTAAAAAGTCCACCTTCGAGGTTATCATCCGAACCCCTCCGAGTATTAAGTTGCTAACAACGAGACAATTGCATTAAGTATGGTGCGTAATGTAATCAACAACTACATCCTCGGACATAGCGCCAATGTTTTATCCCTAGTGGCAACAACACAACACAACCCTAGAACTTTTCGTCATCTGTCCAGGTGTCAATGCGAGGCATGAACCCACTATCGAGCATAAATACTCCCTCTTGGAGTTAAAAGCAAAAACTTGGCCGAGCCTCTACTAGTAACGGAGAGCATGCAAGATCATAAACAACACATATGTAATAACTTGATAATTAACATGACATGGTATTCTCTATCCATCGGATCCCGACAAACACAACATAGAGTATTACGGATAGATGATCTTGATCATGTTAGGCAGCTCACAAGATCCAACAATGAAGCACAATGAGGAGAAGACAACCATCTAGCTACTGCTATGGACCCATAGTCCAGGGGGTGAACTACTCACTCATCACTCCGGAGGCGACCATGGCGGTGTAGAGTCCTCCGGGAGATGAATCCCCTCTCCGGCAGGGTGCCGGAGGAGATCTCCGGAATCCCCGAGATGGGATCGGCGGCGGCGGCGTCTCGGTAAGGTTTTCCGTATCGTGGTTTTTCGCCTCGGGGGTTTCGCGACGGAGGCTTTAAGTAGGCGGAAGGGCAGAGTCGGGGCCCGACGAGGGCCCACACCATAGGGCGGCGCGGGCCCCTCCTTGGCCGCGCCGCCTTGTGGTGTCGCCACCTCGTGGCCCCACTTCGTATGCTCTTCGGTCTTCTGGAAGCTCCGTGGAAAAATAGGCCCCTGGGTCTTCGTTTCGTCCAATTCCGAGATTATTTCGTTACTAGGATTTCTGAAACCAAAAACAGCGGAAAACGAGAAGCGGCACTTCGGCATCTTGTTAATAGGTTAGTTCCAGAAAATGCACGAATATGACATAAAGTGTGCATAAAACATGTAGGTATCATCAATAATATGGCATAGAACATAAGAAATTATCGATACGTCGGAGACGTATCACCCGTCCGTCAGCGTCTCGGGTTAGGTCCCAACCCGGTGAGAAACTCAGCCCAGATCCAGATCTGGATGCTTTTGCATCCAGGTCCCTGCAGTTCTTTTCCCTTAACCCGCGGTCCCTGACCCCTGGACCTTTTGCTAAAAGCCCCCCTGCAGGTTCTGATCCACGCGTAGTCCAGTCAGCGCCGTGTCAGCACCCTGGCCCCATCTGTCAGCCACCGTGGCTAGCTCCCTCTCGGTGAGAAAAGCCCCGGCCCTTTTACGTTTTTACGAAAATTCCGGAAAATGTGTAAATCTCGTATAAATCATATCTTTTAAACCGTAACTCGAAATTAAAAGTGTTATATATGAAAATTGATCAGAAAAATGTGCTGGACATGATTATGCCATCCATGCTTGCTGCTGCATCATGCATTATATAATTTCGTGCTAGTTTGCAAAATCACCTAATATGGAACATATGGAATATGAGGGATACTATATAAATATTGTCCCGGTTCCATTTAATATTGATGTAGCTCACCCCCTGCCATGTTGCTATGCTAATCCACCCTTAACTTTGACGGTAGAAATGCAACACCAACCTTAATTTGATTGTCCTGGGTTCCGACTCCGATTAATATGGATAAGCTGCATCGCACCATATCTGCCATGCCATGCATATCATATCATGATCATGCCGGTTCTTCTTCCGTAGTAGTAAGACTTGCATATATTGTGTGTTCCAGCATTTGCTTCTTCCGGATAGGATCACGAAGTGTGATGTGAGATACGACGAGTTCTCCGACAAGTTCTTCTGCAGCTTTTCACAGGCGAGCCCTCTCTCTTCACCTATTTACTCTCTCCCTCGCACTGCTATCCTTATGTTGCGATTCTTTATCGAGTCACGTGTCCTATTCCACTTGTTTACCATAATAATCCTATATGTATCATTCCTTACCCACAGCCGTTGCTTGATGTTTGAGCCTTGCGAGTCGTAGGCGTGTTTAGGTTCTGTTGTTTATCTCGATCTGTTATCGGGATATGCTTGGGTTGTTGGGAGGTTATCACATGCTATATCAGTTGTTGGAGATACACATGCTTTACTTAATTGTTAACAACTAAAATTGTAAGCGAGAGGCATCCGTGAGCCCCTTTGCGAAAGCATCGGAACTTTGACTCGCTAATGTCCCCTAGGCCCCGAGTTCTTGTTATCTGTTCCGAGATTGAGCGCTCTACCCATGCGCGGGGACGATTATTGGGACCCCCCCTCACCCATTACCTTTTCTCAAGTCAGTTGAAAAGGGGGCCACAACCTTGGTTTTATTTGCCGATGCCATGTATGCCATGCTTTACTTCCTGTTGCCTTCGGGTGTTTACTTCCTGTTGCCTTCGGGTGTTTATATTCTGTACTGTACCCCGCGGGACGTTTAGCGAAGCGTGCGGTTTGCACGCCTAGCCGCCGACGCAAACCCTGAGTCCGTCTCGGAGTACGGCCGGACTTCGTCACGGGTAGCTTAGTCGGGTGCCCCCCCTAGACTTTCTTGTTGAACTGGGAACGGTCTTGTTGTGAGACATCCACCTGTCGTAAGTGGGTCGATCATGCGTATGGTTACATTTGGGCAACCCCTGCAGGGTGTACATCTTATCGATAAGCCGTGTCCGCGGTTATGGACGACTTGGAATTGTATAGCTTGATCATAGAACAACTTACACCGTTATCTTGTTGCTAATAATCTGCTAATAACTTGCGTAGTAATATAGCATTACTACAACCGATACCTAATAAAACTTGTCCACCGTTGAGTGCCTTTTACATTGCCTCTTCGCAATTGTTGAAGGGGATATGTGTATTTGGCTGGGTTATGTTTGTGTAGTATTTTATCTCGTTACCTTATGCGCTCTCTTATCTTCTCCGAGTAGACGGATGTTGTAGCGTGTCTCTATTGGTTATAGTTTTGCTGCCGCTAAACCTACCATATAGCCCCAGGCGATATATATATATATACTCGCTCGGCGAGCATAGCCATTTCTAGTCTCGCTAAGTACGTGCCGGAGTTCGTTCCTTGGTACTTACTCTCGCCTTTTCCCTTTCTCTTTTTCTTCCTCCCTTTTGTCGGCAACCGATGGCCCGACTTCGACAGGTACAAGATTACGACGTTAGCAAGGTTACCCTTCCGGCTTGGCCTGGGCAGGGTTATGGACGCCACTGGTTATCTTCAGGACTCTTAGTCCAATTTGTATCTTGTCCGTACTCGGACGCATTCGATCTTCTGTATGATTTGGATCTTTGTATTGTATATTTGTATCTTGACTCGTTGGAGTCGTTGTTGTAATATATGTATCTTGTGGGCTCTATTGTAATCCTCGTTGTAATGTTACCGCTCGTGTTAATTCCTCTGGCATCACGTGTGTGATTCGTCGCGCATGTCGTGTCGGAGGGCGTCTCTGAATCGATATCGTGCGGATTTCGGCGGGATCGCTGGAATCCTCATGGTACCTGTTCCGGGGCGTCACAATTTGTAACGGCCCCGGTAGTACCCCTGTAGAATTGTTTGTTCTTTTATTTTTGTGCATAATCATGCATCATGCATCACCCATGTTTTACAAAATCAAATTATTTTATAAACCCTTCTTATTTTATTTTACCCTCCCATAAGGTTTTTATAATAAACCTCCTCTCTTCTATTCTTTAACAAAACCCTACAATCAAAACTATATTAATAAATAAAACTATTTCAAATATTTTCATATACAATATAAAATCTGGTTTTGCTTTTCTTTGGTATGGTTTTCAAAAGGGTTCTCAAATCTGTTTTGAACAAGAGAGAAAAAGAAAATAAATTTTAAAACAAAACCCCTAACCCTAAACCTTCTGGGCCCCTCTCTCTTTCTCTGGCCTTTTCTTCTCCATCCCGGCGGCCCACCTCTTCCTCCTGGCCTTTTTCCTTTTCACCCCGGAAGCCTGGCCTAGCCCACCTTCCAAGCGGCCCGTACCCCTTCGGCATCTCCCCCTCCCCTCTTTTTCGTCCTCGTCACGCGGACAACGACAGGAGACGCTCCCCACCTGCTCGCTCACGCTGCGTGCGTGAACCTCCCCTCCCCTCTCCTCGCTTTTCTTCTGGACCACGCATGCTCCTCCTTATCCTCCCAGCAGCTGTGCTCCTCTCCCACGTTTCTCTCGTCCCTTTTTCTTTCTTCACCTGCAAGCCAACGAGAAGGGGAGAAACCCCACAGTACCGCCACTTCTTCACCGGGCGCCCCACCATTTCCGGCCTCCCCTCTCCAATCCAAGGGCACCCCGAGCTCCGTCGCGTCGTCCTCGTCAACCCTCTGCAAGGAATCGTCCAGGGATGCTTCGAATCATCGACGCCGACCTCGTTTCTTCCTCAGCTCCGGCGGTCGATTTCCTCGATTTCGGCCGCCTACGACCTCCTCCGACCTCCCTGACCACGTCAACGTGTTCAAGGTAAGGTCACGCGTCTCCCATGCCTCGTCTCGCTTCCCACCTCCCTCTGTAGCGTGCTGCCCGCGTTGACCCTCCTCCGCTCCCCGCAGATGCTCGCCGCCGGCCTACCTTCGGTGGCTCCCCGGCGCCAAGACCACCATCTTCGGACTCCCCTTCGTCTCCCGCGTCGAACGCGCCCACGCACGCGTCTTGGGGCGCCCTGCAACGTCCGCGCACCCCATGTCTGCACGCCGGTGGTCACCGCCGCCCCCGCGCCGCGCGCGGCATCTATCTCCGTCGAACGCCTTGCGAGCAGCCACAGACGCTTTGCCAGCTCAGCCGCCGAGGTGGCTGCGGGCCCCGTCCGTCAGCGTCTCGGGTTAGGTCCCAACCCGGTGAGAAACTCAGCCCAGATCCAGATCTGGATGCTTTTGCATCTAGGTCCCTGCAGTTCTTTTCCCTTAACCCGCGGTCCCTGACCCCTAGACCTTTTGCTGAAAGCCCCCCTGCAGGTTCTGATCCACGCGTAGTCCAGTCAGCGCCGCGTCAGCACCCTGGCCCCATCTATCAGCCACCGTGGCTAGCTCCCTCTCGGTGAGAAAAGCCCCGGCCCTTTTCTGTTTTACTGAAAATTCCAGAAAATGTGTAAATCTCGTATAAATCATATCTTTTAAACCGTAACTAGAAATTAAAAGTGTTATATATGAAAATTGATCAGAAAAATGTGCTGGACATGATTATGCCATCCATGCTTGCTGCTGCATCATGCATTATATAATTTCGTGCTAGTTTGCAAAATCACCTAATATGGAACACATGGAATATGAGGGATACTATATAAATATTGTCCCGGTTCCATTTAATATTGATGTAGCTCACCCCCTGCCATGTTGCTATGCTAATCCACCCTTAAGTTTGATGGTAGAAATGCAACACCAACCTTAATTTGATTGTCCTGGGTTCCGACTCCGATTAATATGGATAAGCTGCATCGCACCATATCTGCCATGCCATGCATATCATATCATGATCATGCCGGTTCTTCTTCCGTAGTAGTAAGACTTGCATATATTGTGTGTTCTAGCATTTGCTTCTTCCCGGATAGGATCACGAAGTGTGATGTGAGATACGACGAGTTCTCCGACAAGTTCTTCTGCAGCTTTTCACAGGCGAGCCCTCTCTCTTCACCTATTTACTCTCTCCCTCGCACTGCTATCCTTATGTTGCGATTCTTTATCGAGTCACGTGTCCTATTCCACTTGTTTACCATAATAATCCTATATGTATCATTCCTTACCCACAGCCGTTGCTTGATGTTTGAGCCTTGCGAGTCGTAGGCGTGTTTAGGTTCTGTTGTTTATCTCGATCTGTTATCGGGATATGTTGGGTTGTTGGGAGGTTATCACATGCTATATCAGTTTTTGGAGATACACATGCTTTACTTAATTGTTAACAACTAAAATTGTAAGCGAGAGGCATCTGTGAGCCCCTTTGCGAAAGCATCGGAACTTTGACTCGCTAATGTCCCCTAGGACCCGAGTTCTTGTTATCCGTTCCGAGATTGAGCGCTCTACCCATGCGTGGGGACGATTATTGGGACCCCCTCACCCATTACCTTTTCTCAAGTCAGTTGAAAAGGGGGCCACAACCTTGGTTTTATTTGCCGATGCCATGTATGCCATGCTTTACTTACTGTTCCCTTCGGGTGTTTACTTCCTGTTGCCTTCGGGTGTTTATATTCTCATACTGTACCCCGCGGGACGTTTAGCGAAGCGTGTGGTTTGCATGCCTAGCCGCCGACGCAAACCCCGAGTCCGTCTCGGAGTACGGCCGGACTTCGTCACGGGTAGCTTAGTCGGGTGGCCCCCTAGACTTTCTTGTTGAGCTGGGAACGGTCTTGTTGTGAGACATCCACCTGTCGTAAGTGGGTCGAGCATGCGTATGGTTACATTTGGGCAACCCCCGCAGGGTGTACATCTTATCGATAAGCCGTGTCCGCGGTTATGGACGACTTGGAATTGTATAGCTTGATCATAGAACAACTTACACCGTTATCTTGTTGCTAATAATCTGCTAATAACTTGCGTAGTAATATAGCATTACTACAACCGATACCTAATAAAACTTGTCCACCGTTGAGTGCCTTTTACATTGCCTCTTCGCAATTGTTGAAGGGGATATGTGTATTTGGCTGAGTTATGTTTGTGTAGTATTTTATCTGTTACCTTATGCGCTCTCTTATCTTCTCTGAGTAGACGGATGTTGTAGCGTGTCTCTATTGGTTATAGTTTTGCTGCCGCTAAACCTACCATATAGCCCTCAGGCGATATATATATATACTCGCTCGGCGAGCATAGCCATTTCTAGTCTCGCTAAGTACGTGCCGGAGTTCGTTCCTTGGTACTTACTCTCGCCTTTTCCCTTTCTCTTTTTCTTCCTCCCTTTTGTCGGCAACCGATGGCCCGACTTCGACAGGTACAAGATTACGACGTTAGCAAGCTTACCCTTACGGCTTGGCCTGGGCAGGGTTATGGACGCCACTGGTTATCTTCAGGACTCTTAGTCCAATTTGTATCTTGTCCGTACTCGGACGCATTCGATCTTCTGTATGATTTGGATCTTTGTATTGTATATTTGTATTATGACTCGTTGGAGTCGTTGTTGTAATATATGTATCTTGTGGGCTATATTGTAATCCTGTTGTAATGTTACCGCTCGTGTTAATTCCTCTGGCATCACGTGTGTGATTCGTCGCGCATGTCGTGTCGGAGGGCGTCTCTGAATCGATATCGTGCGGATTTCGGCGGGATCGCTGGAATCCTCATGGTACCGGTTCCGGGGCGTCACACCATCGTATAGATCGGCTAAGACCTCCCTGCTAGCAGTGGAGTTAGTGAATTCGAAGTTGGTGAAGCTTTCCGAGTCGCTATCTTGAGATAGATCGGTTTCCGTGACCGACCCGAAAGTCATATCACGGAACAGATCGACGATTACTCGGCTGTCGGCGGGCTTGGTGAAGCGTGGTGGCGAAACTTCTTCATCGCCTGACTCAACGGACGATGTTGACGATCCCGAGTAATCGGGCTTGACCGTCAATGGTCCTGAAAAAATCAATGTCAAAAACGGTGTGATCCTTCTTTCCCGACAAGGAAGCGAAAGCTCCCGAACGTCATCTCCGTCGACTCCTCCAGATTGGCATATGCATGCAAACGGGCCGGAGGGTGAGGAACAAAATCGACGAGATCAGGTTGGACTTGTTTACCTCCTTCCATCACGTTGGTTGCTGCCGATGATGATGTTGACGATGCCATCGAGATCAGAACCTTGCAACCTCCAGTTCCCACAGACGGCGCCAATTGACGAGGGATTAACTCGTCAATGCCTACGTATTGTAGACTTAGGGTTTCGTAACAAGTAGAGGTCAAGTAGATCTCGAAGGTTCAGCCGAACAAAGGTGCTCAACTCAATATTACGGTGGCTAGGTTACAATGATTCAGTCCTCCTTTTCACCCTCGGCTTCCCCTTTATATAGGAGGTGAAGCCGAGGCTTTTCCGTGTTGTACAAGTTACAAATTGTCTGGCCGTGTTGGGCCTTTCCCTATATTCATACAAGTTTCCTACGATAACTCTAACTTCCTAATCCGAGGACCTCCAACCTTCTGGGCCTTCCAAGCTTCGAGTCCATGGGATTTCCGCTTTCCTGTGGACCAGGGGTACTTATTCGACATGCCTTGTAGTCATACCTATGTCAAGAAGCTCTTCCCACGGTCAATAGACAACAATCTTCGCAAAAATTTGTGCTTTGAGAGAATGTGACAGATACATACATATAACATCAAAGTTGGTGCGTTTACACTATGCTTATCGTCTTATACAGTGCAACTATTGACGCATCGTGCGCACTCACAAAAAGTAGACTTTTATGCGTTTGTTAGGTACATGAACAGATATCAATCGTGTGCCAATATTGCGCGATGCCACTAACAACATACCTGTCGCGTGTTGTCAGGTTCACCCGCTTCTGGCATTTTCTTGTCATATGGAAAGGTGGTCCCCACTTACTAGTCGCGTGCCAGTTCAGGCAATACGCAGCCATTACCGACTAACTAGTCGCGTATGCTTTTTACGGCCGCTGCTAAAAAGAGCAGTAGTGTGCGCCTCTCGGCGCCCGCTGCCATTAGTCGTGCCCCTATAGGCTTTTTCCTACTAGTGGTGGGACCAGACGTCATGTGGAGACCTAGCTCTATTACCAGACCGGTGCTTGTGGGACCCAGTAGCGAACCGTTGGGCCACGGCTTGTGGGACATAGTAGTGAACCGTTGGTCGTGTGCGATAAAAGCGGCGGAACGTGCCGCCAAAGCTTCAGCGGTGAGCATGCATCAGCTAAGCGGGGGACGGGGTTGGTGGAGACCCATGTTGGTAGCTCAGAGCAGGGCGCGGGCGACCGAGAGGGCGACATCAACGGGGAGCGCCATTGATGGTGGGAAGATTGTTGGGGAGGGCGCGACTGTCTGCTGCAGCTACAGGGGCCATGCGCGGAGGCGTTGAGATCCCCTTCGGCTCCGGCGGTCGCGAATTGAGCTCCATGTCTTCTTATAGCTCATGCGCCACTGGGAATCGAGATGTTGATCTTCCTATGTCTGCGGTGCTGGGCGGACGTTGTTCAGAGGATTTCATGCACACCGAAGAACTGCAACCGTCCATTCTACGTGTGCAACGATAAGGGGGTAAGAATCGGGGCAATTTACTATTTTCATGATCAGGATCCTTGAGCAATACGATGATCTGTTTTGCGTTCATGTAGGTAAAATGTTTCTTCCTTTGGCTCGATGATCTCGCCCGAACGCTGATGAATGAACTGCTAGAAGAGCATGAAGAATGGTTGCCCATCCCGCCACAGACAACAGCATCCGCAGCGCGAGCTCCGGCAGAAGAGACGGGGAAATATCACGCATTGATAGAGAGGTAGTTGTTGAGCTAAGGAAGTTGAACCAGAAGATTAGGAAGCTCAAGATCAATCACAATTTTTCAATTACATTTGGGCATGTCTTGTAGGTATGGTAATCGCATTGGGTGTAATGTTGAAATTGTATGGAAAGGCGTGAATTTGGGAGGAATTTGTAAGATTGAAATTGTATGAAAAAAGTTGAAAGAAATGAGAAATTTAGAAACTTTGATCAGTGAAATGCAGTTGTGCTCTGACTTTCCGTAAAAAAAGGGTTTCATTGTGGGCTATCTCAGAGATGAGAGCCGAGTGTCGACTTGAGTAATGGGCCAACTCCATCTAATTAGGCTCATTCAGTTAGTTTTGGTGGGCAAATGAGAAGGGTGGAAAATGAACAAAAAAGGTGGGGTGTGGATGGGACTCGAACTCAAGACCGTGTGGATCGGTGGCGTGAAGGGCTACACTGGTAATCGGTGGGGCGGATGGAAATATATTGAGAAGGAAATGGTAGAAATCTATCTATAGTTACAGCACGACTTGGTTTAGGGTTTAAAAACACATGTTTGTACTTTGGGCACCCATAAGTGATGTTTGGACACGAACATTTTTCAACACACATAAATGATCTTTGGGTAGAGTCGCGTCCATGAGACCGTGGACACCGGGGATTTACATCCCCTTTTTGGTTCGGCGGGAGGGCGCTGAGAAGAGCACGCAAGATCAAGCACAACATAGAGACACAAAAATTTACCCTGGCTCAGCGCGCACGAATGCTAAAACCCATACGTCCTGCTCGTATGAATTTTCTTTGTTGATTATGAACATTTTCACAGGGAGCCGAGACTCCCTCTTCCAACGCCTCCGATCCAACTCTTTTCTCCTCCTTCTCCCGAGCCTAAAGAGACATTGCTACCCTGCTGCCCTCCTTTTATATACAAGATTGCAAGGAAAAGAAGATGCTCTGTGAAAAAAGCTTTGAATGATGACTATTGGATGTCCTAAATTAATATCCAAGGACTTACGGTGGACCACATTTCACAATTCTACAATATATGGGAGAAGCTACAAGGTGTGCACCTACATCATGACACTACACCATGACACGAATGATTCTATTTTTTGGAAGTTTGGCAAAGACGGTTCATACTCGGCTAACTTGGCAAGAAGATGCAATTCTTAGGACACACCTCCTCCCCAGTGACTACTTTAGTATGGAGACCTTGGGCTCCCCCAAGTGTAAGATCTTTGCATTGCTTGTTCTTCAAAACTATGTTTGGACGACGGGATCGTCTACAAAAGAGAGGTTGGCCAAATGTGGAAATTGTGAACTTTGCAACCAAGTGCAAGAATCGGCTGCACACCTACTATTTCATTGCCGGTTCACTCGGCCCACTTGGGAAAGCTTAAAGTCATGGCTCGGTCTTCTTGACATTCAACCCCAAGATTGGACCGCTCTTCACTCCGTCTAAGAATGGTGGAGGGACGTGATTCAAAAAAGAAGCCAACATGGGAAGGCCATAGCTTCCTTAGCGATGCTTGCTTCATGGGAGATTTGGAAGGAACGGATTGCTCGAGTATTTAGGAATATTTTGTCAACCGCAAACATGCTTGTCATGAAGATCAAAGAGGAGGTCTCTTTGTGGAGCCTTGCCGATGCGAAGCACTTTGTAATATGATGCCGCGAGAGTAGGAATTTGTTATCTAGCTTGGTGCTTTACCAAGTTTGGTTTGTGAGACCTCTAAAACTTATCCTTAATCAATGAAAATGGCAAATCTTTTGCCTTATTACAAAAAAAGGGATTATAATCATGCGGATTCAGGACTTGCTTAGATGTCTTGGTCATCCAAATAAGAGCAAAGATTAGCTCTCATTTCACGAAGTTGCACATCAAAATTCTCACAATGAGGAGCATGCACTGCTAGCCATCCCCTCCATCCCCGCCTGCACGCTTGCAATCCGGTGTGTGTTGCTGGCGGAATGCACTGTCTACTCTAGTGTGGGTTCCTCTGAACCTTGCGCGGTTAGAGTCCACGCGAGGATTGGGCCTATGGGCGGCGACGCAGGCGTCGGCTGCACTGCATCGTGGCAATAAGTCCATGCGTGCAATGCAGCGGCTGCTTTAGGAGCGCAAGGCGTGGCGTAGTAACGATGGCATGTCACGAAACAGTGGACGTCCATGCCTTGTTTTAGGGCGGAGCGTCCAGTTGCCCGAGGCGTGGGGCAGCATCGTGAGGGCCAACTAGATGGGGTAAAGACCTCGAGGAAGAGAACATTGTGGAGGATGGACTCACCTTCTATCTCGATGCGACACCGACCTGCTGTCACCCTGATCTGCCGCCGCAACCATGATACGAGAGAAGACGAGAGACAGGGAGGGGAGCTGGAGATAGGTCTGTTTCCTCTAGTACATCGCACCATGCTCGCGGGTGAAACATCGTCGGCAATGTTGAGTGAAAGCCGGTCCGGAACTCCATGTGAGATGGAAGTGGTGAAATGCTACGGAAACCACAAGAAAATCTTAAATAGTACAGGAATTGCCGAAAGATACCAAGTAATGCTCGCCTAGAGCCAGTTGACGTGGTGAGACTACACACGTGAATAACAAACTTCCTTTTGAACTTAGCGAATAACAAACTCCACATGCCTAGGAATACTCCACGGGGAATATTTTGGCGATAAATGGATAAGGACATGACTCCGGTGGTATTGTTTCTAATTATTTGGATGTGTGACAACATTAGGCATTCACATGTTTCACTTTAATAGTAAATATTTTAGGGCGGACCGTCCAGTTGCCCGAGGCGGGGGAAGCACCGTGAGGGATAGCTAGACGGGGGTAAAGATGTCAAGGCAGAGAACATTGTGGAGGATGGACTCACCTTCTAGCTCGATGCGACACCGACCTGCCGTCACCCCGATCTATCGCTGCAACCATGATATGAGAGAAGACGAGAGACGGGGAGAGGAGCTGGAGAGAGATCTATTTCCTCTCGTACATCGCACCATGCCCGCGGGTGAAACTTTCGTCGGCAATGTTGAGAGAAAGCCGGTCCGGAACTCCGGGTGAGATGGAAGTAGAAAAAGGCTACGGGGACCACATGAAAATCTTGAATAGTACTCACATGAATCGCCAAAAGATACCAAGTAATGCTCGCCTAGAGCTTTTTTTTTTGAAACACAAATTATATATATTAGGCCAGCAAGCCGCCTCATTAAAAACCTCTCAGTCCCCTTCAGTACCCTGGGAGGAAAAGAGTGCGTAAGAAACTTGCTGCCTCGGAACACAGTAAGATTACAAAATGATCACCCGATCAGAAATAAGAACAGGATCTAGAAAAGGGGGAGGATCAGAAAACCAAAACTCCCGAACTTCCTGGGTGTAACCATGGCGAGCCAACGAGTGTGCAACCTCATTAGCTTCTCGCGGGCAGTGTATGAACGTCGCCATACCAAGCACCATCAGCAGATGCCTGCAGTCATCAATAATCACCGCTCCCGTTCCTCTATACTCTGATGGATCTCGGATAGCTTCCACCACCTCCATCGAATCAGATTCTACAGCTAGAGACTGAGCTCCAAACTGCTCCGCCAGTTTTAGTCCATTAAAAAGGGCTAAAGCCTCCATTGTTGCCACATCAATTGCATGATCAATATGATCACAACTGGCCGCAATAAAATTTCCTCTGGAATCTCTTATAATTGCACCGGTTGCTCCTCTCCCCGTCTCTGGTTCATAAGCAGCATCCACATTTAACTTGTAGACTCCAGATGCAGGTTTTGTCCAACCTCCTCTACGGATTGTATTTCCACTACCGTTCACTTTTGAATTGTTTGCGACAAATGCCTGCAATCAAATGCTCGCCTAGAGCTAACTACACGCGTGAATAACAAACTCCAGATGCGGTAAGCTAAAAAAAACCGCACTACATGCGTGAATAACAAATTTCCTTTTGAACTTGACGAATAACAAACTCCACATCCATAGGAATACTTCATGGGGAATATTTTGGCGATAAATGGATAAGCACATGACTCCGGTGGTTTTATTTGTAATTATTTGGATGTGTGCACCACACATTCACATGTTTCACCTCAATAACAAAGATACTTATTTGTTTAACTCATCTTAGTTTTTGAATTTCCAGAAACGTCCCCATTGCTCCCGGCAAGGAGTGCATGGTGAATTGTTGGTGCCTTTTTTTTTTCTTCTCACTTTCTCATGGTCAGTCTATATGTGGTTTGATCACAACCCACTTTTTTTAAGTGCACAACCCACATTTTATACTATGTGAATTTAATCTAAGGGAACGATTAATTCTAGCCTAATTACAAGTAATCTGAGTTTGAGATTTGATTAGTATGTATTTAGACCGATTATATGTTAATTATCCGTGAATGCCTACCAGCTATAAGATTTGATGGCACGTTGTGTTCTTCCTAAAATTTTGTTGGCATGTTTCTTCGTAAATGAATTGTATCTGGAGTGAATATATGGTGCTCTTGATTAAAATTCGTGTACTTTAATGCCGAGTAAAATGATAAAAGGGTTATGTAATATATTTTTGTAATCTGGTACAATGTTTCGATCAGTACATCTCACTAGTAGAAAAAGACCCTTTAGTCTCGGGTCGTAAGGGGCTTTAGTCCCGGTTGTGCAACCGGGACTAAAGGGTCGCGACTAAAGACCCCCCCTTTAGTCCTGGTTGCCATCCACGTGTACTAAAAAATAACCTTTAGTCCCGGTTGGTATTACCAACCGAGACTAAAGGGTACCCTTTAGTCCCGGGATGAAGCATTAGTCTCGGTCACCAGCAGAACCGGGACTAAAGATCCCATTAGTCCCGGTGGACAAAAAGCTCGAAGCTCGGCGAGTTAAATGAGTGCTCGTTTTCTCGACTCGTTTGAGCTCGGCTCATTTTGTTAACGAGCCGAGCTGAGCATCAGTTTTTGCTCGTTAAGGTTAACGAGCTAAACAATCGAGCCGACTATGTTCGTGAGCTACTCGTTAAGATCGGTAACAAGCTAGACTTCACTAGTTTTTGACTGCGAGTCACTTTAGTTATCTCAAATATTTGGAAGGAAGGAGCCAAGCAAAATAGTATTCTTTAACCATGCTTGAAACTCCTACATTAAGATCTAAAAACCTATGCTTTCTCTCTTCCTCACCAGGCAATGCACACATGTTTGTTTTCCATTGCCTCCTTAACGGTTCTTAACGAGCTGCTCGCGAGCGCTCGCAAGAACATAACGAGTCGAGCCGAACAATGCTTTCAGCTCGTTATTCTTAACGAGTTTAACGATTCGAGCCTTAACAATCACGAGCTTAACGAGCCGAGCCTTAACGATCCGAGCAGCTCGTTAGTCCACCCCTACCATGTGGTTCCGCGCGTCGGGCAAAAATATCTCCAGATTTTGTAATTTCTTTTATTTTAATTTTTTGCACTCCATTTTTTTTTCCAGAATTTCTATTATTACCGTTATTTGCATAGTTTAGTCAATATCTCTAACTACACTTATCAGTACTCAAATTACTTATTCGTGGTCACACTTCCCGCTCGGTCACCCATCTTCCCACACTAGCACGCTTAACTTCCGAGTTCCATTCCGTCCCGCATCCAAGTGCTTCGCGCGCATATATGTGATACTAGTATCATATCAATCCTATTAACATGTTGGTCGATGTCACATTTATTTATTGTTTGAATTTCAAATAATTCTTTTAATAAACAAAAGTAATGATGTAATAATGAACTTTAATAAATAAATAAACATTAACTTTTAAATTTGTATTATTTTAATTTTTTTAAAATTTTAAATTTTTTTTGCCAAACCTAAAACCTAAAAATTTGAAAATCTAAAAATTGAGTAAAAGTAATAGTAATCTTTATGCAGGATGCAATTATTAATTTTATTTTTTTAAAAAATAAAAATATAAAATCCGTAATTTATAGCAAAAACTAAAATCTTCCTGCTTTCATATTTTTATTTGGAATTTTGAGAATCTAAAAATTGGCTAACCGGGTAAACCCAGGTGAATTCGGATGTAACTTTTTCCAAGAATTTTTTTGATATATTATACTCCCTCCGTTCCTTTCTATAGTGCCTATAGATTTTTGGCATTTGTTTCAGAATATAAGGTTGTAGCTTAGCTTTTTTTCAATTACTCCCTCCCCGTTCAGCTCCCAAATCGTCCAGCTCCCAAAATTGTTATGATAAGTTAGGAAGATATGGATTTCCCAAATTTTACGTTGATCTCAAATCGTTCAGCTAGGGGTCTTGTGTACAAAATACTCTTGCGCTAATTTCCGTGCCAAAAAACAATAGGCACTATAGAATGGAACAGAGGGAGTACTTTTTTTTCGACGTCATATGCAAAAGTTATTGCGGTTTTACCATTTTTCAAAAAAAAATTGCAATAAAAGTGAAAATTCAAATTTGTTAATTTTGCATAATAGTAGGTTGCGTAACATACAAGAATCTCAAAAGATTTTATTTTTTGAATTTTCTATCATTTTCTTTTCTATTTTACAGAGTTAAAAAGACGATCGGCGGGGGGGGGGGTTGAAGGGTGCGTGAGGAGTAAAAAGCAAAAAAATAACCTTTAGTCCCGGTTGGTATTACCAACCGAGACTAAAGGGTACCCTTTAGTCCCGGGATGAAGCATTAGTCTCGGTCACCAGCAGAACCGGGACTGAAGATCCCATTAGCTCTTTTTTCTACTAGTGTCTAACAGCCTGATTCATATATAGAGATCACCATAGAAATGCAAAACATACTTTGTATCTTATTATTCCTTCGAATTTTATCTTATGTTGCATCCAATACCATTTCCATTAATTTTAATGATTTTATATAAATACTTATATATATTTCCGCAGCAAGACGCGAGGTACTCATCTAGTTAATATAAATAGAAAACGGGAGTGGTTTTGGCACCCGGAAACATATGCTCCCGGTTTTTAAATTTCATCCAAAATACACTTTTAAAATGTTGAAAAATTAGGACACAAAATTAATAGGTACATCTCGAAATTTTACACGTTTAAGAAGTGGCTCCATGAAAAACCTACATTTTTAGTGTCATGTGTAAAAAAGATAAATTTTGGTGAAAAAAAGTTTGACGTTTTCTTTGTCTTTTTCACACAAGTCACAAAAAATATCAGATTTTCGCGAAACTTGATGTGCGCACATAGAATGTCGATACGCAAGCGCAAAAATTTTTGTTCAAATTTTTTGGACATTTCAAAATGTTTTTCCGGTGGTAGGAGCATATGCTTCCATGTGCCGAATTGAATTTCTCGAAAACGGGAAAACTCCCTTCTTACCCTTAATGAACTGACCAAGTATAACAGGCCAACTATTCATTTTAGCTATGATACAGGAGGCCTAAGTTGTAGAAATGGTTGATATTTTGGAATAATTCAGCGCTGTGGACATGGCTAACGAAGAATCTAAAACAAAGTCCTAGCTGACATGATGTTAAAAATTAATATAAATACTCTCTCCTTTCCATGAAAGGTATCTGAGATTTATTAAAATTAAATGTATGTAGAAACTAAATCATAAATCATGTCTAGATGCATCAGATTTTAGACAAATCTTTAACATGTTTCATAGAACGGAGGGAGTAGAAAACTCCCTTCTTACCCTTAGTGAAGGGTCCTAGTATCAACGGCCTACTCCCTACTGTACAGTTTGCCTATGATACAGGAGATGCCTAAGTCGTAGAAATGATTGATATTTTTGGAACAATTTAGCACTGTGGACATGGCTAACAAACAAGCTAAAACAAAGTCGAACTGCACAAGGCTACTTAAACCGTAAATGCAACAAGGGCTAACTGGGGAGGGCAAAAGGAGCATGTGTTAAATATACAGAATCCTCATATTACTCAGAAGTCAGAACTAAATACGACTAGAATAATGGAACAGACGTCCACTTTACAGGTACGAAAGTGCCAGAAAACATCATCAATAACCCTTCTCGCCACTTTGGCCGCTGATGTTTTCCTTACTCCAGACATATAATGAAATACTGTATAAAAATTGTATCTCAGAACGAAAGTTCTAACAGAAAGGAAGATCTGGAAACCAGGAGTGAGAACAATGTCCCATAAGATTAGCCATACCGCAACCTAAGACTAGAATGGGTAATAGAATGTATCTTGCTCGAATGCTTATTTACCAACTTCTGTGACTCCGGTGAACTTCAAGAACTGTTTAAAAAAATGAAAGCAGTATATATTATAGAATCAAACAAAATGATTTTCCGCAATAAAATCAACCAGAAAGTAGAAACAACAAATACTGGTGAAATAACACATCACAGATTAATCAACGGGAAGCAAAACATACAAACTAACATATAAATGAAGGGTAAGATGACGGCTGACTACTGAAGCCAGCTAAGAGACCACTGTTTGAAATAACCATTCACTCACCAATGCAGGTTCTGTTTTAAATGATCCACGCAGTTAACAACTGTGGAAAATTAGTATATCTGGTAATCGGGAAATTTGTGACTAATGCACAAGAGTTCGCAGAGATGATTAGGTAATATCTTTGGTTCCATTTTATGCATGTTTAATTTATGAAAGAAACATAAGTAGATAGAAGAACAACAAAGCATACCTTTCATTTCAAGAAAGAAGAAACACCTTTGCACGTTTTACAAAAATCATCATCACAACAAATTCAGGGCTTATCACCATTCTTCAATACCAGGTGTCCTTCATCATTTGTGATGCAGATCTCAGTCACAGCCTACAAGTAACAAGATGATGTCAAAAAAAAGGTCCATAAACAACCTTTACATGCCTAACAATACGGACATTCCAAGATATCTCAGCCAGAAGGAAAATATGGGGAAGCTGACCCGATGGTCCAGGTTTGGCTCAGTTGCCCATAACTACCCTGTGTTGAACTCTAACTCTACCGTGTGATTTGCAGAAAAGATTGAGAATAGACTAGGGGTAGCGCCTGAGGCTTAAATTAAGGTTACCAAGAAAAAAATGATTCTCAAGAAACCAATTTTTATCTAGATTGGGAGTTTTCAAAAAATTGAAAACCCTAGTTCATCCAGTTTATGTGTGATTTGCTTGCGACCTTCATTCTCCTTTGTGGGAAAACCCTACATCTGGCTTGTGAAAGTTTGTCACGAGACTGGGAGTCCCCCACCGCTCTCTCCGCCACCGCTCTTCATCGAGTTCTCCAGATCCTGGGCCAGCAGGCCCCTCCACTCTCCTCTCCGGTGCTGGCCGGCAGCGAGTAGGGCGAGGGTCCACCACTGTACAGTAGGTCTCTAGAGTTTAGCTCGGTGCTTGGTTTTGGCGTCATGCCGGTAGTTTGGAGTGCTTCGCCGGTGCTTCGGGACCGACTCCGCGATGTTTGACGGTGATTCTCTTCCTCACGGTGCTCCACCGGTCGGAGACGTTGATGAAGAGTGGTGGCGCCGTCCGCATCTCCATCAACAATAAGGTCCAGGTCTGTGTTGATGGCGACTCAGCTGCCTCTTGCAGGGTTCGTCTTCCGCTTCTGGGCTGCCATGGTGGCGGGACGAGGCGGTGGAAGGCTGATGCTGCTGGCGATGCTGGGGAGCTGCATGGAGTTTGAGGTGCTGCAATTTCTTGGAGATCATCCTCCATGGCCCAGGTTTGGCCGTCGACTGAACAAGCCGTAGGGCGGCTGCTCCAGCTCCTGTCGCAGTGGTGTCAGGATTTCAACCTCCTTCGGAGACCCCTTCATGGATTCGCCGCTTCCTGTGGAGACCAAGTGGTTTCGGCCCTGGTCCCGGCGTGGAAGGTCGCCGTTCGAGTCCACCGTCTGCCGGCAGTTGCAGAGGACTGGATTGCGTTTCTGCTCTTTTCTTTAGGGTCCTATTTGGATTTGCTGAGGTCTGGTTTGTAATAGAAATAGTTCTTGCGGACCTCTTTGTAATTTCTACTGCACCGCTGTTTTAATGATAAACACCTAGGCCCTTTGGGCCGTTCCGACTTAAAAAAATACAGCTGGCTTGTTGATACGGTGATGAAAGGACAGAAGATGCCAGTGATGCCATTCCACCGAAACCCCATCTCTGGATTTCCACCCTCGAATTGGCCCTCTTCTCCCGGTCTCGCAAAACCCTAACGCCACATGTCAGTGAGGGTTCTCCGTCCTGCTGCGGGTGGCCAGCCGGTTCAGCTTGAGATGCGTTGCTGCTTCAGGGTGTAAGTGGGCACGAACACGGTGGCCCACCAAGTGACCGCTTGTGCCGCTTGAATTGAACGGGAGAC
Source organism: Lolium rigidum (assembly GCF_022539505.1). Lineage (NCBI taxonomy): Eukaryota > Viridiplantae > Streptophyta > Magnoliopsida > Poales > Poaceae > Lolium > Lolium rigidum. The sequence continues at coordinate 191,711,680 of NC_061511.1, read as the reverse complement.
AGCTAATTGGCTGTATAATATGCGCTTGTTTAGCGGCTACCCACCTGCCAACTTAAACCCGCCAGCTCCACACTAGTAATACTTCCGTACAGGAAAGAGCCCATGAGGAACGGTATATTAAACGTGTGCCAGACGCCGTCTGCTTGTATGCTGCTCCCCACGGATGTCGCGGACGTTCGTGTGCTTCTTATTGACGTCACAGGACGTCAGCTTTTCCTCACGGGCATCGCCGGCGCTGGCTGCTACTCATGGAAGTCTGCCAGACGTTCGCCTGCTTCTCATTGATGTCGCTGGACGTCGGCTTTTCCTCACGGACATCGCCGGTGCTGGCTGCTCCTCACGGACATCGCCACACGCCGGCTGCTCCTCACGGACGCCGCCACACGCCGGCTGCTGCTCACGGACGCCGGCTGCTCCGCCTAGACATCGTCGAATGCTGGCTGCTCCACACGGAAGTTCGCCGGATGCCAGCGGCTGCTCACAGACATCGCCGGACCCCCAGCAGCTCCTTTACCGCGCAAGATGTCTGCCGTGGCGACCTGCCTCAAGCTTCTGCCGCGGCGCCGAATTTTGGGGAGGGTTCTGCCGTTGGTGGTCACTGAACCCCCGGCCTAGGGTGTGGGAGTGGTGCGTCAGCGTACCGGGTGCAGAGGAGAAGGTGGAGGAGGAGGGGAACAAAGGGGAAGCGCAGGGACGGATCTGGATGGGTGGCGGCCCGGCGGCGGTAGCGGGCGCGTCGTGAGAGCCCGTGAGTTCTCTATGTGTGTCCATGGAATTTCACTTAAGCGAATTAATTGGGGTGGGCTGGTGGCGCCGTGGGCTCTCCGTGCCAACTTACAGGTCTATTGCTGCTACCCTTTTTTTTGGCAAACCCATAGCAATGCATGGGCATATTTGCTAGTAACTTGTATTAGGCTAATGCTAATTTAGTAGCTACTGCTAACACACCTTGCCTATCATCACATCACTGACAGCGGGCACTACCCTACCTTAACCTTGTGCCACTTCACCAAGCACTCACCAACTATCAACTGGGCCCCTCACCTATCGCCAGCCAGATCAGTGGAGATTGCCAAATGACTCTGCATAGTAACATTACTGGCAGTGGTTCTTATACTAGCACACTCTACATTTAGTTCAAATTTTCTTCACTCCAGTATCCAGACTTGTTAATAATGGTGCTTATACAAACAAAAAAAGAACATCTCAAGTTAAGCAAACACTCTGAAGGTTAGGTGTTTATTGCAACTTGATTCCCAAAGTAACTAAAGGATACCAAATAGCAATAGCAATAGACTAAATTGGTTTTATGAGCTGTACAAAGAATTATGCAACACTAGTGCAAAATCAGCAATAGTTAATTTAAGACCACACCTGATGGTACTCCTTGTCACTAACTTTTCTCTTTAGCAGTCTCGCAGCATTATCAAGAATCTCCTGCTTCTTTAACGTTGCATTTGGTTCTTTATCACGGAATAGCCTAATGAGCACATTCCTGCAGGGAGAAAGTAAATTAATAAGTACGGAGCTCTTGTCATTGTCAAATTGGTACTCAGTGCCGTTTTCAAATTTGCAGTACCTCATAGTACCCTTCTCCTCAGTCCTTTGAACATATACATCATGGACAGAAACAGCAACAACCTTTATTGAAGCCTCAAGCTCATTACGAGGAAGTGAAACACAAGTTTTTGCAGCATTTGACAGAGCTTGGAACCTTGCTCCATCCTTCCTGTCAGAGGCATACTTCACTGCCAAGTGCCTCAAATCTCTAACTACTGCCTGAAAGCTACAGTGAACACATCCAACATTATTGCAATTGAATAGTTCGAACATCCATTGTGGAAAAAACACATGTTGCAGGCTAAGGAAACAAGAGAGCCACTGAGTCAGCATACATACATAAAATTAGCACTGAAAACACACTTCGCCAGCTACTCGTGTCATCTTATCTATTCCACGCACTGGAAACTTATATACTTAATCATAGCATGTACATGAGGTATTAAGGCTAGCAATAACAGCCAACAGATATAACAGCGCATATACAAGACACCAGTAACTAGTAGCCTAATACAGTGGTAAGGATGTACAGTACATAGTTAGTTTAAGAGCTCTAATGCTGGTTTGCTCTGTGGTAACAAGTTAACTTCACATGGTAGGCTAAACTATTTCCATGCAACTGCAGGTTCTCGGAACCTAGGAGTGTCTCATCATCGTTTTGTATGCCAAACCGTATATCATTACTGCAAAATCTTTTAAGAGCCTGGCTTGGTATTTTGATGTAGTCCTGCTTTCTCAGCATAACCTGCCACGCTTGCCATCACTGTGCGATGCGATGGAATTCTCCCCTGACTAAAATAGCTATAACTCGATGCAAACTAATATGCGTGATCAATGACCCCTACACTGGAGTGCTCCACATAAACCAACAGTACAAGAATAGACAATGCTCGCATTTTCTTGCGGCAACAAACACCTAGATACTTGCTGATATGACATTAAATCAAACAATCTTGAGTGCTACAATCAAGAGTACAGGTCAACTAGAGATTCATAGTTTCCTTCAATTGCATACCAACGCAAATGAATGAACTTCAGAGGGTAAAACATACTGGAAACTACTACTTTTAAAGAAAAAATCAGACAGGATAAAAAACAAAGATAACCAGCAAATTTCTTAACAATTACCTGCGAACTTTATTTGCGATGAAGACACTATCCAAGACAGAGCGCACATGGTTTTCACTCCCTTGAACAAGGCCATCCTTGGTCTTACCCACAACTGGATCCGTGCCTTTCCCGGGAATGTTAGACCTGGCTGAATTCTTGGTTTTACTTTGTTTGGTAGTGCTATATGTCTCTAGGGTGGCAGCCAAAGTTGCCTCACGAACTGACCAAGTATTTTCTTGCTCCCTGACTATGTGGGAATAACGTTTTATGAAGGATAAATCTGCTGCTACTATAAATTTATAGTCTTTAAGCATTTCCCTTCTTTTACCCAGTGGATTCAATATCATATTCCTTGTTCGCACATCTCCGAACAGTTTGTCTACGATTTCCATAGGTATGGATTCTTTTTTGTAAATTCGAGTATAATTCTATCTCTTTTGGGAGCATGTCCATCATCATACAATAAAGAACTTTTGCAGACCCATAAACCACGCACCAAATCTGCATACACTGGAAGAATTTTCAGAACTTCTTCCTCTGAATAGGTTGGAGCAAGATGCATTAGAGCATCAAATCGATTCACTTGTGACACCTGATTCAATTAAGTGAATGAAAAAAAAAGTCAAGAAAACAATTAGAGCCTTTTGTTGGTTTGTTCTTCTATCTCATCTCAGAATTGGAAACATCCGGTCAGTGAATCTAACCTCAGAAAACCATTTCTTCAGGCGCTCCTCCAGTGGCAGTAAAAGCATCTCCCTGTTTATGCAATGCAAGTTAGAAATAACTTGCGAGTTGAGTTGAATAGTAGATCTCAGCTCCAAGTTAAACAACATGGGGAAGAAAAGAAATGATATAAATCTACACAGTATACACGTTCCAGTGGGGCCTTGCAAGATTTTAACTAAAGGCAATCTAGACACGAGGAAATGGAACCGCATGCCCGTCAAGTTGATACTTAGTTTAAGATAAATAAAGACATCCGTGTGACTAGTTACGGTGCGAAAAGATAGATTAGCTTGGACAGACTCTACATCCAATTGTGATATATCTTTAGTTGCCACCTCTATGAATTATGACTATGTAAAGACGTCGAAGCTATCAGGGAGTAAGCAAGAATCGCGACATAACTCATCTTTCTCCCTCCCTCTCGCTTGATCTAGGGCTTGACTAATTTTAATGTCAACACAAAATAAACTCTCATATGACTTTCAATATTTGCATATAAATAGCATTGAATAATTATACAGCACACTCAGATGCTATTTAGTATATCAGACAAAAGAAGAATCATTTCTTTCGTGAAACGCAAAATGAACTTTGTGTTTCATTTCATTGAAAAGGTAGAGTTTGGTTTACAATCCTCCTAGGAGGCATGATACAGGAATATTCTTCTGTTCACTGAAATCGCCGTGTGAGAAGAATGATTTCATTGGCACAATATTTTCATAACAAGACTGCTAGAGTTGAACAGAAAAGTGAGCACCCATTTCATGAAGAAATGTTCAAACATTTAATTAAGTGAAAATTGGGCCAACATTTTTTTTAGCTAAACATATATATTACGGGAATTGCCTCCAAAAGATACATGTCTTGCTTCAATTGCATATAAACACAAAACAGCCTATTGATCATTTAATAGGAAGAAAAAACAACCTGACTGGAAAAGTGAAATGAAAACGCTTCCACAAAATGCTGTAGACTTATTTATTTCTTTTTAGTCTTAACCATATATTAGAATATTAATACTGCAACCTCTATATTATCTTTGTGGTGCACATGCATGCATGCTGTAATGTAATCCGTGACATATCCATGTCACTCTCCTACTAAATACTAATGCATTCCTATGTCTTCTCACAAATTATTGGGAGTCCAGATAGTCCCTGGGACACTAACTCGTAGAATAGTCGAAAATATAGTTAGTCAAGGATTCCAGTTCAAAGCAAAGTACTGATTCACAACAAGTTATGCGATGAGTTGACTGCCTCTTAATCAGAGTACCTAGTGATCACTGAAAAACTCTAGCTATTGTGGCAAATCCATTTGCTCATCCTTGACTGCAATTACTAGGAACATAATCTACGAAGTCATTTGAACAGAAAAAAAACATGCATGGAAAATATTTATACTTCCATATATGCGAAAGTAACGCTTCATAAGCAGAAATTTTCCATAAATATATTAGCAAAGGAGGGCTGCTCCCCTACAAAAATTGAAAACTCGACCAGACCTAAAAAAAAAAACAACTAAACAGAAGTATACAAAGAAATGGCAAGATCAGTTGAACTTGTAGAGGAAAGGAAATTATGTGCTCTGCACCTTAGCGCATGGCATCTGTTCATATTCTTGCTTCCTGTCGGCCCACCAGGACACAATGACAATGCATAATCGGATCTGCAGAATAAATTTGGAAGTTATACAACAAAAGGTACCAGTTCCAATCGGATAGTAACAGAAAAAGTTGATTGTTGTATATATTTGAAAAATTGCACTGCACCTTAGTACCATTTTAATGATTCCCAGTGCCGAACCAACACATAACATCATGCACACTAACAACAATAATAACACAAGAAATGGACAATAAACACAAAATTGGCTCCAGGGCGCTGTTATTTTGTGCAAATTGATCATACACACTGTAAACATGGCATTGACTCAATAACACTACAAAAATCATGCCCATTTGCTAGAACACACATCAAAATATTGCTTCCGTAATATTAGCGTGAATATCTCACGAAATACAAGCTTTGCCATGATCCTCTTACATTTGTTCTCCCTTCCCCTCTAACTGGACTGTCCGAATCCGTGAACGTAAAAGACAATACCCCCTGTACACAGAATGGACTTGTAAAGCCTGGGATGAACACTTTGCTGTGCCATGGGTAAGCACCAGGGCCATCGTAGGAAAGATACTCGTGGCTGGCAGCAAAGAGATGCATGAACTCCTGCCAGCCAGCAACGGATGCACTGTGGTGCCATGCTGGAGAACTCAACGTTGGAAGCCTCCTGTCTAGGATCTGGCCTAACGTCACTATCCCAGTGCTGTGTTTGTTACAGCACCTGTGGACACAAGCGCCTAGGTCGGGTACCCTGTGAATGACCTAGACGACCACTACTGTCAGGCAACTCTTGGATCTGCTGGAACTGATCCCATCACTTTGTCTGACCTTTTTCATAGAGGGAAAAAAGGGAAGATAAAAAAAAGAGGACAAGCTCACATTAAGCTAGTTTACTGATTGATTTCAGATTTTACTTGTGTATCAAATAAAATTTGATTTACTGGAGCATGAGAAGGGAGAGGCGATGAAAACAAGCCATGCTGCTTGGGTTTCACACAGCAATGGGACAAGAGAGAGGAGAGTATCACATGTATGTTTTCTGTATACTCATCATATTTTAATCAACGGTGTGTTATGGTAAATGGATTTTGTAGTTAACTTTAGATTTTGAAATGTGACTGAGCACTTAACACAAAATAACGGTGTCCTAGAGTCAACTTTGCAAAAAGGCTAAACCAAAAGTAATAAAATCAATGTAAATGATATGTCTAGCATTGAAAGTTCCATCTATGCTAAGATGTTTTCCTAATTAGTGAGTTTGCAGCGTCAACAACTCAATTACTCAAAACATACAATTGAGATATTGACCAGATTTTGCCAGCAATGCTTCAAATCATGTAGCCCTAAAGGAACCTAACAATATTAAATCCCTTTCCAACAACTCGTCAAAAATGGGTTGCGAAATTAGAATACAGCTGAAATTTGATTGCCAATGGGACAATTAGGCTCAAACTGAACATGCAGAACAGTCTGTTGTATATTATATTCTTGGTGACTCAGTTTACATGGCCATGACATACTTGCTACAAAAGCAAATATGTACTGGCAATCTTCTGACACAAGCCAACGATAAGTCTATATATAGCTTCGCTTATGTCTGTGCTACATATGAATATATTTTGCTACATCACACAATGTTACTCACAAAACAATACCAGTAATAACTATCACAACACTTACGTGCTCATTGTGAAATCTATAGGCCTGCTGTCATTTGTTATCATCTCAGTGTCGTACTTGTTTGCAATGTGACTCCCAGCTGGTTCGTATGTGAGAGATATCCATGGCTGAAATGACAAACGAAAAAAGGCATATCAATTATTTCTGAAGTTTAAATAACAAAATGGTGTATGGTAAGAACACAAAGATACTAAACTTTGTTCCATAATATAAGGTATAATTTGACGGTCCAAATCCATGGTTTAACCATGGAGTGTGTTGTGGCGCAACATAAGCTTGTGGTAGCCGACTTCCCTTTTCACGTTCGTGTGATGTGGGATAAAGGCATCAAAATCACAAGAACGGAGTGATGGAAGCTCAAAGGGGAAGCACAACAGACCTTTCGGGAGAGGATGATCATGGAAGGACCATGGAACGAAGAGGGAGGTGAGGATAGCATGTGGGTGAAGATGGGTACTTGCATCCGAAAGGTAGCTAGGGAGGTGCTGCTTGGAGTGACAAAGGGTAAGAAGCCACAAGCTAAGGACGCATGGTGGTGGAATGAGGATGTCCAAAGGGCTATCAAGTAAAAGGAGTGCTACAAGAGTTGGCACCACGATAGAAGCACAAGCAACATGGTAAAGTACAAAGAGGCCAAGAAGAATGCAAGGTGAGTTGTGAGTGGAGCAAGGGCGCAGGCCTATGATGAGCTATATGATAGACTAGGCACAAAGGAAGGCGGGAAGGATATCTACAAGATGGAAAAATATTCGTGATAGGATGACGAGGGACTTCAACCAAGTTAAGTGCATCAAGGATGAGGCTAATCGACTTCAAGTGAAAGATTAAGAGATCAAGAATAGATGGAGGGAGTACTTTGATGGGTTATTCAATGATGGGAACAAGGGCACTATGCCCAAGCTGGATGACTCCTTTGATGACATCAATAGGCGTTTCGTGCGGAGGATCCAAGAGCTTGAGGTTAAAGAGGCCCTCAAAAGGATGAAAGGAGGAAAGGCCCTTGGCCCTGATGATGTTCAATTGAGGTGTGGAGAAGCCTTGGAGACGTGGCAATAGTATGGCTAACTAAGCTATTCAACCACATTTTCCGGTCAAACAAGATGCCCAAAGAGTGGAGGAAAAGCATATTAGTAATCTTCAAGAATAAAGGAGATATTCAAAGTTGTACTAACTACCGAGGGATTAAACTTATGAGCCATACTATGAAACTTTGGGAGAGAATCATCGAGCATCGCTTGAGGAGAATGACGAATGTCACTATTAACCACGCGATTTTCTTACTTCGCCAACTTATGGAGAGATATAGGGAGCAAAAGAAGGACCTATATATGGTCTTCATCAACTTGGAGAAGGCGTATGACAAGATACCAAGGATGGTCATGTGGTGGGCGCTGGAGAAACACAAAGTCCCAACAAAGCACATTAGCCTCATCAGAGATATGTACGCCCGTGATAGTGAGACCGATACCTTCCCAATCACGGTAGGTCTACATCAAGGGTTAGCCTTAAGCCCATACATGTTTTCCTTGGTGATGGATGAGGTGACCAAGGATATATTCCTTGGTGTATGCTCTTTACTGATGATATGGTGCTAGTAGATGAAACCAGGTCCGGCGTGAATAGGGTGTTAGAGCTATGGAGGCAGACGTTGGAGTCAGGGGGTTCAGACTTAGCAGGACCAAAACTGAGTACATGCGATGCAACTTTAGTGGTGTTGGTGGCGAAGACGGAGATGACAGATTAGAAGGACAAATAGTGCCTAAGAGGGACACCTTCCGATATTTCGGATCAATGTTGCAAAGCAATAGAACGGCAGTTAGACCGGCGATGCTATATGGGGCAGAATGTTGGCCAACTAAAAGATAACACATACAAAAAATGAGTGTTGCGGAGATGCGCATGCTACGATGGACGTGCGTCCATACAAGAAAGGACCGGATTAGGAACGAGGTAATTCACGATCGACGAGAAGCTTGTCCAACATCGACTAAGATGGTTTGGGCATATCCAATAGAGTCCTCCAAAAGCGGAATTCTAGTGAGTATGGAGGAGACTAGAAGGGGTAGAGGACGGCCAAAGTTGAATTGGGTGAAGGCAGTAAAAAGAGACTTGAGGGATTGGAATGTACCTAAAGTCTTGGCTCTTGATAGGACTGCATGGAGATCAGCGATCCATGTGCCACAATCTTAGTTTACTCTCTTTTTTCATCTTGTTCTTGTTTTTAGCTTCCTTTTATTTCTGTTGGGTTTCATATCTAGCCTACCCAACTTGCTTGGGAAAAAGGCTTTGATGTTGTTGTTGTATGTTACACAAAATAGACACATTAGATTATTTAAAAAACTTTTGTATTATTGCGATTTTGTAACTATTGACTATTGTATGAGTAACTTGCAGTCAAAGCATGGATTTAACAGTCCAAATCCGCCTTATATTTAGTTTATCTCGTGTATTGTGTGTTCTTTGTACTATGTGTGTTCTCCCAATGTATACGCCTGCATTTTCTGTCCAACGACCGTAGGCAGACAGAACCCAAATCCAGATATGACTGGCTGCCTCGACACCTAGAGTGGATCAGTTCGACGTCACAATTTTGCATTCATTTTATTTTGGTGGATCCAAATACATTGCTATTTGTTCACGCATGTTGTACTTGTAAATGCACATCTTGGTACACATTTTATTTAACTAAAGTATATTGGGCTTAATACTATATTTATTATGCACCAAGATCTTTCTCATGCCAAAAATTGTTGAAGTATCAGCATTTTGTATTTGTGTATTAATACTAGGGGTGTAAACGGATTGGATCGGATCGGATTTTGCTCATGCCATATCCTTTACCATGTATTTTTCTCGGATTCGGATCAGACCGGATATTGCTCGGTTTCGGATTCGAATGCGGATATGCCGAACTACGGATTCGAATCGGAAATGGGGCCGACTCGGACCGGAAAAAAAAATAGCCGGATATATGATCTCATCGATAGATAGCTATAGTTCTTGCAAATCTTGAGAGATTTGAACTTTCAGTGACAGAAGAGACAGACATAATTTAGACATAATGCGCTAAAATTCAAGCATTGATAGAAATTTAGAGCTAAACATGTTCGCCAAATGAATTTGGTAACTCAACAACTACTAACCTTGCAAGATTGGCCTTGGCTTTTGACTTAAAAATCGGATTATCCTAATTAAATTTCGGATAATCCATATCCACATGCTATTTGCTATACTGTCTCCGGAGCACCACTTCGGAATCGGATATACTTATCCACCAGATTCTTTAAAATCGAATATGGATACCTTAAAACGGATTCGGTGCCGGCTTCAGTGCGGAAATTATCCCATCCGTTTACACCCCTAATTAATACCCCCATTGATTTATGGCATCCTGCTACCACTAGGTGCAACTACCAGAATACTGTATGGCTGATCACTCACAGCAATCAGGTAGGAGACAATAGGAGGCAAGATCAGCAATATATCACTTACCCAGTGGATGGTCAAGATCACAGCCTAATAATAGAGTTGGCATTGACACCATCAGTAATGTTGCAGATCCACCTTACAAGATATGTTAAGGACCAATTTTTTGCTGAACTACGACATGTCACATTTGTTTATACCTGTTGTGGAATACAAATACATGGTGTTTTGTTTGGCAAATTCGATTACAAGTTAATTACCTCTCCCAAAAGCATTGGAGGCTATTGCAAAATTAGATATGTTGTGGCAAATTCAGTGTCCTGTTTGTCTGTTTGGCAAATTCGATTACAAGTTCAATACATCTCAAAAAAGCATTGGCCGCTGCCACAGAATTTACTGTTGTGCTCTTATTTCTAATTATGTATCTAATAGTAACACCAGTTGAAAACTCTGTTTGTACAAATTTTAACAAAAGCAGGTAGCCAAATGTTGATACATATCGAAGTGATTCCTCTTGACTCAACACTATTACCATATTCACCTCAAACACCAAACAAACCTGAAGTCATTCTAGTCGACTTTTGTGTATCTAGGGCCGCACACTATTTATACCCAGAAAATGTTCAGCCTTGTAAACTAGGAAGCCTGAATAGGTTCAAAAATTAACTAGCAAAATGTCGAAACAAAACAGTGAGGGAGCCGAACTCAGTAGAGGCTTACTATGGAGAGAACCAAGACTAGAAGACCCAAATTTCAGTAGAAGATATAACAAAAATGAACTGGACCAGAAGAAAGCCTAGAATGTAAGACAGATAAATTTACATTAAGTGCAAAACTAATATCCTTATTACAAACCTCAGATTCTTCAGCGGAGTCCTTGGAACCATCTGAGCGCTCATTTCCCTGGGAGCATAAGGTAAGTGATCATGAAGACATGAATAGACGCTCAGAGCTAGCAGCAAAGAGGCAACAGTCTTAACATTACTGCAGCCCTTTCTCTACAGAAGTAAGCAGGGTAGTTCAAGAATATGATGCCCAAAAACAGCACACATGGAATACATTACATACACCAATAGGAAGGGTGTGCCATATTTCAGTACGACATCTGTTCTCCTCAGTGTTATACATTAAATGCGCACATTCACTAAGCAAACCTTAGATTATTGACAACAGAACATTTTTTCTCATAATCGCAGGAAAGTACGCATTCAGATGTTGTACCTGCTTAGCCGAGCCTCAGAGAGCGAATACCATACATGCAACTTTTCTTGCAGAAGTTAATACTGAAAGGGCTAACTCCAATAAAATACCAATTTAAAAATAGACAGAAATCATCTGTATGCTACTCTTACTGTTGACGTGTTGTTCCATGAATGTGGAGTAACATGGGAACCAGAGGTTGTTATGTTGGCAAAGCCAGTTCACTGTCACCAACACGCATTACGAAACATTATTATTGTATGGCTCAATTTGTTTGTTACATTTTTTTTTGAGATCGTTTGTTACATTTTAAGAGGTAGCTTTCAGTTGCCCCTGGTTGTCTAGATAATTATTAGAAGAGATTGTGGCTAGGGAAGATATTTCGATGTTCATCAAACTTGTTGTGAACACACAACAAAATAGTAGCAATGCTGGCGAGAACTAGTGCCGCACCTTAACTGATGGAGCCGCTGGACCACCTGTACGAACATTTGTTTCTACCCGTTGTAAAGGCTGCCTAGTATGTGATCCACCAGAATTTAGATGTGACATCGATGGTCGCAGTTGCATCACTGCATCAATATGATTTAAATAAACCTGCGAAACAAAGCAAGGGGATCAATTATATTCATTTACATCACATGACCAAACACCTTGCATTAATCAGTTGCCTAGAATAAAAGTTCTTTCAGAAGGTACAAGTTTTCCTGCAATGGGTAGGCTGTGAACTATAGCTACTATCCAACAAGTACAAGAAGCTAATTAGGGACAAAACAAGTTAACAAACTCAGTACCACTAACTCTTGTGCAATTGTTTCAACTTCTCGAGTGTAGGAGTACTAGCCTTATCTGACTGCATGTACATCAAGTTCCACCAGAACGATTTAAACATATAGAGTACCGAATCAATCTGTCCATAATTCAGGAGCATGCTCATGAATACTTCAATTTATCTCAAACAAGGAGATGGATTAACCTCTCAATCCAATACACCATTAGAACCATGAAGAACAGGTCTCTATATGCCATTGCAGGTTAAGGATTTAGTTCAATATTCATGGCACAGTTGGCCAAAGCAAAGTGAGGCACACCACGATTCATTTTGTTCAATGTTCATGGCACATATGGCCTAAGCTAAGTGAGGCACACCAGAAGTACATATGCAACTTTCGTGGCTAATTCGCCATAGACAATACATACATAAAAATTGTTCTGGTACTTACCAAGTTGCCTCGAAGAACCCCAACTGCATAATCAGTCACATCAGCTGCTTTCGATGATGATAGTGTCTGCCACAACATAAACCCAACGATATCAATGAAATTATTCAGACATACCAGCTGGGGAAGAAAAGAACAGTTCAGATGAAAACTGAACTACTGCCCAACGAAGAACCAGCATAAGGCTCTGTTTGTTTGGGCTCCTCCCAGCCGCTCCAACAGCTTCTGGGCTGTGGAAGCCGGAGCCCAAACAAACACCACTTTTTTGGCCAGCTCCACGCAGCGGCTTGAGTGGAGCGCTTCCAAAAATTGCACTACAGACCAGAAGCTACGACTTCTGTGTTTCTTCCAGCCGCAGCAGCTCCAAACTCTGAGTTTTACCGGTATACCATCCCACCAAATCACATACAACAACAACTATGCCCTGGAACAAATAAGTAACTCCTGTAGCACCCCCCACCCCCACCCAAAATACAGAACTAGACTCTGCAGCACAATCCATGAATGAGGAATGCCAAAAGGATCAGCCAGGAATGTATGCGGCAAAAATCAACCAACAGTGACACTATGCGGCATTACTCCATGTCTTATACAAGGCGAACTCTAGATGTGAGCACAACGTAATAAGAGTGCAGAATCTGAAGAAAACCATTCCAGCATACTGAATTTAATTATTATTACAAAAAAAAGGAGGGAACTACTATGACAATGGCATTCCACCTGTTGACTCTAACCCTTGATTGAGGACGAATGAACCTGTGTCAGGGGACACAGCACCGATCTGAAATCGATGCTATTATGGTCTTGTCTTTAGCGTAACTTACAAGAACCACATTACTCCAATACTCCTCTCCTCCCATCCCCTCACCTTTTTTTCTGCTCATGCCTCCTGCCAATCAACCAGTATTTATTTTGCCCTCTTCCAACAGGTTTACTCTGCTCTACTCCTTTATATTCAAATAAAATAATTGTGTGGCTAGTTGGCTAACAGGGAGCATTCATCTTAAGACTTAGGAGACTTCAGGGGATTATTGCTTGATTTTACCATATCAAGGTTCTCTAAAAAAATTGTCCTCTATATTAATAGTATTAACAAGAAGTTGACAGGAGACTAGACTCGAAATCAGTACAGCTTGACAAAGCACTTTTCGAGTCTAGTCTCCTGTCATGCACCAAGCCGCACCCTTTGCACTTTTGAAAGCACAAATAGGTAAGGCTATGGAATAGCCACAAGGCCAGCTATGCACGTTACTCTGAATAAACAATCAACATGATTTTTCAACACAAAACTAAATAAACAGAAAGCACATGGACAAATTATCCATTCAGATAAATAGTAATTTATAATAACGAGATAACATCAAGGAGAAACCTATGGTGCACTAAAAACAGCGATCGTCGAGTAAGTATCCATAAATTAAGCTTACAAATATAAATAACAATTGCATGGATAATGTAAGCTTCAACAATAAATTTCACATAAAATTACTGAGCTCCCAAGGAATCATACATAGTTAAATATCATAGAGAGGCATGATAAATAATCCAAAGAGTTAAGTCTGTAATAAATTATGTGACAGTAAGACCCACCTGCTTTGTCAGTCTCACAGATGCAGAAACCTCTGGGTCGTAATTATCACTGTTAGTATCGATATCCAAATCTACTTCAACTTCTGAGCTCCGCGGCTTCACGCGAACCTGATTTGCTCATAATCCTTTTAATGAAGTAAAAGAAACTAATATGCTATCAACTGACAGACATTAACCGTGCAAAGGGAGATACAGTTAGCAGGGGTTGTACCTCCTTACATATCTCATTAAGCTCATACGGGCGCCAGCATGGCCTCAGTGGATATTGCATAATGTAAAGCTGCGAAGTTCGCATACACGAAATTAAGTTCAGAAAATAGATATAACATACAGAGGAGCAGTCCACAGGTAAGCGAGATAACAAAAGTCGATGGGTAGCAAAGGACCACAAAGGTCTGGCGTAGTTCAGTTCAACCAAAAGAACATAAAAAATCGATAACAGATTGAAATAGGCCTTTCATAGTCAAGCTAGTGTTATCTAGCTTGAACTGATTAAGCAGATTCAACTAGCTAACTTAATATGTACATCAAATAATTTCAGAAAATATACGGTCCTCTATTGCCACTGGGAAAGAGAATCAGATCACTATCAAAATGGAAACGCCATATAAAAACGCTTCATTAATCATAAGCGACACTGAAAACTAAACCAACCAACACAGCCAGCATTCATAGCGGCAGCAGAGTCAATCAGGCCGCAGAATCATGCAAGCACTAACAGCAACTTACAAAGAGTTAACCCTACGGCACAATGAACGGGAATGGAGTCAGCTAGAGTGGAATACTTTACCATGGTATCCTCGTCGAAGGGCTTGGGCGTGAAATACACATCGATCTCCCGCACCACGAAGTCCTCGTCCTCGCCCTCGTGATCCATCTCATCCGCGCCCACGCCAGCGCCAGCGCCCACCCCGTCCGTCTCCATCGCGTCCACGCCATCCTCCGGCAGTGGGGCCGCCGCCGCGCGGGGTTCATCCTCCTGTATTGGCTCGGGCGCGGGCTCGGGCTCCGGTTTGGGTTTTGCTTTTGGTTTCGGCTTAGGCTTGGCCTTCGGCTTGCCCTTGATGTTGGGGGCGAAGCGGGTGGAGGGGGCGGCGGCGGCGGCGGCGGAAGAGGCGGGGCCGTCGAGGGAGGCGAGGTCCGCCATGTCGATGTCGGCGTCGGTCCCCATGGCCGCCGCGGTGTGGTTCTAGGGTTTCGTGCAGGTGGGGGTTTAGGAGAGTAGTTTGGACTATGGAGGCGGGGGCGGCACGGCGGAGACGGCCAACGGCGGAGGCGACGAGAGCTAGGTGGAGGCTGCGTGGCGGCTTTGGGGTAGGGTCTCGGACTCTCGGGTAGTCTCTTTTTTTTTCTAGGGGAAGGTCTCGTGGTCTCGGTTAGTCGGTTTGGTGGCCCAGTGCGTCTTGTAATTGGGCTTTGTATGGCCTGTGGGGAAACCGAGAGGGCTTTCTCCTAATCTCGCTTTTTAGGGTCTACATTTGGACATTTTTTTCTCAAAAAAACAAAGTATATCAGACACCGACAGATGAAACACAAATTCCTGCCAGAAACATGAACAGTGAAGAAAACATAAACCAAAATGAAAACCGGAGGCCGGTTAAGATTTGGATTTCGGCTTTCGGTCATGTTTTTCACTTAGCAAATGGTACAAAAAGGTCCTTGAAGGTACTCCTATTTTTTCCATAAAAAAAGCCTATTTTTTTCCTATTTCATTACGTCTTCTGAATTTTCTGGCAATTCCTCGAAGAGACGAATAGATAAAATGACATGGGGAGGAGAACAACAATCCCCTTAGATTGCAAAGAAAGATTGCAAAGAAAACATCGATGAACAAGCAAACGAAAGATTGCAAAGAAAACAACTTGTCATCAAGGCCATCATCTCAAGGAAGAACTAGAGCGGAGGAGAAACAACGTCGTGAAGCTCGCCACCGGGAATCCTGCCACCGTCAAGTCCTGTCGCATCGCAGCCGGAATGCCATCCACCACCACCTCCGAAAAAGGTCCAGGGCTGGCCCTGACCCATGGCAGCCATGGGCGGCCGCCTAGGGCCCAGGCCAGTGAGGGGCCCAGGAACGGAAGATTTGTTTACTATGGGCTGGAAAAAAATACAATATACGCGTAGTATACATACATCAGCAAATACCAGTACAACCTTCCCGCGTGAGTGCGTGAGCATGGTCCGCGCGCCAGATCGGTCAGCTCCTTGCGCGCGGCTGCTCGTCAAACGCAAACGTGTGATCTTTCGTTCGTGAGCGCGTGAGGTGTGACCGGTCGGTCCAACTCCCTGCCTCGACTGCTCGGCTGGGAAAATGGGAATAGACGAAGACGATCGCTAGCTCCTGTGTCTTTCTCATCTTTGCGTCTCACCAATTGCTTCATCAACCGCTTTGATCTCCCGTTCGGCAGCCCTTCATGCCGTCCCGGCCCACCCCTTTGAAAGTGCATGACTAAATCTCTCTCCTAATTCTCTCTAATTTATGACTTATTCTCTTAATTGGGGTTATAATTTGATGTAAATTTTTTGACCATTATAGGTGTTATAATACTGTTGACTGCCAAAACCCACCGGCGGGCAGCGACTGTCAACACGGTAGAGCCGGGAAGAGCCTAGAGCTGCGGCTGGCTGAGACCCCTCCGAGCGACGGCCCGCAAAGCTCTTCCGGTCACACGTCCGATGCGAATTGCAAGGGCGTGCCACCCGACCTATACCCGGTCGGGAAGGTGATGGAGATGCCTCGCTTAGTTTCTGCATGGCATACACGTAAACATTAAATACGAGCCTCGATCGGCTCTCGTGTTATCCCGTGAATCGGCTCAAGGAGCCGATCCACCCATGATTCGTACGGGGTGCACGAATATATGGTGGTCCTGCTTAATCAAGATAAAGCTAATGAGATCTACGACGATTTAGGGTTTTCACCGCATAATCGGATCATCCTACTCCGAGTTGGGCCTCGCGGCCACGCACGGTGATCGTAAGCCGATCCTAAACAAGGCCTAAAAACCAACACGAAGTTGATCCCCGGAACATCCTGTTTAGGACTTGCGAACGACACCCTACGTACCGCTGGATCCTCCCCCCCTTTGTAAGGTCTAACTATTGCAGATATTAAACTAATCCTTGATGAACAAGGAGCAACCGTAACGGATCAGATCTACTAAATAATGATCAAGCGGGGTGCCGCCCCCACACCTGAGATAGGTGTGAGGGCGGCTAGATATGCAAGGGTTGCACTACGTTAGCATGTTAAACGAAGAACAATGCTAACCCTAACATATCTATGATAACTACGTTGCTCGCCATCAAAAACGCTTCAGTACGAGCAACGCATGAACAACGTGGAGCTTGTGCTGCCTAGATCGCAAGATGCGATCTAGGCAGCATGTCGCTTACCGGATAGAAACCTTCGAGACGAAGGAGTTGACGATGCGCCGAGATTGGTTTGTTTGGTTGAACGTGTGTTGTTGTTTATTCCATAAGCCCTAGATACATATTTATAGTCCAGCGGACTTTCTAATGAGGCGTGCACCTAACCATGCACGGGTAAAACTCTAACTTCTAAACCGACACGTAATCTAATATGTTACAGATACAAGGGCAAACTAGCCCAACTTGGTACACAAGACCGATTCACGTATTCCTTCCATGTACATATCTCCAAGTCCATCTTGATCGCGGCCCACCTCTGACTCGGTCAAATTCTGGTGATAACACATGCCCCCCTGGTTTTGGAATTGGTAATTCCAAAATCACTCTGCTTTCCTTCGTCGGGTCATGTCGTGGCTGAACCGTTGCAGTATCCTTCATCATGATGCCTTGCCTTCTCAACTTCTCCGCGTGACCTGGCAGTTTTTTTTTCTTTAGGCACCACTTCCTCGGAAACTGCTGTGGCATTGAATTTCCACTATATCCCCTTTTATTTAACCGCTACGAACAGTTCTCCTCTGCATCTTCTCCGCATTAGCACTCCAAAAGCCCTCCTGCGCCACCATGTCTTCTTCCTCCTCTGCTCCATCGGATCTTTCCAGCCAGTCTTCCACGTCCCGTGAGCCGACGCCGGAGTACAACCCGGCGGAGGTCCACGCGGCCAACACCCGCCGCGCCATTGCGGCCGGGGAGGAGCCAGACCATGACTTCTCCATCTGGTCCGAGGACGACAAGTCCTCGACGGACGGGGGAGCGACCTCCGCTTCCTCGCCGACGGGGAATCGGAGGAGGAGAGCGATGACGATCGCTTCTCCTGGGATGACTTCACCTCCTCCGAGGGGGTGGAGGAGGAGGAAGAGGATGAGGAAGACGACGACGACAGCCCCTCCGACGAGCCGCCGGCCAAGCGGTTCTGCCCTTGGCCGGGCAACCTTAGCGACTTCGACAGCGACGAGGACGACGCTGACGAAGAAGACGAAGACAACGAGGGCCCGGTCGGCGGCCATTGGAGCAACGACGAGCCCGCCGGGAGCAGCGCCGACAGCGGCGACGATGGTGACGACGAGGGCAGCGACGGCCCATAGATAGGACCTCTAGTATAGGGCCAGTAGTAGTAGATGGGGCAATGTATCCCCTAGTACTTCCTTTTGAGAGCAATCAGCTCTTTATGTAAGAAATCTATCAATGAAGAACTTTCCCCAATTTGATCTTGCCGATTTCCTTTGAGTTTAATTTAGCCGATTCCTCCTTCTACTGACCTTGCCGATTCGTCCCCTTTGCCAATGCGTAATGAGCCGATAGCAACGCATCGGTCCTTTTAAAAATCACCCTTCCATCCTTCAACTAATGATTTTGAAATCTGGTGGATAATGTAGAATCTTCAGGGACGCCTTTGAATTCTTCCAACCAAACCTGATGGTCTTCTTTAATACTCATCATTTGTGAAGAAGGTGGCGACGAAAGACCAGCCGATGGTACCCCAATCGGCTCTTAAAAAGAGTATCCACCAGGCCTGCTGCCCCCCGAGCCTTACTCGAGGCGAGAATGTCAGAGAGGACGCACCAACGATCGGAAATCCTTGACAGCCGGCCTGGATTTGGTGGAGATTCGGTAAACCTCGCATAATTCCACTAGAGTCGATGGCTGCGCATCGGCTGCTTCTCAATTCTAAAGTCGATGCCTTTGCATCGGCTGTCAATTTTTTTTTACTGGCCGATTTTCTCCTATCGGCCCCAATATTTCACTGCATACATGTTCTCCTGCACCTATTCCCATGTTCATCGTGTTTAGGTGCCCCCCGAGCCGAATCTGTCAAGGAATGGCAGATATCTGCTCTGTAATTCGCATGTCGGCTCCTGATAGGGTCAAGGGCGAACACAAGCAGAACATGTGGTGAGGATAATTTTGGCCGATCGCTGGGATCGGCCTCCATACTGATTGAGGCGCTGACTGAAGGTTCTGTAATGTCCCTTCATAGACTTCTGGGGCCGATCCCAAGGATCAGCCTCGCCAAGTTGCACATCGCTTTGCTTCAACTACATGGTCGGGCCGGTGGATAAAACCAGCTTAACCCTTCCCTTCGTCACGTCGATGCGCTCGCGATCGTCCAAGTTGATACCGAGAGGGGTTCTTGGCCTGCTCGCTTCCCATGCGTTCATGCCGGCCCGTTGAAATTTCGGCCGAGTCATCGGCCCGGACGACCTCTACCTCATCTCCATCCCACCGTATTACGCATTGGTGCATCGTGGAGGGAATGCAGCAGCTTGGCGTGGATCCAATCTCTTCCCGGCAGAACAAAGCATAAGTGCTCGTGCTATCGACGATGAAGAACGTTGTAGGGATAGTTTTCCTTCCTACGGTCGGATCCACATTCGGAACACCTTGCGCGTCGGACGCTTGGCCGTTGAAATCGCTCAATGTCACGTTGGTCTTGATTAGATCTGAGCTAGAGCATCCCAGCCGACGTAACATAGAGTACGGCATGATGTTGACTGCTGCTCCGGTATCTACCAGCATCTTGTTTACAGGCTTCCCATCGATATATCCTCGCAGGTACAGGGCCTTCAGATGCCGGTAGCTTCTTTCTCGTGGCTTCTCAAAGATAACCGGCCGTGGGCCGCAGTCAAGTTGTGCCACAGATGCTTCGTCAAACCCTGGAGCACTGAACTCCGAAGGGAGGATGAACACCATGTTTGTGCCAGCCGATGTTTCATCATCGGCTTTCCTTTGTTTGGGGCGCCACTCCATTTTCCGTGGACGACCCTCTTCATCCAGGGTTCGCTGAACTTTCGCAGCCAGATCAGGTTGTGCCTTCCTTAGCGTATGCAAGTATAACCTTTCAGCTTCCTCCAGGCCGCGCAATCGCTGAACCCTGCGCTTTTGGGAACGGCTGAGTCCGTCAGGGCACCACCTTGGCCGGTGGTACCTGTCTTCTTCTTCTCCCTCGTCTTCTGAATCCTCGAGATCTGCCCAACGAGGTGACTCAGCGCGTTTACTTTGTGGTGGGAGAGGCCCTAGGCGCTTGAACACAGACACGTTGGCTGCCTCCTTCTTCTTCTGGTTGCATTCCGGGCAGTTGCCGATTGTGGGCAATCGGCTCATTCCTGAATCCCAGCAGTGTCTGAAGAAGGGGCAGTCCCAGTGCCTGTCGTTGTCATCTTGCTCCCTTGATTCTTCCGTGGCACGGCGCTCGTGCTCCTCCTCATCGCGATCATGCCGACGACGTCTTCTGGCTTCTCTAGCCAGACGATCTCTCTCATTATTATAGTTGGACCGTCGGCGTTGGTCATACTGACTCACATACTTGTTGAGGAGGTGATCAGAGAGGGGTCTTTGATATCTCATGTTCTTCACCTCTCCCTCTGTGACGTAGCGCTTGCCATCATGACGGAGCCAATCGCGTGGAGCGGCCTCCTCTGTGTCCTTGCTACGAGAGCAGCTGCCCTCGTCTCCATCTTTGCCGAGTGGTTCCCGTGTCCTACCATGTTGATGCTCGAACGAGGATCCGGGCTGGCAACCTTCGGGGTAGGTGCACTCTACCATGTTAACGGCGGGGAAGGGCTGGGTATCGACCTTCATGGCGTACTGGTTGAAAATTAAACGCCCTTCTCTATCGCCGCTTGGATGTGCTGACGCCACACCCTGCAGTCGTTGGTGGCATGGGAGAGCGAGTTGTGCCATTTGCAGTATGGCTTTCCGTTCAGCTCTTGCGCCGTGGGGAATTTGAGACCTTCAGGAATCGTCAACTGTTTCTCCTTGAGCAGGAGGTCGAAGATTTGCTCAGTCTTGGTCACGTCAAAATCAAACCCCCTGGGCGGGCCTGGCGGCTTTACCCATTTGCATGACACGGGGGTTCCTCCCCGAGTCCATTCAGCCACTGCTACCTCTTGATCTCCCACAGAAGCTTCGTCTTCCTCTGCATCGACCAGGACTACTGCACGCTTGAACTTGTCTTGGTACAGGTCCGGGTGGCGCCTGTTCATATGCCGACGGCTTCGAACCATATGCGCCGAGTGAGGGGTAATCCGCTTGGGAGGCCATGTCCTTGAGCTGCGTTGCAAGGCCTGCTACTGCCAACTCGACTGCTTCTTTTTCAGTTATACGAACCGAATAACATCGGTTCCTAAGATTCCTGAAGCGCTGGATGTATTCTGTCACAGTTTCTCCGCGCTTCTGACGTAGTTGTGCTAGATCGGCAATGCCAGACTCGGAAGCCTCTGAATGGTACTGCATATGGAACTGCTCTTCCAACTGCTTCCAAGTCCGGATGGAGTCTGCTGGCAAAGAGGTGTACCATCCAAAAGCCGATCCCGTGAGGGACTGTGAAAAGAGCCTCACGCGTAGCTGATCCGACACTGAAGCCGGTCCTAGTTGCGCCAAATATCGGCCGACGTGCTCGATGGAGGCTGGAACCATCCGATCCACCGAATTTGGAGAAATCGGGGAGCCGATATTTAGGTGGCAGCGGGATCATCTCGTACTCGTCGGGGTACGGCTTGGAATAGCCGATTGCCCTCCTTTTCGGCACCATGCCGAACTCGGTCTCTCGGTATGGTACCGATCTGATCCGCTGTGCTGGCTGCAGGAGTTGAACTCTGAATATTCGCCGGGGTGGCGTACTTAGCCAGCCATGCTTGCTTTTCCAGCTCTGAGCCAACTGCAGGAGCTGGGCTCTGGAGGTTCGTCGGGGTGGCGTACTTAGTTAGCCACGTCTGCTTCTCAAGCTCTGTCGCTGACGTTCCTCCTGTTTTCGCCGGAGTCCCTGATGTTGTGGCCTGGTTCGTGAGTGCCCAGTTGCCACAATCTGGCACATAAGTGCACGCGTACCCGTGGGGGATCTCCTTGGGCGCCTCAGGCAAGAACTGGTAGTCACTAGGGTCACCACCAATCTTGTAAACGACGAACGCCGGTGTAGCCGGCACTTCTGGTGCTGCCAACGCATATGGCAGCGGTGGACGGGACTGGAGTGGCAACTCTCCTTGATGCGTGATACGTCTCCGACGTATCGATAATTTTTTATGTTTCATGCCACATTATTGATGTTATCTACATGTTTTATGCACACTTTATGTCATATTCGTGCATTTTCTGGAACTAACCTATTAACAAGATGCCGAAGTGCCGGTTCCGTTTTCTCGCTGTTTTTGGTTTCGAAATCCTAGTAACGAAATATTCTCGGAATCGGACGAAATCAACGCCCAAGTTCCTATTTTCACCGGAAGCATCCAGAACACCCGGGAAGGACCAGAGGGGGGGCACTGGGCCCCCGGACCATAGGCCGGCGCGGCCCAGGCCCTGGCCGCGCCGCCCTATGGTGTCGTCGCCCCTTCGACCCTCCTGCGCCGCCTCTTCGCCTATATAAAGCCCCTGGATCGAAAACCCTGAACGGCTGGACGAAACTCCAGAAAGACTCCAGGGACGCCGCCACATCGCGAAACTCCAATTCGGGGGACAGAAGTCTCTGTTCCGGCACCCTGCCGGAGCGGGGAATTGCCCCCGGAGCCATCTCCACCGCCGTCTTCACCGCCATCTTCACCGCCATCGCTGCCTCCATGATGAGGAGGGAGTAATCCACCCCCGAGGCTGAGGGCTCCGCTGTAGCTATGTGGTTCATCTCTCTCCCATGTACCTCAATACAATAATCTCATGAGCTGCTTTACATGATTGAGATTCATATGAGTTTGTATCACTATTTATCTATGTGCTACTCTAGCAAAGTTATTAAAGTAGTTCTATTCCTCTTGCACGTGTGTAAAGGTGACAGTGTGTGCACCGTGTTAGTACTTGGTTTATGCTATGATCATGATCTCTTGTAGATTGCGAAGTTAACTATTGCTATGATAATATTGATGTGATCTATTCCTCCTACATATGCATGAAGGTGACAGTGTGCATGCTATGCTAGTACTTGGTTTAGTCCTTTGATCTATCTTACACTATAAGGTTACTAAAATATGAACATTAATTGTGGAGCTTGTTAACTCCGGCATTGAGGGTTCGTGTAATCCTACGCAATGTGTTCATCATCCAACAAGAGTGTAGAGTATGCATTTATCTATTCCGTTATGTGATCAATGTTGAGAGTGTCCACTAGTGAAAGTGTAATCCCTAGGCCTTGTTCCTAAATATCGCTATCGCTGCTTGTTTCATCGTTTTATCGCGTTACTACTCGCTGCAATACTACCACCATCAACTACACGCCAGCAAGCTATTTTCCGGCACCGTTGCTACTGCTCATATATATTCATACCACCCGTATTTCACTATCTCTTCGCCGAACTAGTGCACCTATTAGGTGTGTTGGGGACACAAGAGACTTCTTGTTTTGTGGTTGCGGGGTTGCATGAGAGGGATATCTTTGACCTCTTCCTCCCTGAGTTCGATAAACCTTGGGTGATCCACTTAAGGGAAAACTTGCTGCTGTTCTACAAACCTCTGCTCTTGGAGGCCCAACACTGTCTACAGGAAAGGAGGGGGAACGTAGACATCAATGCGTCCCGAGAGCTGGTCCTGACGGCGAGTACTGGTGCCTCATGATTTCCTGGATCACGCGAAGCGCGACACGCTCCAACGCGTTGACCAGGTTCTCAGAGTGGCGGTGTAGCGAATGAGCCACCAAGTAGTTGATCTCCTGCCGCAGGGACCTGGTGCGTTCCTCCGACGGGGCAGAGAGGTCTATCCCATCGAGTGCACCTTGAGGCGAGAACCCTTTCCACCTGATGCCATGGGAACGGGTCCTGTGAAAAGAGCCGATGAGGTCGGCTTCGAGGATGACTTTGATCTCGTCATACTTCTTCTTGAGCTCTTCCGTCAGATCCTCGTACGTGACTGGCGTGCCGTCCGCCATCTCAGATGTAGATGGCGATGTGGTTGATGTAGACGATTGTCCCACCGGGCGTGCCAGAATGTGTTGACTGCCAAAACCCACCGGCGGGCAGCGACCGTCAACACGGTAGAGCCGGGAAGAGCCTAGAGCTGCGGCTGGCCGAGACCCCTCCGAGCGACGGCCCGCAAAGCTCTTCCGGTCACACGTCCGATGCGAATTGCAAGGGCGTGCCACCCGACCTATACCTGGTCGGGAAGGTGATGGAGATGCCTCGCTTAGTTTCCTGCATGGCATACACGTAAACATTAAATACGAGCCTCGATCGGCTCTCGGGTTATCCCGTGAATCGGCTCAAGGAGCCGATCCACCCATGATTCGTACGGGGTGCACGAATATATGGTGGTCCCGCTTGATCAAGATAAAGCTAATGAGATCTACGACGATTTAGGGTTTTCACCGCATAATCGGATCATCCTACTCCAGGTTGGGCCTCGCGGCCACGCACGGTGATCGTAAGCCGATCCTAAACAAGGCCTAAAAATCAACACGAAGTTGATCCCCGGAACATCCTGTCTAGGACTTGCGAACGACACCCTACGTGCCGCTGGATCCTCCCCCCCTTTGTAAGGCCTAACTATTGCAGATATTAAACTAATCCTTGATGAACAAGGAGCAACCGTAACGGATCAGATCTACTAAATAATGATCAAGCGGGTGCCGCCCCCACACCTGAGATAGGTGTGAGGGCGGCTAGATATGCAAGGGTTGCACTACGTTAGCATGTTAAACGAAGAACAATGCTAACCCTAACATATCTATGATAACTACGTTGCTCGCCATCAAAAACGCTTCAGTACGAGCAACGCATGAACAACGTGGAGCTTGTGCTGCCTAGATCGCAAGATGCGATCTAGGCAGCATGTCGCTTACCGGATAGAAACCCTCGAGACGAAGGAGTTGGCGATGCGCCGAGATTGGTTTGTTTGGTTGAACGTGTGTTGTTGTTTATTCCATAAGCCCTAGATACATATTTATAGTCCAGCGGACTTTCTAATGAGGCGTGCACCTAACCATGCACGGGTAAAACTCTAACTTCTAAACCGACACGTAATCTAATATGTTACAGATACAAGGGCAAACTAGCCCAACTTGGTACACAAGGCCGATTCACGTATTCCTTCCATGTACATATCTCCAAGTCCATCTTGATCGCGGCCCACCTCTGACTCGGTCAAATTCTGGTGATAACAAATACCAACATAATTCCGGTGCTACCAAAAAAAGCTAGATAATTAGTTTATTGAATCACAAAGAGGTGCTTTAAATAAGTATTTTCCAATTAAAAGTAGTGTAATTGTAGATGCAGTCATTGTAATTTTGCATCTACAAATGCACGAAGAAGCTTTTTTGCGAAGCATTGAAACGTAATTGTCGATGAAGTCATTGTAATTTGATTTTATTTGAGTTAATTAAACTAGTAAAAAATATTTATTCTATTTTTACCATTTTATTATTTTTTTCTATCATAAATATGCATACATATATTAGCCTTAAGGGGTTCTTTTGTCGAATTCGCCCAAGGGCCCTGAAAAACATAGGGCCGAACCTGAGAAGGTCCCAACCTTCTCGCCCTAGATCGTAGGGCGCCGGACCGTCGGCAAGTGGAGCAGCTCTCCCTAGAGCACGAATGAGCACCAGGGGCATCAAACCAAGGACAAGAACCAGACACGACCACCGCACGCGAAAGACCACATGCCTCGCCGCCAGCAACCGCACCGGCCACCCAAAAGACTTCAGCATCATGACGGAGATCGCCAGAGAAGACACGGCAAGCGCCACAACCGCAGACCAGGACACCCACGCAGCACGGACACCTTCCGCCGACCCAAGGCGGCGTCTTCAAGAAGAAACACGACGCCAGAGCACCATCACCGCCCAATCCAGAGATTTGGGTTTTCACCCGGGCGCCAAAGGAAGGAGGGAGGGGGGATATACCTCAGCATCGCCTCCAAGGAGGAAGACGGCGTCCAGCACTGCCGGCCAAGGATTTCTCCCAGCCAAAGCCCCCTGCCCTGCCACCCCAACCACACCCAACACCGACGAGAACGCCCGATGTCATGGCCTTGGGGTGGGTACCACACAGAATCCGGCCCCCGTCTTCAGATCTGCCACGAGGTCGACGGGGCAACCACCGCGGCCTGAGCACCCTCCACCGCCTCCACGCCGCCCACGCGGCCGAGGAGACGGTCCTCAGCATCAGCAAGCGCCCCCCACCGCCAGGGACCGCACCGCCCTCACCTCGCAGAGGCCGCCGCCTCTGGAGCCCAAGCCCCCACTGGGAAGAGCGCTGGTCGACCACGCCCTGACCCACGGCTGCTCTGGCAGGAGCAAGACGCAGTAGGGGCACCGACGTCGCGCCCGCACCAGCACCAGCAGATCCCGCGCGGAGTTCCTCCTCCTATCGTCGCGCGCGGAGCCGGGAGCCCGAATCCCCGCCGCCCCCTTCCTCGGAGGCGCGGCCTTCGACCGGCGGCGCCTCCGGGGGCGACGAGGAGGGGAGATCGAGGCGGGGGGGGGGGGGGGAGCTGGCGGTGGCGGCCTACGGTTTCGTCCCCTGGTCGCCAGGAGGAGGCGACGCGGGGGAGCGAACCGGTCAGTGCGCCTTCTAAATCCTTCTGGATGGTCATGACTCATAAGCACCCTAGATCAAAATTGAATTTGGGTTGAAAACACTAAACATTGGGGATTCCAAACTACTGTATATACACTAGTAGAAAAAGAGGCTTCCGTTCACCCCCATTAGTCCCGGAAATATTCGAACCGCGATTAAAGGGGGCTTTAGTCGCGGTTCGGGAGGCGACCCGCGAGTAATGCTCCATCCGCGACGAAAGGGTACCCCTTTAGTCGCGGTTGGTAACACCAACCGGGACTAAAGGGCTA
Source organism: Lolium rigidum (assembly GCF_022539505.1). Classification (NCBI taxonomy): domain Eukaryota; kingdom Viridiplantae; phylum Streptophyta; class Magnoliopsida; order Poales; family Poaceae; genus Lolium; species Lolium rigidum. The sequence continues at coordinate 191,684,354 of NC_061511.1, read as the reverse complement.
TGGAGGGATGCGGCCGGCGGAAAAACCTTTAGTCCCGGTTGGGGACACCAACCGCGACTAAAGGGTACCCCTTTAGTCCCGGTTGGTGTCCCCAACCGGGACTAAAGGTTTTCCCGAGTTTTTTTACTCCCACGCACCCTGCACACCCCCCCTGGATCGCCTTTTTTTGTTTTGTAAAATACAAAAGAAAATGATAGAAAATTCAAAAAAAAAATTGTTTTCAGATTCTTGTATGTTATGCAACCTACTATTCGGAGAAATTAAGAAATTCGAATTTTCACTTTTTTTTGCAAAAAAAGTTTAAAAAATGGTAAAACCGCAATAACTTTTGCATACGACGTCGGAAAAAAACGTATAATATATCAAAAAAATCCTGGGTTTACCCGGTTAGACAATTTTTAGATTCTCAAAATTCCAAATGAAAATACGAAAGCATGAAGATTTTAGTTTTTGCTATAAATTACGGATTTTATATTTTTAAAATTTTTCAAAAAAATAAAATTAATAATTGCATCCAGCATAAAGATTACAATTACTTTTACCCAAATTTTAGATTTTCAAATTTTTAGGTTTTGGCAAAAACAATATTTAAAAAATTTAAAATAAAAATTTAATGTTTTTTATTTATTCACGATTATTATTACATCATTATTTTTGTTTATGAAAAAAATTATTTGAAATTCAAACAATAAAAAAATGTGACATCGACCAACATGTTAATAGGATTGATATGATACTAGTATCACATACATGTGCGCGTAGCACTTGGATGCGGGACGGAATGGAACTCGGAAGTTAAGCGTGCTAGAGGTGGAGTAGTGGGAGGATGGGTGACCGAGCGGGAAGTTTGACCACGAGTAAGTAATTTGACTAGAGATAAGTGTAGTTAGAGATAGAGACTAAGCTATGCAAATAACTGAAATAATAGAAATTCTGAAAAAAATAGAAAAAAAACGGAGTGAAAAAAAATTAGAAACCCAAATGAATTTAAATTTTTTTAACGAAATAGCCTTTAGTCCCGGTTGGGGACACCAACCGCGACTAAAGGTCCTTCGCCCAGGCGCACGCTAGCCGCCCACGTGGACGGGCCTTTAGTCGCGGTTCGTAAGCAACCGCGACTAAAGGGGGGGACCTTTAGTCGCGCTTAATTGGTCGCGGTTGCGCAACCGCGACTAATGGCAGTTGCGAACCGCGACTAAAGGCCATTTTTCTACCGGTGATAGAGCACAGTAAGTTATTTCATGTATCTCTGATTTTTTTTTTGGACATTTAAAATAGAATATTTCCCCGTAATATCTACTCCAGTTGTCTGCCACTTCAACCTGACCGCCGATCCTCGAAGGTGCATGCACACAGCTCTAGTGCCGCTCCATCCAAAAGATCACCGATCGGACCGATCGAGCTGTCCGCTGGAGGCCATGCATAGGCAGATAGGCTGACGCGCACGGACACAAGTCAGAACACGCGCACCGCGTACTGATATACTCCTACTCTACAAACGTCACTCGATGCCTATGCAGCCTCGTATTCATACATACATCTTGTTCGAGAACCCAAAATTAGCTCGGCGCTCGCGAGTTGATCGAGCATGGCAGAGCACCACCTTCCCCCGGAGCCAGGCCACCACCACAAAGGCGGGAAGGGAGTCCACGCCGACGACCTCAAGCCCGTCCGGCGCCGCGGCTACGGCTACTACGGCCACGACAGGGGCTCCAGCGGGCTCCTCCGCACGCTCTGCTTCCTCGTCCTGGTCATACTCCTCCTCGCCGGCATCACCGCGCTCGTGCTCTACCTCGTGTACCGCCCCACCAGCCCCTCCTTCGCCGTGAACTCCATCGCCGTCTACTCCATCTCCAACGTCGCCGGCCCCCCCGCGGCCGCCGGCGCGCCCAGCGCCGTGGCGGCGTCGTTCCAGTGCTCCCTCGTCATCCGCAACCCGAGCGGGCGCGCGTCCGCGCGGTACGACCATCTGACGGCGTACGTGGTGTACCGCGGGGAGGCCATCACGGCGCCCGCGCAGCTGCCGCCGCTGGCGCAGGACCCGGACAGCGCCGTGGTGGTGGCGCCCGTGATCGGGGGCGGCGCCGGGGCGCCCCCCGTGCCCGTGTCGCACGACACCGCGGCGGCCCTGGCCAACGACGTGTCGTACGGCGTCGTGTCGCTCCGGGTGGTGCTGCTCGGCCGCGTGCGCTTCGTGTCCGGCCCCTTCCGGAGGGGGTGGCGCTCCATGTATGCGCGCTGCGACCTGCTCGTCGGCGTCCGCAAGGGCCCTGGCGTCGGCGCCGCCGGTGTCCCCGAGGCGCCTCTGCTCGGCAACCCCTCCTGCGACGTTGAGATGTGATATGATGCTGGACGACGTCGACATGTCAAGTATACAGAAATAACATGCAATGTTTCTTACGTGCGTAAAATCCTAGTCCATCTTCAACGTCAGTCGCAAACACCTTCCAGTACTGGCTGAACTCATCCCCATCGGCGGTTTGGAGTTTTCCTTTCCTCAGTGGCAATCCATCACTTCCTTAATTCTTCGAAGAACGACATGTGTAGAAGCCGTTTTTTTTTTTTTTTGACAGACCGTCATCTCACCTTCCGGCAAAACCATTTTTAAATCTGACTTCTAGGTTCAGCGTGAATGACTTCTAGGTCAGATGGGGCATTTTTTAATGGAAACATCAAGACTATGTTATGTATTTTTATTAACCAAACAATAGATACATGGTCAATCAGCAAAGCCACAATAAAACTCAGTGGATTCATATACCTAAACACATGGGAGTAAATCCGTCTCTCTCAAAAGACAATCAAGCAACAAAATTTGAACCCCTATTAGAGAAACTAAAGTCACAACTACAAAAATTTGAAGCTTGGATATATATATCATAAAATGGCGCCCAGCCGTAGCTTAGATCATATGCTCTTCTTCTTCATCGGATTCTTTCTCAAAACCCTAATAATATTTGTTGGAACTTTTTTAATAGACATCTCAGCAACACTTGAGGTTGTCGACACCTTCTCACCATGAAATAGTTGACGACACATCCACCATATATACCAGGAGGCCGTGAGTATCAATTCCCTCACATCATCGCCATGTTGAATTACTACTACCTTTCTCCATGCCGCCCCACCGCCCACAGGGTGGGAGCAACCAGGCTACCACCACCAGCCATATTGCGTTTGGTTCCGATGTTTGGAGAAACTTTAGCTACAAACGGCTATTCCTGAGAACACTGAAGCGTTTCAATACCTTGCTCATCCAGAACTCGTGATAGCCTGATCACTTTGGAGGTTAAGCAAGGCCTAGGTTTTTGGAAATACTCGCCAACAGATCACTTCCAAATGTCAACAAGATCATAGATGAATTCGGGTCCTAGGCTGGGATGGGTGTAGGTGTGGAGTTGGAGTTCGATGATGAGAGGAGTTAGCTTAGGGGCGAACAGGAAGGTATTGACCACCATCATCCCAACTCGTCCACCACAGGCAACCTAGATGGCGTAGATTCAAGCCGCCACCGCTAGCTCCACTGGACGGATCAAGAAGATCTGTTGCCACCACAAACCAGATCTTGGCCGAGAGGCCCCGATCCGGTGTTGTTTGCACATCCTGCCGACCCACCGCCCACAGGGTTGGAGCAACCAGGCTACCACTAGCAGCCATATTGCTTTGGTTTCGATGTTTGGAGAAACTTTAGCAACAGACGGCGAAAGTCTTGGAAGCGTTTTGATACCTTGCTCATCCTGAACTCCTGATAGACTGATCACTTTGGAAGTTACGCAAGGTCTGGGTTTTTGGAAATATGCAACAACAGATCACTTCCAAATGTCAACAAGATCATAGATGAATTCGAGTCCTAGGTTATCCCTTCACGAGAAAAGAGAAGGTACTGTTAGTCCCCGGCTGTAGAACTTTGAAAATCTACGGAGCTAAGTTCACAAGGTAGAAGAGCAGAACCATCCATGCATGGTGCCGGTAGTTCAACATCAATGAATTTGTGGCTAATTCTATGTTGCGGTTAAGGTGCAGAGGCACAATGATTGATTACAGACTGGGCACATGTTCTGTGTTTATTGGCTATTGTTCTTTTAGCTATGAATTCAAGCATCCACAACTTCTGGTAATTTTATGTTTTTTTTTTTAAACTGTCTCCTCTCTTTTTTGCGGGGAAAAGAGCATATATTAAAACTTCGTTCATATGGAAAGATCCAGATGAAAATCAAAATCACAAACAGGTCCTTCTGGATCCCAATAACACCGGAGAACAGGAGGACCCTGCTTTATGGAATTTGCATGAAAAAAAACACAAAGCATGCATGGATTTCCAAAATTTAATAGCCGGCGGCTAATTGTTTTCCTTTTAATTCTAGAGTTTCAAAATCGGCATGACCTTTCTCTAGTCGTGCAGGACAGTCTTACTGTATGAATCAGGAATATTCTACAATTAATAAGGCAGATGAGAAGTAAACTATGACGCACCAAACTTTTTTTTTACCTGATAACGCACCAAACTTTTTTTTTTACCTGATGACGCACCAAACTTGAGCATGGCAACCGGCAAGCATGCCTGCAAAGAATAAACGATGCGCTCCCTGATGGGCTTCTGTGTGAGAACTGATGAAACCACTCTTCCTTAACCCCCACTACTTCCCCTGCATTGCTTTCTGTGTGTAGTCACCCACTATCGGCAACTTGCTTTCATAAAAGCTTGCAGCATCTCCAGCACCAACGAAACAATGTAATTGTAAAACTAATCAACGGTTGGTTAACAAGTGGAGCAAAATTACACGTCTACTCAAGCAGACAACGGCAAAGACAAACAACCTCTAGGATAAAGCTCATGGCTTATATTCATGGTGAGGTTCATTGGCTGATTGGCAGTTTCTACATGTAAAGCAATACAAGTCTTTTGCCAGCTACACAAGTACACATAGCTACCGATTGGATAAACTCAGCAGAAGTAGTATGACAATATGTGCTCACGCCATCCTAAAACTGAAGTACCAATGCAGCAATTCAACAGAAATTCATGAGCAGAAAGATAGCACACCAAGATCAACTGGCAAAGCAACTAGGACGAGCTCTCCGCAACATCCCTTTGCACATTCGCCACCAACCCTCTCGTTCTATCCTTTCCTTTTTGATATCGGAGCGACCACCTATTTTCAAGACACGGTCTCTCGCAGCTGCTAGTCCTGCATCTAAAGTACTGATTTTGTTCAGAAGAGAGTTAACCTCATCATCAAGTAAGAAGGAATCCATATAGCACACAAATTTTGCATTGCCATCGTCAATCAAAGCTTCTTTGAATGATCGCAATGCTGTGAAAAGGACAGGGGAAGCTTCTTCTATGCCAACACGGCCATTATCACCAACACTGTCGCCAATAAAATCCTCCTGTGACACGCACAAAAAATCATGACTAACTTGCAATTCAGGTGTTTCATAGACAAATTTGTGCAAGGAAATACTTATACAGATCAGTTTCACTAGCATCCATAGAACCAATAACGTGAAGTAAGATATCATTGCAACTGGCATCTCATAGTGGTTAGCATAATAAAGTGTAAAGAGCTTTTTAGTGAACAAAGATTTCCAGCCTCAAATATTGGCAGTGCAGCACTTTGTATCTTCATGCTAACACACAATATGCACAAATCCTGATGCCAACTGAAAAGTTGGATCCTTATACACAATATGCACAAATCCCGATGCCAATTGAAAAGTTGGATCTTTATAGTACGTAGTATACAATCTAGAACTGAAGTCCTATACTATATTCAATTTTTTTGCAGGGACTCCTCTACTATATCTAAAGTCAGACATGTACTGCAGCAAAACTTGAAATCCTGCAGCTGATTTTCAAGGCAATGCAATAATCCAATGCTCACAAGTAACACAACTTGATACAATCTAGAGACCAAACATATCAAGAAACTTTACCCGAATCTTCAGACATAACAACGGGACTCACCTCGTTGTGTATCATAGCAGGAGGCCAGGCCATGATGTAGGGATCGAAGCAGGAAGAACAGCATGTTCTCTTAAAGAGGAGCTTCACATCTGTTGTTTCCAGGCAGACGGACACGAACCAAGATAGAGGATCCCCATTGCAGACAACAGCTAGGTACACAAAGCCATCGATAGCCATTATAAGCTGCGATCCAACATCAACAATATCCTCTACTGGACGCTCGGTGACCTCCTTAAGACTTGTGTGCAATGGAAACTCCTTGTGCAGCACAAATCTCTCGACGCCGCCATTGTCCGGTGTCAAGAGCCAGACAGAAAGCGTGCATTCCTGCGCACCCACTAAACAGAGCTCCCCATCCTTGGTCTGACCAATATTAAAACTCGAGTTCAAGTCTGGGTCTGAGGGCGACGGCAGATCCACTAGGGAGAACTCAAACTTAGCAATGTTGAGCGCGAGAATGCAGTCCTCATATAACCAACAGACGAACCCACCGATAACCGTACCAACTGTGTGGCTGCCGCCCTTAGAGCATCTCCACTCGTCCCCCCGACGAGGCCCCCGGCGAGCGTTTTTTCCATCCGGACGGCGTAATTCGGCCCAGTCGCGCCCCCGGTTCCTCGTTTTCGTCCGGATTTGGGCCTAAATCCATCCGGCGATCCCACGCCATCCCCGGCCCCCCGGGGAGCGCTCGGGGACTCCGGACGAGTGAAAAGCGGGCGTGGCCCCAACTTGTCGGCGACAATGGCCTCCGATCTACGGCAAAACCCTCGTCTTCCCGATCTACGGCAAAACCCTCGTCTTCCCGATCTACGGCAATACCCTCGTCGAACGAAAGCTTTGAACTCTCAAGTGGTGCAACATAGATAGATTATATATATATTTCGGAATATAATTCGAATAAACATAAAAATTACATATAAAAACTTTAAAACTAAACTACTTCTTCTTCTTCTTAGAAGGCCCCGCCTCATCGTCGTCGCGGCGACGCTTCCGGCTCGTCACCTCCTCGTCGGAGGAAGTTGAGTCCTCCTCGTCGTCGTCCTCATCGGCCTCTTCGTCCTCCTCCTCCTGCTCCTCCTCCCGCTCCTGCTCCTCCTCCTCTTCCTCGGCCTCTTCCTCGGCCTCGCTCCTCGGCCTCGCTCCACGGCCTCTTCGTCCTCCTCCTCGTCGTCCCACTCGTCCTCGCTGGCCGGCGGGGGGAATCGTCGGCTGCCGGACGATGCAGCTGGATCCCACCAATGGCGCCATCCGGGCGGCTTCCCCTCGCTGTCGGTGTCCGATGGCCAAGAAATATCGCTCATGGTTGACGGAGGATGGTGACGAGAGAACAGATGAATGGCTCAGCCCGTCGAAAACCGTTTATGTAGGTCTCTCGACGAAAGAGAGCGCCGGTTGCTCTTCCGCGGAGTTCGTGCTCCATTACGGCGGTTCTCGCATCGAGGCCACTTCGACCGTTCCCGACGAGTCGTTTCGGCTCTCCAGTCCACTTCGCGACGGTTCAATGCGGCGAGGGAACTCCGACGATTGCCCTTCCCGGTGACTCGCGCCGTCGCTATGCACGCGGTGGGTGCGCGTCCATGGGCTCGCGGCTGGAAAAATGGGCCTCCCCAGGCCAAAAACTACATCCATCCGGCGCTAAATTTCGCCGGATTTGGGCGTGGGGAGCCCAAACGAGTGGGGATGCTCTTAAGCAGCGGCGTCCCGGGCTCCGGGATGACCTGCCACTCCATGGCATGAGACGAGAAGATGGCCAGGCGCGCCCACGCCCATGAGCTATCGTGATGAACACAGACCACACGGGATGGCCTCTGGCCATCCCGGTCGGCAGGGAGCGTGTGGAACTCGAGGAATGTGTGGACGCCGACGTGGGACTTCTTGGGGTAGATATACAGGGCCTGCGTGTGGACGTTGTAGAAGATATTCTGCTCGGTGTTCCGGTTGATGAAGAGGGCATACCCGTCGGAGTAGGGAGCCTCGGGATGATACATCCACTCGGAGGAACCGTCGTCTCTGAGTAAATCAGCGAAGGCGGCGGTGATGCCCGTGTCGGAGTCGGACATGTGACTGACGGCGGGGACGAAGGCGCGCATGTAGGGTTCGATAAAGAGAGCGAGGATGGGCGGCGCGTGGAGCTCGCGGAAGCGGCGGCGGAAGGCCGGGGAGGAGCGGACGGCGCGGAGGAAGGCGCGGCAGCTGAAGGCCGCGCAGGCAAGGCTCGGGAGGTCCGGGAGGCGGAAGAAGATCTCGCGGAGGAGATCATCGGTGAGAGCGTTAATGGTGGTCGGAGCGGGCGGCGGCGGCGGCGGCGAGGGTGGCTCGGGGGAGGCCATGGCTGTGAAAGCTAGAACGGCGGCTGTAAGATGCGGATGCGTAGCTCCAATACAGCCCGCGGCGCAAAAGTCCGGCCCATCTCGATCGTGTGCTGCGGCCTGCCGGAGGCATTATGGGCTACTGGGCTAGCAATCCTCGCTACTGTAGATCCACGAATGTGTGCTGTGGCTAGTAATTCTTTGCTGAGATACACAAAAAATTCTCTATTTACTTTCAGATCAGCCTATCAGTGTGAAGCTGTGAATGGAAACACTTTTTTTTTAACAAGAACGGAAACACTAGTTTGATAATATTGGGAAAGAAATTTATAGACGCTGGGGAAATCAATATAAATAAAGTGTGGGATAACTTATGGAAAACTTTGGTTTTAACTAAGGTAAAGATTTCCGCATGGAAATCTCTCCGTGGCATTCTCCCATGTTAATATGTTATGGAGTTCTTGCAAACAGGCTCGTTTCGATTTCTAGCAAATGCCCATGATGCGAGATCCACTGTGAAGATATAAAGCATACTCTCTTTATCTATGACAATGCACTCGAAGTTTAGGGCATCTCTAGCGGGGCTACCCATCCTGTCCTACGCAGTCTGGAATGGTCCGCGAGGACATGCCGACCAAAAAAACAACCTCCAGCGGGACGACCTAAACGGACCGACTGTTCATGCGATCTATCCGTCTACCAAACTTACGTCATGCATGGGTCGAGCCGAAGAGTGCTGGTGTCCGGTTTACTCTTCCTCCCATGCTTGGCAGGGCAGCTGGGCCATGGTCTATGCCATGGCATCTCTATCCTATGTTTTTTTAATTCCCATTTTTTTGATAAATCTTGTAAACAAAACATGACCTAAGAAAACCGCAGAAGACCGTCGGGTTGGGACGATGCGGGTTGCCGGGCGATGGTGAGGCGGAGGTGGCGGCTGCGGCGAGCTTGCGGGTTGGAACTGGCAGTGTTTTACGTGTCTTGTTGGCACCGGGCTTTGCTGGGCATTATGCGTCTGTCTTGTCCATCGACCCGCGGCTCGCGTGCCCTACCACTTCCGCGTATGGACCTCGTGGGGCTTCTGGGCCACGAATCTCCGGGGTTGGTGGTAGTGGGGTTCGAGAGAAATCCTTGCCGGCTCGGCTAACACTAACGCGGTGGCGTCTGCGGGTGTCATCATTCTTTCTTGAAGGACGTCGAGGGTATCCCTACTCCACTTCACCCCGAGAACGGGGGAAACCTAGATCTAGTTCGCTAGTCTGGGCAATAGAGCCGTGTTGATGTCACATCTCTTCTTGAAGGTGATGCCTTGGTACTTGGTGATCCGATGTGGTTGTAGCATGGTGGGACAATTTTAGAGGACGCTAGCAGTTGCTGGGCGCCATTGTTTCGTTGATTTGCTATTGGCTTCCTTTGTATTTTCTTTTGAGTTGGACATATTTCTCCTGTTCCCCCAAACACTTTTCTTTGTACAAACTCGTGTGTGGTGTGGTTGCTTTTTTTATTTATATAAAGCGGGGAAGCCATTGTGTTCCATTTTCTTGGAAAACCTTGTTGTCACAGATATTACAAATTTAATTTAATGCTAGAACCTGTGAAACACTTTTGTTTTTTTGCTGAGAGGGACCTGCATGCACGTGCTGGATCTAGACGGGATCTGAATCAGACGGCCCTGATCTATACAGCGTGCACGCCTGAATTAAATAACAGTCGATCTCACTTAATCTCACTGAAATGTTCTTTGACTCTGGTCCACCAACCGCACAACACTTTGCCCCGCTCCTCAAGAAGCCAAGAAGACTCTTGTCCCTCCTCGTCGAGACGCGATTCAAAATCCATTCTCCTCTCAGCCTCGAACGTTGCCACCGCTCACCGCAAGCCAGCCATGGCTCCCCCTCTCCTCCTCCTCCTCCTCTGCCTCGTCGCCTCCGCCGCGGTCCGGCACGCGGCCGCCGACGTGCCGCCGTCCAACAAGCTCATCTTCATCCTGGCCGGCCAGTCCAACATGGCGGGCCGCGGCGGCGTCGTGGGCACGCACTGGGACGGCCACGTCCCGTCCCCGGACTGCTCCCCGTCCCCGTCCATCCTCCGCCTCTCCCCCGCGCTGCGCTGGGAGCAGGCCCGCGAGCCGCTGCACCAGGGCATCGACGGCAACCACACCTGCGGGGTCGGCCCCGGGATGGCCTTCGCCAACGCCCTCCTCCGCTCCTCCGCCTCGCCCGGGGAGGTGCTCGGCCTCGTGCCCTGCGCCGTCGGCGGCACGCGGATGGCGGAGTGGGCCAAGGGGTCGGAGCTCTACGAGGACATGGTGAGGCGGGCCAGGGTCGCCGTCGAGACGGGGGGCCGGATCGGGGCCGTGCTCTGGTACCAGGGCGAGAGCGACACCGTGCGGTGGGCGGACGCCAACGAGTATGCGCGCCGGATGGGGATGCTTGTCCGTGAGCTCCGCGCCGACCTCGCCATGCCGCACCTCCTCCTCATCCAGGTCAATTCAACTTCCTTCTTCCTCCTTACTAGTCAACTGTAGTCAGTTGGTTCTTGGTTGGTGGCCTGCCGATCGTAGGACTGATTAGTTCGGCAGGTCAGGTGGGAGCATCTGCTTGCTAGATCTGCATGATTTGGTAATTGCCATTCTTAGTGGAAGGACAGGGCTACTAGTACCTTTGCTTGTCACCTGGGCATGGTTGGTGGAGGAGATCTTTCTTTCCCCGAGAAGCAAAGAACACTAGTCTTCTTCTTTTTCTTTCTAGTGTAGGCGATCCACACGGAGCAGAGTTGGCAGCAGCTGCTGGCTTAGAGCATCCCCACTCGTTGGCGCTCCCCACGCCCAAATCCGGACGAAACTACCGCCGGATTGGACGAAATTAAGTCGTGGGGAGTACCATATTTCCAGTCGTCCACCCGGAGTTCGGCGGATAGAGTTTAAATTCAAACAAATCGCCGTCCCGCGCTACAAGTACGGGCAGTTGATCGGCAAAAGGAGCAAAAGGATCAGCCACAGATCGGCGATCGGAGGGAAATTACACGGAGACAGGCTCGTCGGCAGTCCCGGCCGGCACGGCGGTGTCCGACGGACCAGTTTCCTCACACGCCGTGGCCGAAGCGGCTGCGGCGGGCGACGAAGCGGCGGCAGTGGACGTCGAAGCAGCCGCAGTCGACGAGGTAGATGGTGAGGTAGACGAGGTAGGAGCCGGCGGAGACGACGTAGTGGCTCGGAGGATGTCGTTGCGGTGGCCCTGGTACCAATTCCTCGTCTCCTCGTCCGTCGGCTCCATGTCGCCGCCGCCCATGAGGAACGCCAAGTCCGTGTTCCTCTTCTTCGCCGCCACCGTCGTCTTCGAGCAGGGCGATCCGGGCGCCTTGGTTGGCGAGCATCTCCCGCCACCTGCCGTCGAACTTGTCGTTCCTCCCGTCGGCGTGCGATCTCAAGTCGGCCCAGCACTTGTCGATCGACGCCCGCATCCCGTCGGCGGGATTGTCCGTCCGTTTGAGCTCTTTCTCGCTTCTTCCGGCCGAGCTCGTGGCGCCCTTCCGCCGCGCAAGCCGGCGGAGCGTCGGGGTTGTACTCGCTCGGTCTTGCTTTTCGAGAGGGACGTGCGAACTTCCTTCCACTTCTCGCACTTCTCGAGGCGGGCGTAGACGTTGAGGAACTTGAACCGCAGGCCGGTGTCGTCCGTGTACATGTCCAAAGCTCGGCGCAGCTGGGGAAAAAAGAGCACGGCGATACGGGTCAGCCTAACGACGATGTACCTCGGTGGTGTAGGGCCGGCGGATCATACCCTTTGCTCCATGTCGTGGCCGCTGATCGGCCGTTTGTCGATCTCCTCCCGTACGCCGTGCCATTTGCCGCACGCCGTCTCGCATGATCCCCCAATGGGTGGCCATTGCCTTGTCTCCCCGGTACACGTTCATGTTCGTCTTGTTGAAGTAGGGATCGACGAGCTTGCGTTCCTCGTACGCCCGCCTCACTCGAAACCAGTATGTGTCGAACGACCGATTGGCCCCGATTATGCCGTTCGTGGACACGGTCATCCAAGCTTCGGCGAGGCACTCCTCTTCCTTCGGCGTCCATTTGATACGCGGTTCGGCAGTGGCGAGTCCTTCTTCCTCTTCTTCTTCCCCTTCGACAGAGTTGGCGCCGGCTTCGGCTGGCTCTTCTTCTTCCTCGCCTTCTTCTTCGACGGCTTGGCTTCCGTCGGCAACATCCTCCCGATGCTCGTTGCGCGCCGCCACGGCTGCCGTCGCCCTCGTCTCCTCTTGCGTGAAGAACCCCGGGCACGCAGCCGGCGGCGGTCATGAAGAACCCCGGGCTCGCAGCCGGCGGCGGCGGAGCCGGAGGTGATCATCTCGTGGATCTCCTCTTCGTTCGGCGCCGCCATCGCACCGAACGCGAGCGGCCCTCGTCGCAGGGCCGGCGAGGTGCCCTCGAACGAGCCGCCGCCGACGCCGACGTCAAGCTCGGGCGGCGACGGTGTGGGCTTGGACGGTTGGACGTAGGCGCCCTCTTGGAACACGGCAGTCGGCGACGGCGAGTACAGGCGAAGGCGAGAAGGAAGACGGGGAACTTGTTGTACCTTGCGTCGGCCATTGGCCGGGAACACGCCGCCGCTATAGGCCATGCCGATTAACCTCAAGTGTTCGTCTTGGGCCGCCTCCGCCGACCTCTTGGCGGCGGCTCTTTTCACCCTCTCCGCCCGGCGCTTGTTTCCACGTCGCGCCGTTTCTCGTCCGCCGCCCACTCGGCGTTCGACATGCCCGGCGGCTTCGTCTTCTTCTTCCGCATCTTCCTCGCCGGCGCCTTCGGCGGCATTGTGGTGGACGAGAAGACGAGGAGGAGAGCGGTGGTGGACGACAAGACGCCGCCAGAACCGGAGCCGGAAGACGAGGAGATTGGGGGATTTCGGCGGGAGAGAATGGGGATATGCAAGCAAATTGGAGGGAATGGGGAAATGCAAGCAAATTGGAGGGAAAATCACAGGATTTGGTTTTCCAGTCGCCGACTACGCGGGTCCACACGCCGTTTCGCGCGCTTTCGTTTCGTCCGGAGTCCCCGAGCGCGCCCCGGGGGGCCGGGGTTGGCGTGGGCTCGCCGGATGGATTAAGGACCAAATCCGGACGAAAACGAGGAACCGGGGGCGCGACTGGGCCGAATTTCGCCGTCCGGATGGAAAAAACGTCGCTCGGGGGCCTCGTCGGGGGGACGAGTGGAGATGCTCTTAGGAATGAGGATTCCTTCGTGGGGGCAGAAGGCCATGGGTAATGGACATTTCTGTCAAATAATCACCTCGGATGACTATGGAAATAATGTGCCATTTCAAGATCTGTGCACGTAAGATTTTATTGCTGCCATCCATACAAAGAACTGAAGAAGCACAACCTTATAAGCAGACAACACTTGTAGCATGCAGAGCAGCAAGGATAATGTGTATTGTGTTAACCTCAAGTCCAGCAATTAACCGTAGCATTTGCCAAAGGTACTAGCTGCAGACAGTAACGACGCATCAGGGCTCACTTCTTACAATTCTCCCTTGTCGATGTTTCAGGTTGGGCTGGCGTCAGGGCTTGGCCAGTATACCGAAGTCGTGAGGGAAGCTCAGAAAGGATTGAAGCTTCGGAACGTGAGGTTTGTTGACGCCATGGGGTTGCCGTTCCAAGATGGCCATCTGCATCTTAATACTCAGGCTCAGGTCCAGCTCGGACATATGCTGGCTCAGTCCTATTTGACTTATGGTACATCCACACACTAGTAGTAGTACTTAAGAGATCCATTTCTTTTAATTGTTGTCCATGTTGGTTTAGTTTCTCCTATGAACTCTTATTTGAGCAGCATTCTTACAATTCTTCAATTGGATTGGTATAAACATGCCATTTTAATCCATCCCAAGTTCTTTATGATCAATGCAAATGAGTTTGGACAGCCACTAGAGTCGCTGTTTCATGATGGAAATTTCTCCATTTTTTGCCAATTGCGTTCGAGAATGATAAGCATGTGGAGCTTCGCCATTATGATCAATGATTTTTTTTTGGCCAATTGGTATACGCATGAATGGAGCTTCACCATTAGTTGCATGAATTGAAAAGGCCTTGTTAAACGATGTCAAGCGCATATATAAAGCCAATCAAACCATCGGAAGAAATATAGGGGTGATGAAATTAAGTTCAGACCCTGTCTTTTTTTTCACATAGAAATGGAATGCTAAGAACCCCTTAAGAACTTATTGTGCAACTGTCCATGTCATTTTTCTTTTCAAATTATGTGTGTTAGAAATTTAGTTTCGGTGAGATACATTGTTTAGTTTTATGTAGAAAAAATTGAGGTTGTGAAAATTTGAAGATAAATTGAAGAACAAGCTTTAGCATTGTAATCTTCCCAATATTGTTAACAAAAAAAATATGCAAATCCAATGGTCCTGGTACGCAATAGCTGTGCAATATTGAGATCTGCCATGTGACCCAACTGCGCAACTGATTGCTGTCACGTATGTCATGGATTACTTATCTTAATGTGATGTCAAGGCCAGAGTAAGTACTCTCTCTCTCTCTCTCCATGTTACAGCTGACTAGCAGAGCTTCGAAGAGCAACTTGCACTTGGTAATGGTGATGCTAGTAAGAGCAAGTACAATAGAGTCCAGTCAGCTGACTATAAGACATTAAATAATATATTTTAGATGAGTTGGAGGAGAGAGAAGAGGAGAGAGAAGGGAGGTGGGCTACTATGCAATAGCCAGCTCTTGCACGTGCTCCTAGGCACCTTGTGAGAGTGAAATGTGGACCATATATTAGTAAAGTACTACATTCTTATAGCCAACTATTGTACATGTTAGCTATATGATGACTACAAATGATATGACATCTTGTTATAGCCAACAGTTGGCTATACTATTGGAATTGCTCTAATGTTTCTCACCTTGATCCAAGTGCGGATCCAGAAAAGATTGCAAATATATGTATCAACACAGGGTGTGGACTCATTTATGGGAAGATGAAAGTCATCTAAAGAAAAGATCACATGCATTAAAAGTTACAGTAATTTTGTAGCCAATTACTATGAAACTAGATTGAGGCTGGTACTGCAAATTAATTCTCTGGTCTGTTCTTAGCAGCTTATTTATTGCTCCCTTGTTTTTCTTTCTCTGGGGTACTAGGGTATGCGCATCCTCGAACCCCTGCACCATGGTGGCTGCAAACTATGTTGGCTTCTTGCTTCGTTTTACTTTGGAGGGAGCCATACACACGTTTTCTTATGTAATCAAACAGAGGAGGTGAAGATGAAGAAAGCCACCTGCTGGCTCTGTGCACATAATACTATACCAACATACTGACCGACAGAAGGTCATTATTTCAGGTCTATACATACATTCAAGAAAATTCCCCAAAGTGGTCATACATATTTTGTTTTCTTTGGTAAACCTGACTAACTCTAGTGTATGTAAAATCACTGCAAAGAGTAATCGACAATCTTTTTAACATTGCTTGTACTTCGTCCAAATTCTATGTTTGTTCGTTGATCACATTAGCTGTGTCGGGATTGGTTCATGGCCCAAACAAGTATAAAATCCTGGACTATATCTTAGTCTACCATTATGAAGCGGCCTTTGCCAGTGAAGAAAAATAAATCATGCACATCATCTTAATTTGATCAGGGTGCAACGGACTGATCCTTCCACACACGAAAAATGGACATGCAGCCTACATATTAGACACTGGGTTGATTATTCCCTGTCGGGATTTTAGTTCGGCCATGCATCTATGGAATTGAGCTTCAGTGACTTTGCCAGTCCACATAATGAAGGATTCCACCTAACTCCACTTGTAAGTGACACAAAGTCAGTGACTTTGTGGGCTGGCAAAGTCACTGAAGCTCAATCCGCATCTATGGTACCGTTGGTTCAACGTCAATGGAATTTGTGGTTAATTTTATGTTACAATTGAGGTGTAGTCGTGCAGAGGCAAAAGAATTGATTGAGGACTGGACACCCATCTATTGTATTTCTTACATTTTTTTTGAGCCGATGATTCAAGCATCCACGTCTCCTGGCAATTTATGTTTATATTTTTTGAGAATTGGCTGTTGCTGGAACACGAAGACCGTCTCAAATCTCCCGGTGGAGTTTCGATCCTGACTTGAAGTTCTTCTGGTGAAAACCTAAGCTCTATCGGGAGCGGGCGACAGGTGGTGGACGTGAGCTCTAGACCCTTGCGATGCGATGGGTTCACGACGGTTAAGTAGATGGCTCCCATGGTCGAGGGTAGTGGATATCAGGGCGGTGGCCCTGGATGGTGGTTGGGTGTTGAGACGAATATGGATTAGGGTTAAATTGAATATCTACTATATTAAATGGCTAGAGGTGATGTCTGGTGGGTAATACGTCCTCTTCCCACACTGCGGGGAATATCACCACTCCCACCACACCCTCCATGCCTTAAGCTAAGAAAAAACAACAAAACGGAAATAAACCCAAACATTATCCAGTTTGTCCTCGACTGTTGTGGGTATACTTCATGGGTGTACCATCGATAGTGCCTAGATCCGGCAAGCCCGGGTGGCCCACAGATGGTGATGAGGCATGTGGCCCATCGGGCGGCCCAGTTGCTGTTGATCATGAAGGAAGAAGTCCGGCCCAGGATCAGTAAGCCGGATCCGTACCGACATTAGGAGGAACCCGGATCCATGGAGGCCCATGAGGGACCCGGATCCGGTACGACGTATATGGAAGGCGGATCCGTGACGTGCACGGCAAGATATTGTACCGTAGTTAGGCTATCTGTAATCCGGCTAGGACTCTCCATGTAAACCCTAGATCCGTGCGCCTTTATAAGCCGGATCCCGGGAGCCCTAGAGGCACAACCACAACTCATTGTAACAACGCGTAAGCGCCCGGATAATTCCGGACAAGCAACAAGTAGGCCCCTGTCATCGTGCAGGTGTTCCGAAGCTGGGTAACTCGCGTACCACCGTCCCGTGTGCACTCCGCCCTATGGCCCCTACTTCTTCTTCCCCTCGTGAGGATCCCTCCTCCGAGGTACCGTCGAATAGGCAACGACAGTTGGCGCCCACCGTGGACTACCTCATCGATCAAAAGCTGCCGGAGGACGAGGTCCTCGCGCGACAGATCATCAGGCGAGCAAGATCCTACACAATTGTTGATGGACAGCTCTACAAACGAAGCGCAACAGGGGTGTTTCTCAAATGCGTCTCTAATCAAGATGGCATTGAAATCCTCAGAGAGATCTGATGGCGTGTATTTCACACGTTCGTTGGGCAACCCCAAGAGGAAGGTATGATGCGCACAGCAGCAAGTTTTCCCTCAGAAAGAAACCAAGGTTTATCGAACCAGGAGGAGCCAAGAAGCACGTTGAAGGTTGATGGCGGCGGGATGTAGTGCGGCGCAACACCAGGGATTCCGGCGCCAACGTGGAACCTGCACAACACAACCAAAGTACTTTGCCCCAACGAAACAGTGAGGTTGTCAATCTCACCGGCTTGCTGTAACAAAGGATTAACCGTATTGTGTGGAAGATGATTGTTTGCAGAGAAAACAGGAAAACAAGTATTGCAGCAGATTTGTATTTCAGTATTAAAAGAATGGACCGGGGTCCACAGTTCACTAGAGGTGTCTCTCCCATAAGATAAAAGCATGTTGGGTGAACAAATTACAGTCGGGCAATTGACAAATAGAGAGGGCATAACAATGCACATACATGACATGATAAGTATAGTGAGATTTAATTGGGCATTACGACAAAGTACATAGACCGCCATCCAACCGCATCTATGCCTAAAAAGTCCACCTTCGAGTTATCGTCCGAACCCCTTCCAGTATTAAGTTGCAAAGCAACAGTACAATTGCATTAAGTATGGTGCGTAATGTAATCAACAACTACATCCTCGGACATAGCGCCAATGTTTTATCCCTAGTGGCAACAGCACAACACAACCTTAGAACTTTCGTCACACTGTACCGTGTATCAATGCAGGCATGAACCCACTATCGAGCATAAATACTCCCTCTTGGAGTTAAAAGCAAAAACTTGGCCAGAGCCTCTACTAGTAACGGAGAGCATGCAAGATCATAAACAACACATATGTAATAACTTGATAATTAACATGACATGGTATTCTCTATCCATCGGATCCCGACAAACACAACATATAGCATTACGGATAGATGATCTTGATCATGTTAGGCAGCTCACAAGATCCAACAATGAAGCACAATGAGGAGAAGACAACCATCTAGCTACCGCTATGGACCCATAGTCCAGGGGTGAACTACTCACTCA
The DNA here is from genome assembly GCF_022539505.1 of Lolium rigidum. NCBI lineage: Eukaryota > Viridiplantae > Streptophyta > Magnoliopsida > Poales > Poaceae > Lolium > Lolium rigidum. The sequence goes on along the minus strand of NC_061511.1, from coordinate 191,665,792 downwards.
TCACTCCGGAGGCGACCATGGCGGTGTAGAGTCCTCCGGGAGATGAATCCCCTCTCCCGGCAGGGTGCCGGAGGAGATCTCCGGAATCCCCCGAGATGGGATCGGCGGCGGCGGCGTCTCGGTAAGGTTTTCCGTATCGTGGTTTTTCGCATCGTGGGTTTCGCGACGAAGGCTTTAAGTAGGCGGAAGGGCAGAGTCGGGGGCTAACGAGGGGCCCACACCACGGGCGGCGCGGGCCCCCTTGGACGCGCCGCCATGTGGTTTGGCCACCTCGTGGCCCCACTTCGTATGCTCTTCGGTCTTCCGGAAGGTTCGTGGCGAAATAGGCCCCTGGGTCTTTGTTTCGTCCAATTCCGAGAATATTTCGTTACTAGGATTTCGAAACTAAAAACAGCAGAAAACGGAACCGGCACTTCGGCATCTTGTTAATAGGTTAGTTCCAGAAAATGCACAAATATGACATAAAGTGTGCATAAAACATGTAGGTATCATCAATAATATGGCATAGAACATAAGAAATTATCGATACGTCGAAGACGTATCAAGATCCATGCAGGGGATTGCGGGCACCATGCCGCTCCCAGGTCACTCGTTGCAAAAGCTTTTCGGCTAGGCTTTTACTGGCTCACAGCTAAAGAAGATGCTGACAAAATAGTCAAGACCTGCCGAGGTTGTCAGTACTACGCTACTCAACCAAACGCTCCAGCCCAAGAGCTGAAGACCATACCTATCACCTGGCCATTTGCGGTCTGGGGGCTCGATATGGTTGGTAAGCTAAAAAGATCATCTCCTGGCGGTTTTGAATACCTATTGGTAGCTGTTGACAAATTCAGCAAGTGGATCGAGGCAAAGCCAGTGAGAAAAGCCGACGGTGCTACGGCACTAAAAAATTTCTGCAGCCTCGTGATGAGATTCGGCATCCCACACAGCATAATCACAGATAATGGCACAAACTTCGCTCAGGGAGAATTGAAGGATTATTGTGAGACAATGGGGATTCGATTGGACCTTGCATCTGTGGCTCACCCACAATCCAATGGTCAAGTTGAAAGGGCCAACGGTCTAATATTATCAGGAATCAAGCCACGCCTCGAGGAACCGCTGCGGCGAGCAGCCGGAGCTTGGGCTGACGAGCTGGACGCTGTTTTGTGGAGTTTGCGAACTACCCCTAACAGATCAACAGGGCTTACCCCATTCTTCCTGGTATACGGATCCGAAGCCGTGATTCCCTCCGACATCATCCACGATTCGCCGCGAGTTTCCGCCTATAATGAAGAAACAAGCGACGAGGCCGGACAACTATCCGTGGACCCGATCGAAAAAGCTCGGAATTTAGCCGACCAGCGCTCCGCCATCTACCAGCGAAGCTCAGACGATATCACAGTCGTCGAGTCCGGAATCGCTCGTTCATGGCCGGAGACCTGGTTCTCCGCCTTCGCCAGGTGAAAGATCACAAGTTGCAATCTCCATGGGAAGGACCCTTCGTCGTTAGCAAAGTGCTTCACAACGGATCGTACTACCTTGTTGATTTCCGAGAGCTGAGAGACAGCACCTGCTAATTGGCGCCGGAAACGCAAGCGTGAGGATCCGGAGGACATCTACGACGAAACAGATCGCCCTTGGAACATTGCACAGCTACGTCCTTTCCACACTTAGCATAGAATTACATACCCTGTAACAATATTATACATGATCAATGAAATAAAGCTTATGGTTCACTCTCTGAGTCTTTTACCTCCTTTACTTATTCATTTGTGAATCATGTATGTTTTCCGACTAAAACCGCAGAGCTGGATATTTCCGCCTAGGCGTGTATAAAAAGTTGTGATTTTCAAAAATCGTCCTTCAGGACGTAAGCTTAAGTTTTCTGATTAAATTGTTATCTGTCGCGAACTCGTGGATTCCTAGTAGCGATTTCCGGCACCTATGCTTGGGGGCTTGTTTCCGCGGTTATTGACGGATTACCATTGGGTTTCATCGCCGCTGGCGAGCGTTTCCGGCTAAGGTCTTCCGGCTCGCGGAAGGTCAAGCGAGCAAGCCGAAAAACAACGAAATCAGCACTTGCTTTCCGACATAAAACGAAGCATGCACATAATATTAACGGATAGCAGGATAAGAATTTAAGTGTTTCCGCTCCATGCATAGTCGTTTCATCCCTAGCTACTTAAGAATTTAAGTCTTATTACAAACCCACTTCGGGGCCAAAATGATGCAACTGTGTCTCATTGTTCAAACAGGAACTCTACTCGGAGCTCTCCTCTTCAGATTCCTGGTAGGCGGAGCCGCCGCTGTCACTGTCGCCAGAGCCGGCCTCGGAGACTTCGTCAGAGCCGCCTTCGATGCTTGACCCGGAGCCTTCCCCGTAAAATTCCGGCTCGCCTTCTTCCTCCTCTGCATCGGAAAACCCCTTGGGCAGAGCATGCTTGCCGTACCAGAACGAGTGATTCACTCGCCTGACAAACAGCTTCTCGTACCCTTGAGTCTCCGCAAGGATGGCGCCCATGTCGGAACCTTTTGGAGCTCCGCGCGCAACATCCGCAAAGTTGAGCGAGGGGAAATGAGCCTTGCAGGTGGCCAAGACTAGAGAGGCAACTCCGCGTGCAGATGACTTTTGCCAATCTTTGATGAAATCTGGCACTTGTTCCATGAGCTGAGTCATCGTGTCAATCACGGAGGTTTTGGCTTTCTTCAAAGACAGCGTCTTGGCAATTCCGCGACACGCTTCAAACAGTGCGCCGATGGAAGTTCGCACCTCTTCGTATGCCTCCGTCCTCTTCAGGTTAGACTCTTTCGACCATTCAAAGCCAAGGCTCGCTGTAGGAAAAGGAAGCTCAGGTATGTTTCGGAGAATAAAGCATACGAGGGCAGTCGGAACAGCCAGGCGGAAAAATACTCACGGAAGATAAGCTTGTCGATGGTCTCCGCCTCCGTCTCCAGAACTTGGTTCTTTGATACCAAGGAAGTAACGCGACTCTGGTTCTTCTTGAGTTTGTCGTTCAGTTCCGCCAGGTCGCTGGCGTGCTTTTCGGAGAGCTCCTTCCTCGCCTGATTCTCCTTGTCGGAGGACTCTTTCATGAAGGTCTTGAGGGACTCGTTCTCCGCCTCCAGCACCTGGACTTTGGCGGATAGCTCGTCAAACTTGGAGTGCTTGGCAGTCTCTTCTGTAGGCAAAAAGTTGCACATATTATGCATTTTGGACAATTATATCAACACAAACAGTAAAACCCGGATCTCGTACCCTGAAGGCGGGTCTCAAGCAGCTGGATAGCCTTTTGGCTGTTTTCCGCATTCTGGCGCAGCCCCTCGATCTCTGAGATTTGCTCTAGCACGTGCACGCGTAGATCTTCATGCAATTTCCGCGTGGTCTGCGAAGCAGTAAAGAGTTAGCCGGATATTTAAAATCTTGGGGGCTAGCGAGGAATTCAAAGTCGTTGAGGTATAAAAATTTTAAATTTCCGCCTAAGGTACATTTTGGGAAAGCATCGGATAATACATGTTACACGGAAATATATCACCCAATGCTTGGGGGCTAGTATTACCTGCCGCACTTCCTTGTGCTTGGCGTAAAACACCTTCAGGCCGTCCTCCAGGTCGGCAAGCTCTCGGATCTCCTCGTCTGGCTTTCCCCACACTTTGTTCAGCATAGCGGAAACTTCCGCGTGGCGCTGTGCGAGGGTAAGTTTTTGAAAGGATGGAGTCGGTCGAGGGTCGACCCGAGTCGTGTTGGTGACCTGAAGGAGCTTTGCCTTTTGCTCATGTTCCTCCTCGGTGGGCTCCGCGAAAGCACCGCTTGGTTGGTCTGGCTGAGGAGCGGATGAGGAGGCCCCCTTGGCGGAATCCCCATGATCAGCAGGACCTTCCGGAAGGTCGTCAAGATTGATGACATCTTTGGGATCCGGCTTGGAGGCGGATGAAGCCTTGGGCGGAACCTCAACTTCGGGAGTAACTGGAATTGAAGCCGGAGACGGTTTGGTTCTTTTCTTCAAAATCCTTGGAGCTTTGGGGGGTTGGCTCCCGGAGCTTCAGCAAGAACATAAAAGTATAAGTAAGAGCTTGAGCGTGAAACCGGAGCTCGGATCTCGGAAACAGGCGCTTACCCGGAAGGTTTAAAGAAGTGCTGGATGTCAGGTTGACCTTTGTTGCTGGTATTAATCAGTTTAAGGCGCTTCGCCTCCGCCTCCGCCTTCCGGGTAGCCGCAGTGCTAGGCACTCCGCGGGCGCGTTTTGCATAAGGGCTGGAAGGAGCAGGCTTCTTCCTCTTAGTGGGGCGGGAAGCCTCGGGAGCTTCCGCCTCCGATGCGGCTTCCGGATCCGTGTTGCCGGTGGAAGGAACCCGGATGATAGTTCCGAGTTCGCTTTCTTCGAGCGCCTCGAGCTAATACAGAGTTGAACAATTAGACAAAAGTTTGAATGTGAAGAGAAAAAAGAGACTACAGTCAAGTCGACGTACCGTGGTTCCGGAACCATTCATGTGGATATCTTTGTTACACACGTGAACGTGAAGTTCACGCGGAATTTTGATGAGGACCCGGATCCTCTTGTCGATGGCGTCGGCGGAGAGATTGTCTTTTGTAGCGCGCATCGGGTCATCGCGCCCTGTGTACTGGAACATTAAGCGGTCCCTGTGTTGGAGCGGTTGGATCCGCTTGGTGAACCAGGAAAGGGTCAAGTCCTTTCCCGTCAGCCCCTCCTCCGTCAGCTTGCAGATCCGCCTGACGGCGCGCGTGAGCTGGAGTGACTCGGAGAGGTGGGGGCAATGTGACCATGCCGGAAGCTCGGTGGCGGGGCAGTTCTTGAATGGCGGTAGCTTTCTTGCGCTCGCGGGGTCGGAGACGTCCTTCAAATAGAAGAAGCCCCCGGACCAGTACCGCGCGGATTCGTGGCGGTCGGTGTGGGGGTAGACGCGGCCCGGGCGGATCATAAAGGTGATGGATCCGCATGTCGCCAGCTCGGTGGATTGCCGGATCCTCTCCTTCTTGACAGTGAAATAATATTGAAACAGGGAGAGCTCGGGGGTTACCCGGAGATGGCCCTCGCAGAGGGTGACGTGATTGCTAATCGCAAGCACGCTGTTTGGCGAGATGTTGTGGGGCTGGAGCCCGTAAGCCTTCAGGATTTCTAGGAAGAAGTCCGAAGGCGGAAACGAGAAGCCTCGCTCCACTAGCGCTTTCGTCAGCACCATCTCGTTGTCTTGGGGGACTGGGGCTAAGGCATTCGGAGTTGTCCTCCAGCTTCCGGGTTGCAGGAAGCCTTCCCCCTCCAAGTTTTGCAGCTCGGTCTCTGTGGTGGTGCAGGGCCACCATTTCCCTTTGGCTTCCGAATCCCGCTGGCGGGCTTTGGATTTTTTGGCAGCAGCCTCTTCCGCTTTCTTCTCCACCTCGGAGGTTTTCTCCGGGACAGCTGAGGTGCCTTCGGTGTCCTTGCCGGAGTCCTTAGTGGGATCCAGCTGGACTGGAACGAAGGGAGGCGGAGCGGAGGAGATGGGCGTTGCCATGACCGGTTCACTGGTGGGAGGCGGAGTCATAGAAGACATCTGAAGATGTAAAGAAGATCGCGGAAAAAGGTTCTTTAGTCGGATCCAGCATCGTCTTCCCCAAATTCATCCCTACCAACTACGGCGCGAGAGCAAGGTTAGAGAGCTTACCGTAATGGCTTCTGCGGTGGTCGGAGTCGCCGGCGACGAGGTTTCCGCGCGGTGGCTCGCTGATGTTAAGAACAGGATGAACTCGACGCGGCGGCGAAGCGACTCCGGCGAGGCTCCGGCGAGATTCCGGCACGGCGAAGAAGGAGCTCGGGGCGGCGCTTGGCAGAGAGGTGAAGAGGGGGGTGAATGAGGGATGAGGGCGTCGATGGCGGATATTTATAGGCCGCCAGGACGAGATTCGTGCTCCGCATCCTATGGTCGGAACGCAAGCGTCGCACCGTTGGATGCATGACACGTGTCCCAAACCCTAAACGGTAAAAAAGGGCTAGAGATAAGTTACCGCAGAAATCGCGCGAAAATGGCGCCAGAATTGGCGGAACCGTTTGAGTCTTTTAAAGATTCCGGGTAATTGCGTGAAGATAAAGAGCTCTCATTCGCAAGCAGGGAACTAACCCGGAAACGTATCCAGTATTGTCGATGGATGAAGTCCCGCAGGGTGGGAGCATTTTCCGGTTAAAAGTCGGGAAAAGAAGAAAATGTGAAGTTGGAGTTCTTCAAGTTACTCCGCGTTACCAATATTGTCGGAAACCATGATGGACTAGTAAGGCGGAAACGGCAGGTGAAACTCGGAGAACTCTGGGGGCTACTGTTGTGGGTATACTTCATGGGTGTACCATCGACAGTGCCTAGATCCGGCAAGCCTGGGTGGCCCACAGATGGTGATGAGGCATGTGGCCCATCGGGCGGCCCGATTCTGTCGTTGATCATGAAGGAAGAAGTCCGGCCCAGGATCAGTAGGCCGGATCCGTACCGACATTAGGAGGAACCCGGATCCATGGAGGCCCATGAGGGACCCGGATCCGGTACGACGTATATGGAAGGCGGATCCGTGACGTGCACGGCAAGATATTGTACCGTAGTTAGGCTATCTGTAATCCGGCTAGGACTCTCCATGTAAACCCTAGATCCGTGCGCCTTTATAAGCCGGATCCCGGGAGCCCTAGAGGCACAACCACAACTCATTGTAACAACGCGTAAGCGCCCAGATAATTCCGGACAAGCAGCGGTAGGCCCTCGTCATCGTGCGGGTGTTCCGAAGCTGGGTAACTCGCGTACCACCGTCCCGTGTGCACTCCGCCCTATGGCCCCTACTTCTTCTTCCCCTCGTGAGGATCCCTCCTCCGAGGTACCGTCGAATAGGCAACGACATCGACCATGCCCCGATTGATGGATGCCTATTCGAATTTTTCAGATACAAAATATATTCAAATTTTGAAAAAAGTTCGGGCGTTTTTTTTAGGAAACAAAAAAAATCAAGTAGGAACCTGAAAAACTAGGGCTCCAAGCGGTGTCGTTAGCGGGGCGGGTTGGAGTCTGAATAGTGCAAACTATGTGGATGTAGAACT